>NW_006399811.1:4638976-4680165 GCF_000299155.1 Elephantulus edwardii | reverse complement strand
AATTTCAGTTGACATAGATTGTTGAGTCTATTTATGGGTTCTAATTCTGTTCCATTCATCTATGTGCCTGTCATTGTACTAGTACTATGCTGTTTTGATTACTACTGCTGTGTAGTAGGTTTTGAGGGTAGGAGTACTATGCCTACCACTTCATTTTTGTTTCCCAAAGCATTTTGCTTACTCGGGGTCCATACTTCTCCAAATAGACTTGGCAATTTCTCTTTCAATCTCCTTAAAAAATGAATTTGGTGCCTGTCTTGGGATTGTGTTGAATATGTCAATTGTTTTTTGGTAGGATTGTCTTTTTCACAATATTGAATTTTCCTATCAATGAACAGGGCACATTTTCCCATTTATTTAGGTCCTTTATTGTGTCTTACAGAAATGTTCTGTAGTTTTCTTTGCATAAGTCTTTTGTATCTCTAGTTAGGTCCACTCCCAGTATCTCAATTTGTGGTTGGCTTTTGTAAATGCTAATGCTTTCTTTGTTTCCCTCTCTAAGTTCTTTTTGTTACTGTAGATGAATCCCACTGATTTTTGGATATTGATCTTATATCCTGACACTTTACTAAATTGGCCTACTAACTGTGATAGGTTTTGTGGTTAGTTTGTTGTCTGTTTTTTTATTGTTATTGTTGTTTATTTTTTTAGTCTTTGGGGTTTTCTGTGCACACTATCATATCATCTGCATATGGTGATAATTTTACCATCTCTTTGTCCATCTGGATGACTTTTATTTCCTTCTCTTCTCTGTTGCTCTGTTGCTCCACTTTCAATACAATATTAAATAGACCCTTTTCACAAGAAAAATGTTTTTAGTCTTGTCCATTGAGAATAATGTTGGCTCTTATCTTTGCATATATACTTTTCTCTATGTTGAGGAAATTTCCTTCTATTCCAGTTTTACTGAGTGTCTTACTCAGGAAGGGTTGTTAGATTTTGTCAAATGCCTTTTCTGTATCAATTTCTAAGATCGTATGGTTTTTGTTATTTACTGTTAATAAAGTGAATTATGTTGATTGTTTTTCTTATGTTGAAACATCCTTGCATAGCTCTTATGAATCCCATCTGGCCATGGTGATTTATTTTTTTTTATGTGCTTTGGATTTTATTGGCTAGGATTTTGTTAAGGATTTTTGCATCTATGGTCATAAGAGATATTGGTCTGTAGTTTTCTTTCTTGGTAATAGCTTTCCCTTGGTTTTGTATTAGGGTTAAGCTTGCTTCATAGAATGACTCTGGGAGTGTTCCTTCTTTTTCAATTTTTTAAAAATTGTTTTAAGTAGAATTGGTGATAGATCTTCTCTGAATGTCTGGCAGAATTCAACTGTGTTGAATTCTAGTTCAGGACTTTTCTTATGGGGAAATCTTTTATCACCTTTTCGATTTCTTCTTTTGTAATGTGTCTGTTCATATGTTCTATATCTGTTCTTGTCAATCTTGGTAGGGCATGAGTTTAAAGGAATTTGTCTGTTTCCTCTAGGCTTTTTAATTTATTGGATTATAGCTTTTCGTAGTATTCTGAAGTTATTGATTTACTTTCATCTGGTTCTGTTGTGATGCCACCTCTATCATTTCTTAATCAAGTAATCTGTCTTTTTTTTATTTCTGTTGTTAAGTTGGTCAGTGGTTTTTCAATTTTATTGACTTTCAAAAAGCCATCTCCTGGTCTTATCAATCTTTTCACGTGTTTTTCTGTTTTCTATCTCATTGATTTCAGCTCTTGTCCTTATAATTTCTTTTCTTCTAGAGGCTATAGGATTAGATTGTTGTTCTTTTTCTATTTCCTGAAGGTGTTGAGTTATATCATTGATTTTTCTTCTTTCTTCCTTTTTTATGTGTGTTCCTATTGGTATGAACTGACACCTGAGGACTGCCTTAGCTGTATCCCAGAGGTTTTGGTATGTTGTGTTTTCATTTTCATTTGTTTCAAGGAACTTTGTAATTTAATTCTTTATTTCTTTTAGAACTCAATCATGTTCTAGTAGAGAGTTACTTAGCTTGCACATGGGTGGTTTTGCAAGCTTTACCCTCCTGTGGTTAAATTCTACTTTTAGAGCATTGTGATCTGAGAAGATACTTTGTATTATTTCAATGTTTTTTAAATTTCTTAAAGCTTGCTTTGTGTCCTAACATGTGGTCAATTTTGGAGAATGGACCATGTGCATTTGAGAAGAAGAAGAAAGTGAATTGAGTTTTAGTTGGGTGCTGTACCCTGAATACACCCACAAGGTCAAGTTGGCTGGTTGTACAGTTTAGATCTTCTGCATTTTTGTTTAGTTTATTTTGGGTTGATCTATCCTGTGGTGATAGTGGTGTGTTGAAATCTTCCACTATTGTGGAGTTGTCTATTTCTTTCTTTTTTTTTTTTTGTCTATTTCTTTCTTCAGTTCTGTTAACGTTGCTTTATATATTTTGCAGACCTATCATTTGGTGCATAAATGTTGACCAAGGTTGTGTCTTCTTGATATGTTGTGCCTTTAATCAGTATTTAATACCTTCCCTTATCTCTGAAGGTGGTTTTTATTCTGCAATCTATTTTATCAGTGATTAGTATTGTGACTCCTGCTTTTTTTAGGTTGTCATTTGCTAGGTATATTTTTCCCCAGCTTTTGATTTTGAATCTTTTTTTAAAATTTTCTACTAGTTTATTTACAAAATTAAAATATACTGTTTTTAAGAACAGATTCTTTCAATTTTCCTCACCCTGCCCCTATCAGATTGTATAAACCCATGATTAATCCCCCCTACACATTCTCATCCCTCTGCCTCTACCGTCTCCCATCCCTCTTGGATTCTTATACTCATTCTATAATAATGGTTTTATACAATATTTATCCTTGTGGGACTGAGTTAGTTCACTCAGCATAATACTCTCCAGTCCCTCCCAAGTTAGAGAGTAATTTACAAAATCGTTGCTTCTGCATGCTACATAGTATTCCACTGTGTGAGTGTACCATAATTTCTCAATCTATTCTTTTGTGGTTGGACATTTGAGGTGTTTCCATGTTCTTGTGATGGTGAATAATGCTGCTATGAACATTGGTGTACAGATTCAGTTTGTGCCTCTGTTCATCTTTTCTCAGGGTATATTCCAAGTAGTGGAGTAGCTGGTTCATATGGAATGTCTATATTCAGCTTTTAGAGGAAGCGCCAAACTGCATTCCAGAATGGTTGTGCCAAGTCTCTGTTTTTCTTCTTCTTTTTTAGATGTGTCTCCTGTATGCAATGTATTGATGAGCTTTGTTGCTTTTTTTAATTTTTATTTTCTGCTACTCTTTATCTCTTAATTGCTGCATTTAGTCCATTCACATTAAATATGACAGGTCCTTCTATGAGGTGGATTGATTCAGTGACTGGGGGTGGATTGATTCAGTGACTGGGGTAATCAGGATGGGTGTGTCAGAGGCAGTGTGATTGGCACAGCATAGAGCAGGGTTTTGGGCTGTTGTACATAGGGTCTCTATGAGTCACAAGCTACTTGATGGCACATAACAGCAATAACAAGTTTACTTTCGCCATGTTTCTTTTCTGTTGTTTCTGGTTACTGTGATCCATTCATTTTCCTTTGGCATCTCTGTGTGAAGGGCTTCACTTAAAATTTCTAGTAATTTGGTCTTATTTTCACAAATTCTGTAATTTCCTTCTTTCCTGCAAAGGATCTAATTTCTTCATATTTGATGGGAGCTTGGCCAAGCTATCCTTGGCTAGCAATTGTTCTCTTTAACCTTCATATTTATACCAGTCTGTTGTCTTCTAGCTTGCATAGTATCTGCTGAGAAATCAATACTTAATCTAATTGTTTCCCATTTTGTAGCTAGCTCTTTGTTTTTCTTGTACTGCTTTTATAATTCTCATTATCTTTTAATTTGGAGAATTTGCCTATAATATGTCGTGATTTTTTTGGGCGGGGAAGTCTAGTCTATTTGTTGTTTGCTGTGCTTCTTAAATGTGTATCTTCCTGTTCTTCAAAATACCTGGGAAGTTTTCTTCTAGTATTTCTTTCATAATTTTCTCAATGATTTCCCTTTCATTCCCCTGGTCTGGAATTCTAATCATATATATGTTTTCAATTTGAGGTCATCCCACACGATTCTAATGTCTTCTTCATTTTCTTTACATCTTATTTCTTATTTTTCTTCTAGTATGTTTTCAATGAGGCTCTTGTCTTCCGACTCACTGACTCTCTGTTCCATGTCTTCAATTCTGCCTTTTTTTGTGATACCAGACTGTTGGATACTTCTGCCATTTCAGTCCCAATATTCTGGATGGCATTTTTATGCTTTTCTCTTATTTCCAGTGCTGTGTTGGCTGTACCCTGTCTGTACTGTAATGGGTTTTTTTGTTTGTTTTTTTTATAGTTCTTGTACTTCTTTATCTATACTATAAATTCTTTTTTACATCTTTTGCATTTTTTTCCCTATAGCTGTTCAAGCTGCTTCTCATCAATATGTATCTTCTGGATTGTTGTCTCTAGGGTATTTGCTTTCTTAATTGTTTCTTCCATCATTTGCATCTTCTCCTGTAGCTATTCAAAGAACTCCACATCAACATATTTCTTCTGATTCTCTCTCTTTGGTGTATTCATTGGATCTGCTTTTTAAAGATAAGGGTTATTTTGTTTTTTTTCATGATAACTGAGGCAGACTGCTGTGTTCTTGACATTATGTTAGTCTTTTCTTAGTAGATGTTAAGACGTTGTAACTATATAGTGATGAAGAGTATGACAGTGTTTTGTGAAGGACTTGTATATTTGTGCTCCATTCCTGGCCAGAGGCCCACAGGGCTGAAAGCTCAACAGTAGTGATACACCCTCCCCTAAAGTGTCTGAATGGGAAACCAGGAAGCCTTGGTTTTTCCCTTCTAGAGCTGGTTTCTCTGCCTCACTGGAGCTACTACAGATGTCTGGCTCTTCTGCTTGAGCTTAGGGTACCCCAAGTAGTCTAGTAAAACAGCAGTTATTTCCCAAAGTATCTGATTGAGAAACCCAGAAGCCTGTTTTTCCCTTCCAGAGCTAGCTTCTCCAGCTCACTTGAGTTCATCAAGCTGTCCTGCTCCCTTCTGCTTGAGATTAAAGGGTCCCAAGTGGTGTAACTAAACAGCAGCATTTCCCCCAAAGTACTCTGGGCACAGCACAGCTTCCTGCCTCACAGCTCCTCGACCCTTTTTAATTTGGCTATTTGTCTTTGCTTGTCAAAGTTTTAGAATTTTCTATATAAAGCTCTGTCCTTTCTTGAATATATCACTGCCTAATACATATTACCCTTTTGGAAAAGTCTTTTCTTGCACATAAGGATTTTTAGGTTTTAAGTTTTTAGTTTTAATTTATCTCCTACACATTTTTCCCTTATTGCATATTTTTGAAAACCTATTTATGCCAGAGATTAGAGCTCCTGAATTTGTTCCTGAAAAGTCCTACTGGTATAATATGTCATGTGTTGGACTACCAACCTAAAGATTGTAGGTTCAAATCCAACCAGAACTTCTGAGGAAAAGGATCAGCATTCTTCTCCTGAAAAGATTTACAGCCTTGGAAGTACAATGGTGGATCACTGTGAGTTGGAGTATATTCAACAGCAGTGGTGAAGTTTGTTTCTATTTTTCTTTGATGGTATTTATAATTTTAGCTTTTAATGCTACTTTTAAAAACACATAATAGGCCATGCCTTTCACTTGCCTTTACCTGAAGAATAACCTGGCTGGCAAAGAGCTATTTGGTTTTAAAGGGCTTAGCAAAGTTTCACCATGATGCTCTTAAATGCACCCTACTGTTTTGTTCTGTCCTAAGTCAATACTGTCTTAGTCAACATTGTGACCAGAATTTCTCTCCTTTTTCTTTCCTCCCATACTCTACCTACCTGTTAAAATGAGCAAAATGTCCTCCTCTTCTTTTATGACTCTCCAGTGCTCTCTTCTTGGGTAGATCTGATCACTATTCTTCCACTTTAACTTTTGTATACCTGTATCATCATCTTTTTTTGCTCTTCTAATTATTTTCTCTTCCACCATTCCAAATGTAAGCTCCTTATCAACTAAAAAATGAAAAGTATTATTGCTCTTGAGTTGCAACTCATTCATAGCTGACCCTCCATCGAGTTTCTGAGGCTGGAAGTCACACAGGAGGGCCCACCCATCTTTATCATGAATAGTGGCTGATGGATGAAAACTGTTGAAGAGGTATGGCCTTTGGGTTAGCAGTGCAGCTCCCTATGGCTATGCCACAAGTCTCATTCATATTTGTAAACTTCAATATTTGATAAAGAATAAGTCTCAGCAAAACACTTTTGAAAGGAATAAATAAAAATTATTAAATCAAACAAATGATCCTTGGTCTTCCTCCAGCATATGCTTTCCCTTCTTCAGGCAAATGGAGAGAAGCTTCTGACATTTAAAATGATACCATAATGGTACCAATTTTCTATGGAATTGAACTTATTATTAGTTGAAATGTTAGCACTCACAAGCTAATTGGAAATAAGTGAGGATGGAGGCATACTTCCTAGAAAGTGTATCATCCTTTGTTTGATGCTTTATTGTGTTTTATTTTTCCAAGGTAAGGAGTAAGGACCCCACAAGGGAAGAAAATACACTAAATTCAGGAACTGCTGCATGTACACTTAATGCAGGAACTTATTTAATGTTCACAACAACCTTCTGAAATGGGTGTGAATATCTCTTTTTTACAACTGAAGACATAGAAGCTCCCAGGTTATGTAACTTGACCAAGATCATTTGACTAGCAAATGTCAGAGTTAGAAGTCTAACCACGTCTGTCAGACTCTAAAGCCCATTCTCTTTCCCCTTCACTACACTTCCTCCTTAGGGAAACAGAACAGAATTAAGGACATAAAATTTCAAGAAGTTTCACTAAAAGACATTCCTCTGTGACTCCAATAGCAAATTGGACTGAAGAGGCAGGAGCCGTGAACCCTAACTCTAATCCTCTTGTATGGTATTACTTTGAGAACATAAGTTAAACTGTGGGTTTGCATTTCTCCAGGTTCACAAGTATGGGTATTGCTTTATTAATGAGATAGTATAATTTGCTACAAAAATGAATTTTGTACAATTGCTAACAACAATAACACTCTTTCTGGGAGAAACAAGTAATGAAAATCAGACAGTGGGTAAACTTATATATGTATTTCTTGTTAAGTGCCATCAAGTTCCTTGTGACTCATATTGTTTTTGTTGTTGTTATGTGCCATCGAGTCGCTTGTGACTCATAGTGACCCTATATATAACACCGCTAAACCTTTCTCTAACCTATGCCAATCTCACTTCCTCTGACACACCCATCCCGATTACCCCAGTCACTAAATCAATCTACCCCATAGAGTGTCTTCCCTTCTTGACTGTTCCTCCACCCTCCCCAAAGTATGTCATATGAAGCTTCAGAATCCTTGCCTCCAAGGAACAGCCCAGTTTAACCCTCTCCAGGGTGAATCTGTTTGTTTTTCTGGCAGTCCATGGTACATCCAATACTCTTCTCCAGCACCACAGCTCAAAGGCATCAATTCCTCTTCTATCTTTCCTAGTCATTGTCCAATTCTCTGATGCATAACAAGTGATTGCAAAGACCATGGCCTGTATCAGATGCACCTTAGTCTCCAGAGTGACACCATTGCTCTTCAGTACTTTGGAGAGGTCCCTAACAGCAGACTTTCCCATCACAATACATTTTCTGATTTCCTGGCTGCTGGTGCCAAGACTGTTGACTGTGGAGCCAAGCAGACTGAAGTTGTTAATAATGTCAATTCTTCACCATTCATCCTGATGCTGCCAGTTGGTCCAGTAGTGAGAATCTTTGTCTTTTTGACATTGAGCCTCAATCCATACTGAAGGCTGTAGTCTTTGACCCTCTGCAGCAAGCATTTCAGGTCCTCCACATTTTCAGAAAGCAGGATTTTGTCATTTGCATAACACAGATTGTTAATAGATCTTCCACCAATCCTGATGCCACACTTCTCTTCAAAGAGCCCAGCCTCTCAGATAATCTATTCTGCATACAGGTTGAAAAGGTATGGAGATAGGACACATTCCTGGCGTACACCTTTCCCAATTTTGAACCATGCAGTGTTTCCCTGCTCTGTTCTGACGACTGCCTCTTGGTCCAAGTATAGGTTTCACATTACCATGATCAAGTTTTCTGGGATTCCCATTCTTCTCAGAGAGCCACAGTTTGTTATGATCCACACAGTCAAACGCCTTTGCCTAATTAATGAAACACAGATAGACATTCTTCTGGCATTGCCTGTTTTCAGCTAAGATCCATCTAAGATCAGCTACAATATCCCTAGTACTATGACCTCTTCTAAAACCAGCCTGGCCTTCTGGCAGTTCTCTGCTGATGTGCTGTTACAGTTGTTTTTGGGTAATCTTCAGTAGAATCTTGCTTGCATGTGAAATCAATTATAATGTTCTATAGTTTCCACATTCTGTTGGGCCACCCTTCTTTGGAATGGGAACAAATATAGATCTCTTCCAGTCCGTTGGCCAAGTGTTTGTTCTCCAGATTTCTTGGCACAACTTGGTGAGCATGTCCAGGGCAGCATCTCTTAGCTGAAGTACATCAATTGTTATACCATCTATTCTTGGAGCCTTATTTTTTGCTATTTCCTTCAAAGCAGCTTGAACTTCTTCCTTCATCACCTTAGGCTCTTGCTGATATGTCATTTCATTAAATTCTTCTGTGTCTGTCAATTCTTTTTGATAGTGACTCAGTATATTCTTTCCATCTTCTTTTAATATTTCCTGGGTCATTTAATATTCTGACTAAAGCATCCTTGATTATAGCAATTCAAGGTTTGAATTTGTTGTTTTGTGACTCATAGCGACCCTATATACAACAGCTCTGAACCCTGCCCTATCCTTAGACAACCTCAGTGTCTGACACACCGACTATCCATTACCCCAGTCACTGAATTAATCCATCTCATCCAGGGTCTTCCTCTCCTGCACTGTCCTGCCATAATTTATATAGAATTTGTCTCAGGACCTCTGGTGGGCTAGTGGTAAGAACCTGTTCTAAAATCCCAAAGGCACATGATTGTAATCCACTCTCCACTCTGTGGGGAATGAATGGACAATCTCCTCTTGTACGATTTATTGCCTCTGAAAATCCACTGGAGGGTCAGCTGTGAGTCAGTTATGACTTGATGATGCACAACAACATCTTATTTTTATATATAATATTTTTTCCTTTTAACTTAAAGTCTCTGTTAAGATTTGTGACTCCTGTTTTGCTTTAGCTCACAATAGAACAAAACATGAAGTACTGTTGTGATGCTTAGGAGGGAATGAGAAAGAACAGTAAGAATGTGGCTGTTGAACATTTTATGTGCCAAATTGATTTTCCCCCTCAGGCCTAATAACTCAAGTGTAAATTATGCATTAAACACCTAACAGTCACAGAATTCATTGGAACTCAACAGTGCCTGGTTGTTGACAAACTTGAAATTTGACGATACTTTGAATGGTGCAGACAATTGTAATTTAAACACACTGGACCAAGTAGTAGAGAAAAGATTCTAAATAGAAGCATTGTCTCATTACCCACCATTGCCATTCAGTCAGTACAGTCCCTTCGGGCAAAGCAGAAATGCTCATACGTTTTCTAAGGCCTATAATCTTTCTAGGAACCCATTTCATCATTGTTCTCCTATGGAGCAAGTAGTGGGTTCAGACTGCTGATTACAAAGCCAACTTTTTCAACCACTACTCAACGAAGGCTCTTAAGGAGAATTATGGTGACATAACAGGTAAGGTTGTGTTGTCAATACAAAGGCAGAAGATTTGAAATTCACCATCTGCTCCAAGGGAAAAAAATTAACAATTTCCTCCTATTTGATTTATAGCTTCTGAAGTCTACTGGAAGGTAAGCTATGTGTGGGTTCTGACTTGACAGCAATGGATTTGTGTTTGACCCAACCAGGGCTCCTTAGAAGCATTCTGGAGTAGAAAGTGAAATGTGTTTTCTTTTCCTGCCCTAGACTTTTGAGAGGCATTATAATAGAGCAAACTTTTATCTGAATTTCTTTCTCTAGATAGCTTATGAGCTACTTCTCTGTGCTACCTTGGAAACAATTGTTAGCACTGATTTGTTGTTTTAGAGACATTCTTCAGAGATACTGCAATTTATGTTCTAGACCACTGCAATTGAGCAAATATCTTGAGAAAGCTAGTCACGCAGATTTTTTGGCTTAACAGTGCATATAAAAGTTATGTTTACATTATACTGTGGTCTATTAAGTATGCAGTAGCATTGTGAAATTTTGAAATATTGTATAAGAATTACCAAAATGTGACACAGTGACATGATGTGAGTACAGTATATGCTGTTGGGGCATGGTGCTGACAGGCTTGTTTGATGAAGCCTGGCCACAGATTTTAATTTTTAAAAAGTGTGTGTGTGCGCACACACACACATGGATATACATATAAAAGTGTAATTAAACAAAGTGCAATAGAATGAGGTATGCCTGTACTTTAGAAATGTGGATGAAATTTATGCTGGTGAAGGATTACACCATTCCCCTCAGTTGATTCTGATGCATAGACTGTATAGGTGACAGACTAGACATGAGTACAAGGCCAATGCTATGCATTAGAGGGTTAAATAATGACTAAGGATGACAGAAGAAGAATCAATGCTTTTGAATTGTGGTGCTGGAGAATAATATTGAACATAAAAAAGATCGCCTAGAGAACAGACAAATCTGTCCTAGACAGGGTAAAACCAAGTTGCTTCTTGGAAACAAGGATTTTTGAAGCTCTGTCTCACATACTTCAGGCATGTCTCCAGGATGGGCTAGTCCTTGGAGAAGGACATCATGCTTGGAGGGGTAGAGTATCAGCACAGGAGAGGAAGGCCTTGGATGAGATAGATTGACATAGTAACTGGGGTAGTGAGGGTAGATGTGACAGAGACAATGACATTGGCTCAAGACAGGGCAGAGTTCAGAGCTGTTGTGTGTTGTGGGCTGCTATGAGTCACAGTCAGCTTGTCAGCACATAACAATAACAGCAATGTCAGTATTTCCAAGTCCCTTTGCAGTAGCTGGTAGTTGTGCCCTCAGATTTTATGATGACAGAGGCCCTAATTTTGTTTCCAGCCATTTGCTGGAATTTTATTAAATTTACCTAGTGACACGGGGTCAAAAAGAGCAGAAGAGGTAAGAAGGTCTCAGTGATGGAGAAGTCCCCACTGGAGAATGGACACCAAGTTCAACCCTGAAATCTGTAAACCTTTTCTTTCACAATAGCAGTTTCAGTTTCAGTCACATTAACTCTGATTCATGCTGACCCATGTGTTGCAGAGTAGAACTGTGCTCCGTAGGGTTTTCAATGTTTGCTTGTTTGTTAGATTGCCAAGTCTTCCTTCTGAAGTGCCCTTGTGTGTCTTGAACTTACAGGCTTTTGGTTGACAATTAAATAGGTCAGCATCACCCCCCAAGGACTCTTAAAATTAGTAGAAAGACATTATGTATACTAGATCTTGTGATAAACAGTGTTGTTGCTGTTGTTACCTGCTGTTGAATCAGAAACTCTAGAGAGTTTTCAAAGGCTATAAATTGCACAGGAGATTTCCCATCTTTCTCCTATGGAGCAGCCAGTTGATTTGAACTGCCTGTCTTTGGCTTGGCAGCGCAACTCATTACCTCCAAAGCAAGTAGTGTCTTCAGGAAAGAGAATTTGAAGTAGGGAGAATTAAACTCACTCCCTGTCCTACAGGCAGAATTTTTGAGGTTGAAACTCCTTGTTGTTTGTGTACCACCTGTTTTTGTGTACTGTTGAGTTGGAACCAACCTATAGCTGACCCTCCAGAAGGTTTTCAGAGGCAGTTAATCATGTAGGGGGAGATTGCCCATCATTCTTCCAAAGAGCAGCAGATAGACTTGAACTGCGAGCCTTGGGGATTGGAGCACACAGCTTCTTGCTACTAGGCCACTAGAGCTCCTTGAGAGGAGTTTGTAATACTCTCGTGACTGGAGGGAGTAAAGATGGGAGATACTGCTTGATGCATGGCTTTATTGATTGTCTCACACCCTTATGCAGCCATTTTCTGGGACCTGGAAAGATTCTCTACCTCTTTCTCCCAGGATATGCCCCTTTCACAGTAGGAATTCTCTCTCAAACATTAACTCTACTCCTCCCTTGTTTTTATAAAAGTTCAACGTTTATAACCTAATATGATTTAGTCCTGGTTTCATTTCCTGACTCTTTGTGTTGCTTTTTCTTCCTGGATCTCGTGTTCAATGCTGCCAGTTTCTTTGTCCCTGCAGGTGCAGACAAATTAGCATAAAGAGTAAGTTGCAGAATTGGAGAACAGCAAGTTTGATTTCAAAAGCCATTGCAGATTGAGGTCCATTTGGTGGCATTAGGAGCAAAACTAATAAACAAACCAGAATTTTTTCTACTTGAATTGATTTTTTTTTTTACTTGACAGTATCCCTTTAGAAGTAGAATATTTTATCAAATTTTGATTTTAGCTGTCATGTACCAGGCTTTTTAAAAATTCCATTTCCATTCTCATTATTGCTGACTGTTAAGCTATGTGGGCTAGCAAAAGAAAATCTTCTTTCATAATAATAAAAAAATAATATTCTGCGTTCTAGCATTGTTATCTGCCTGTTTCATGACCTTATAAATGTGACGTATTCTTCAGGTTGTTTACGCTGTCACGAATCCCATTTTCCAGATGGACAAGGATTTTTTAAAAATCCACAGGAACTTTTTTAATGGTTTTGTTAGGATCCATTGATTTGAGTTTGATGCCTAATGATCCTATGAACAACAGACTAACAAATCATAGTATGTCTTAGCTCTAAACATTTCAAAAAGCATCTTTTTATTACTATTTGAATAAATGTGTACAGAGCAAATTCATTTTCCATTCAACCATTCACATTTTGCTTTATGACAAAATAATTTCTTCCCACTTCCATCCATCCTGTGATTCTCGTTTTCATTTGTCCTTCTGTCCTATCCTTATCTGACTTCTAGGTTTACGCATAAGCAAATACTGCCCATAAGATCTTGTTTAGTTGATTGTGCTAAGTAGTGGGTAAGCTCTCTGGTGTTAATTGTTCCCTTTATAGATCTGTCTACTATTTGACTGAAAGTTGACTTTTGAAGCTAAGTTCATTTCAAGGCTTGAAGGTTGAATAAGAGTGTTGGACTCAAAGGTTCCACTGGTCTCTATAAGATCAAGAAAGAAAATTTTTATAATTTTGAATTCTGTCACTCATTCCCCCCCCCCCACCAAGGACCCTTCATTGATATATGTGAGTGGTACTCAGAAGTAATAGACATGCACCATCTGGTTTTTCTGGTCTTGGGGTAATGGGATTTGATATTTGTGTGGCCATAATTAATTCTTTGGACTCATTATTTTTATGCCTTTTTCATTTTCTTCACTCATCTTTGCTCGAGACAAGAAGAGGCCCATAGTTGTACCTTAGAAGGCAACATTTAAGCTCTTTAGATCCCAGTTACTATTCACTAAAGCAGAATGTAGGACATTGCTTTTGTGGGCTTTGTTATGGTGATTGACCTGTTATCACCTGAAAGTATAGTCTTGAGCCACTAAGACCAATGACTCATTCCTGCACTCTATTTGGTTATGGATAAACAGTTTACATAATAATACCCTCCAGTTACTTTACATTATACCTATGGTACAAAAGGTATATTAATAGCACAGGAACTCTGGTGGCATAACATGTTGCCTGGTAACCAAATGGTTGGTGATTCAAATCTATACGTAGCTCCATAGGAGAAAGATGGACAGTTTCTTCCCATAAAGTTTTACCGCTTCATAAGCCTGAAGGAAGGTCTTTTTGAGTCAGAATTGACTGGAAGGCAGTGGTTTGCTTATTTCTTTTGTTTGTGTGTTTTTATTTATGGCATATTCAAATACACATGTAGAAATATCCTCTGCCAGGCTTATGTATGATCACAGGTGTAGTCCCTTTCGCATGCTTCTATCTGTTCATCTTGCCTGTCTGTTTGTATGTTCACATGTAGATTAATGTTTATTGTTGCTAGTGTAGTATTGTGCATGAAATAGGTTTATTATAGTTGTCTCTTAATTCCTGTGCACTTTTTTGGTGCCTTCCCTTTTTTATGAAATGTGTGTCTTATGTTTTGGAAGATTTCCTTCTTTTATACATTGTTGTTGTTAGATGTGGCCAAGCCAGCTCCAACTCAGAGCAACCCCATGAACAACGGATGGGCAATCCTGCATCATCTTCACAATTTCCCCTGTGCTTAAACCCATTGCTGCAGTCACCTTATCAGTTTATCTCATTGGGAGTGGTCTTCTCCTTCTCTGCTCTTCTCCTTTTCTAAGCATGATGTCTTTTTTTTTTTCTCCAGTCTGACCCTGCCTGATAATGTGCCCAAAGTATATGTGATGGAGTTTTTCTATCCTTACCTTTAAAAGAGCACAGTGACTGCATTTGTTCCAAGACAGACTTGCTGGTTCTTTTGGCAATTCATAGAGTATTTAACACTCTTTTCAAACATCACAATTCACATATGTCCAACTGATTTTCAGGCCTCCTTACTTATTGTGTGCCTTTTACGTTCTTATGAAGCAATTGAAACTACCATGGCTTAAGTCAAGCACATCTTGGTCTGGTTTTTAAACTGGTTTCTTTGCTCTTTAACATTTAAAGATGTCCTTGACAGTGTATTTTCACATTATAACAAGTCTTTTGGTTTCTTGATTGCTGCTATAAGGGAATTTTGTTAACTTAGTGTTAAGGAGTTGATCTGCCAACCCAAAGGCAAGCAGTTCAAATCTACCAGCTGCTCTGCGAGAGAAAAATGGACAGTATTGTTCCCTGAAATTTACTGTGAAAATCCACTGGCGTGTCAGCTTTGGGTCACTTTCAACTCAATGATACATAACAACAACAGCAACAACCTTGCATGTTGACTGTGGATACAAGTAAGATGTAATCATTTATTGAAAACTTCAATCTTTACTCAATTTTCTTGATACAGACTATTGGTCCAGTTGTGAAGATTTCTGTTTCTTAATGTTGAGGTATAATGCATATTGAAGGCTGTATATTATCTTTGATCTTCTTCAGCAAGTACTTCAAGCTTTTTTTACATTCTGCAAGCAGTTTTTCATTGAATGCCACAAGTGGTTGATGTCATTTACTCCAATCCTAATGTCACACTCTTTCTCATATAGTCTCAATTCTTAGATTGTTTGGTTAGCATACAATTGGATCAAACTAAAAAACTCAAGCTCATTACTGTTGAGCTGCAATAAATTGTAGCTGACCTTTTAATGGATTTTCGGAGGCTGTACATCACACAGGAGGAGACTGCTCATCTTTCTCCACTGAACCACTGTTGTATTTGAACCACCAAAAAGTGCTACCAACAGACTAATACTGCCTTATGAATGGAATAGGTAGGGTAAAAGTATACGATTCTGAGATATATGTTTTCTGATTTTCAACCATGCGGTATCACTTTGTTATGCTCAGACAGCTACTTAGTTCATATGGGGTCCAGATGAGCACAGTGAAGTTTTGGAGATTCCCATTATCCCAGTCTATAATGTGTCATTATCCACACTGTCAGATGGTTTTACATAGTCAATGAAATATATGTTCACATCTTTGTAGTAGTCTCTGTTTTCAACCAAGATCCATCTGACATCACATTGATGTCTCTCATTCTGTGACCTCTTTGAATCCAGCTTGAATTTCTAGTAATTCCTTGTCAACGTAATAATGTTACAACCATTTTTAAATAACCTTCAGCAAGATAATGCTTTTATGCGATGTTCACTATATTATGTGTTAGTTTGTGCATTCTGTTGAATCACCAAGGTGTTTTTATTTTTTTGTATTGTTTTGTTTTTAAGATGGGCATTAATATGAATCTCCTAAAGCCTGCTTCCCAGCTGCTCTCCCCCAAACTTTTTGCATAGATAAATGAGCATGTCCAGGGCTACCTCAGTTTGCTAAAACACCTCAAATGGTATTCTGTCAAATCCTGACATTTTATCTGTCAATTGCCTGTGCCTTCAGTAAAGCTTGGATATCTTCCTTTGGTATCATTGGTTATTGATCCACAAATTCTTTTTAGTACAAGGATTCTGTATATTCCTTTCATCTTCTTTTGTGGATTCCTACATATTTCAGTATTTCCCCCATAAATTCTTAAGTACTGAAACTCAAGGCTTGAACATTTTTACAGTTCTTTCAGTTTGAGAAATGTTAAAGTGTGTCCTTTTTGGTTTTCTAACTCTAGGTTTTTGCACATTTTGTTATAATACCTCACTTTGCCTTCTCAAGCTGCCATTTGAATTCTGTCTAGTTTTCTTTTTAAAAAAATTTTTACAGCATATTTTTTCCATTTAATTTCCCCTCTCATTCATTCTTTGTTATACATTTTCCCCTCCCTGCCTCCCCCTCCCCCAGTTCATTTTTCTCTTTGAAGAAAAAAAAAATTCTTTCATTGTTATACAATCCCCTCCTAAGTCCACAGTCCACTTTAATATGCATTTATTTTTCTGTAATCTTGTCATGAAAATAATACCTAATTCTATATTCCTTTTAAACAATTCTCTCCCTTATCTGTTTCAATGCAGTATACATGGATAAATAATGTATACTGTCTAGCTTTCTTAGTTCATCACTTCTTCCTTTCACTTTACTGTGGTTTTGTACCATAAAGTCAGAACTGACCCACAGCTGACCCTCTGGTGGGTTTTCAGAGGCAGTTAATTGCATGGAAGGAGATTGTTCATCCTTTTGTCATGGAGCATCTGGTGGCTTTGAACTGCATACTTTGGGGATTGCAGTTCAGCTTCTTGCCACTAGGCCACCAGAGTTCCCTAGTTTCAAAGTCTGTTCTGACATTTTGGCCTTTTTTCTTTCCTTTTTAATGAGCTTTAGCTTTTTAAATGTATGAATTCTTTGGTATCATTCTATAACTTCCCTGGTCTTCAGTCATTAATATTAAATTAATCCAGTCTGTTCTTGAAATGGTTTTTAAATGCAAATGGAATAAACTCAGGGTCATATTTTGACTCTTATGGAATTGTTTTCTTTCTTTCCAATGTCAATTTGAACTTGAATTCATAGTATGTTCCACAATTGGCTATTTTGACTAGGTGCTTGATGGCCTAGTAGATAAAGAGCTGCTCTGTCAACACAAAAGCTGGTGGTTTGAATCCACTAATTGCTATAAAGGCAAAAGAAGGGCATTCTCCTCCCATGCCATTTACAGCTTCTGAAAACCCACTGGAGGGTCAGTTATGTGTCAGTGCCAACTCAGTGGCACATAACAATGATAGTCACAACTTATTTTGGCTGCTGATACTCACCTTACTACCATCTCTTTTCAGTTTGGTCTTCTTTTTCACTTTCCACAGATGTAGTCAATTTGATTTCTGTGTTTTCCATAAGGCGAAGTCCATGTGTATTGTTGATGTTTATAGTTTTTATATAAAAAATATATGCCATGAGCAAATTATTGGTTTTCCAAAATTCTGTCTTGGAATTCCAGCCACTATAATTAATACCATATTTTCCAACAACCAGTCTTTTTGTTTTCATCCTCTGCATTCCAATCATCAATTATTATTAATACATTTCTTATTGAATAATCAATCTGGCTGCAGAAGTTCATTGAAATCTTAAATGTCTTAATGTTTGACTTTAGTAATTGATGTATATATTTGCATATTAGTTGTATTACTAGGTCTTCTTTGTATGCATGTGAATATTACCCTATCACTGAGTGTTCTAATTCAAGATATATTTGGAATGTGAACTGTTATTCTTCTGTTTGTCCTTCTTAGTATAGTACAGCATACAATTATCTGTACCAGAATGACCTATTTCAGTCCTTTTCAGCTGACTGATGCCTAGGATATCAATTTTTATGTGATCCATTTAATTTTTTTATGTTGTTGCTGTTGTTTTTAAGTGCTGTTGTGTTGTAGATTCACATTTAGTGCATTACACATGTTGTCATTATGTGCCATTGAGTCACCTGTGACTCATAGTGACCCTGTGTACAGCAGCTCTGAAGCCTGCCCTGTCCTGAGCCAGTCTCGCTGACTTTGACACACCTACCCCCACTACTCTACTCTATCAAACCATCTCATCTAGAATCTTCCTCTCCTGCGCTGTCCCTCCACCCTTCTGAGCATGATGTCCCTCACTAAGGATTGGTTCCTCCTGGCCAAATGCCCAAAGTAAGTGAGACTGAGCTTCAAAAACCTTAGTTAGCTTCTAAGGAGAAACTTGGCTTCACCCTCACCAGGCCAGACCTATTTGTTTTCTTGGTGGTTCATGCTATGTTCAAGACTTTTCTATAGCACCACAACTCAAAATTATCTATTCTTCTGTTATCCTTAGTCATTATCCAGTTCTCTGGTGCATAGAAAGTAATTGTGAAGACCATGGCCTGGATCATGCACACGTTAGTCTCTAGACTGACATTGGTGTTTTCCAGTACTGTGCAAAGGTTCTGATTAACAGATTTATCTAATGCATTTCATCTTTTGATTTCCTGACTGCTAGGGTCCAAGAGTGTTGATTGTGGAGCCGAGCAAGCTATAATTTTTAACAACCTCAATCTCTTCTTCATCCATCATGATGCAGTCAGTTGGCCCAACGGTGGAAATCTGTCTTCTTGATGTTGAGTTTCAATCCATATTGTAGATTACAGTCCTTGACCTTCTGCAGCAAGCACTTCATGTCTGCCTCAGTTTCAGCAACAAAGGTTGTGTCGTCTGCATAACATGGGTTGTTGATGAGTCTTCCTCCAATCTTGATGCCATATTCCTCCTCAATAAAGCCCTGACACACTCCCTTCCTGATTTTAAACCATGCAGCCTTTCCCTGCTCTGTTCTGAGGACAGCTTCCTGGTCCATGTATAGGTTTCGCGTAAGCAAAATCAAGTGTCTGGGATTTCCATTCTCCTCAAAGTTAACCACAATTTGTTGTGATCCACACAGTCAAATGCCTTTACACAGTCAATGAAACACAGATAGATAACCCTCTGGTACTCTTTGCTTTCTGCCAGGATCCATCTGACATTGGCAATAATGTCTCTGGTGCCACGGCCTCTTCTAAACCCAGCTTGTATTTGTGGTAGTTCTGTCAGTGTACTGTTCCAGTCATTTCTGTATAGTCTTCAGCAGGATTTTGCTTGAGTGTAATATGAGTGATATTAATGGTTGTTTGCAGCTGTTTCTCCTCACTTTTGCCCATCCCATATCAGCAAATGTAGGTCCTTCATTGTGTGAAAGCTTTATTCCATCCCTATCATCAAAGTAGACCCTAAAGAAGCAGCTCTTCCTGTTTCAGTTTTACTTTGGGTGCCTTTGAACATGTTGTCAAGAGGGAACAGGCCTTAGAAAAAGACCTCATACTGGAAAAGGTGGATGTTCAGGGAAATAGACCCTCAAAAAGTTAGATTGACTCAGGAACTCTAAGAATGAATGTGAGTATATCAGAGATCCTGAAGACGATGTAGGGATAATACAAAATTCAGATCTGTTGTCCATAGGATCTCCATGACTCTCAGTCACCCTTGATAGCACCTAATAACGACATCAGAGCAAGCTGAGGGCTTCATCTTCTGGCACTGTATCAGACACCATCTTTCATCTAAGTTGTATGTATGGTCAGTTATTTAAAGGAAATAAACATGTCTGTGTAAGATATAACTGTTAGAGGAGGGCTTTTTCAGATATAGAGTTTCTGGGTTATTGTTGTGTGTATCATAGAGGCAAAATTGACCCATAACTGACCTTCTTGCATGGAAAGAGTTTGTCCATCCTTCTCTGGCCAAGCAACTGGTGGCCTTTAACCATGTGCCTATATGGGATTGCAGTGCAGCTTCTTGCCACAAGGCTACCAGTACTCCCTGGAGTTTCTGTATGATAGGCACAATTCAGCCAGGTTGCAATTTAAGGTCAACTTAGAAACTCCTTAGAAGACCTGGTTATCTACTTCTAAAAATATCAGCCAACAAAAACCCTGTGAAGCATTGATCTACGCTGACACAGGGTAACTGATTTGCGTTAGATACCATGACCAAATAATTTTGTGAGTTCAGGATTCTCTGACCCTCCAGGTCTTGTGGAGAGTGTTTCTATATGTTCCCAGGTAGAGTGAAAATTTTTGTAGGCAAGATCTTTTGGCTAAAATTCACAGAGACTCACTGAATTTACTATAGCAATGGGAGATTCTAGTTATGACGCAGGTGTGGCAGAGGGAGGCTGTGACCTCATAAAAATGCAGGAACAGGAACAACAGAAGGTTGACCAGGATCTGAGATGGTTCTCAGGACCCCTCACAGCAGGGCTTGGGGGTGACCCTTGGCTTGTCCCAAATGAATGTGCCTTATCACCTGCCACCCATCTGTTCCCTCTCCTCTCTCTGCCATCTTACACAGCATTTCCCTCCCTACACTGCATCTTTTCTCTACCTCAGAGCTTTTGCCTACTCAATTTTTTTTCCTATTTCCTCATCTCTCCAGCTTTAAGTGGCCCTTTCAGCCCAGACTCCCCATCTGTGCTTTTACTATGCCTCTCCCAGAGTTCTGCGCCTGCTGATTTGGGCCTAAATTTTTCCACGTTCCCTGTTTCAGACTCCTAAGAGTGAGAATCTGATTAGCTCATCTTTTTATGTCCAGCCGTCTCATGGGTCATTACCTGGTCGATAGACATGCTGCCTTCAGGTGAGGCCCACCTTGATGGGGGTGGTCATGTGGAAAGGAAAGGGTAAGGCAGAGACTGAGGGCAGAAGGCCTACCCCTGCCCCTCCCCAGAACAGTGGGCAGAGAGTTAACTGAAGTACCCAGTGTACCGGCCTTCCTATCTTTCCGGAAACCTTGCTAGCACTCTTCCTTATTCTGAAGTAGTCTGGCAGACTATGCAGAATGACTTAAAATTAATTTCTAGGAGCTAAACTGTCTTCAAGGTCAGAAGAGGAGAAATCATTAAAGTGACCAGAGCTCTGAGAAACTGTATTAAGAGCTTTATATATATTGCTTTATGTCCTCCTCACAACTTTGTAGATATTATAATTCAGTTCACATTGGGATTCAGGAACTTGTGCAAGCAAATCTCTACTAAGGTTGATGATATTCAAACAAGATCTGTCTGACTCCAAACCAGAAAACCAAACCCACTATCATGCAGTCGCTTCTGACCCTGTAGCATGGGGTAGAGCTGCCCCCATAGAGTTTCCAAAATTACAAATCTTTAGAGAAGCAGATAGCCTTATCTTTCTTTTGTGGGGAGACTCATGGGGTTAAACCCTTGACCTCTTTAGTTTAGTAGTCAAATGTTTTAACCACAAGGTACCAGGGTTTCATTTTAAGTCAGAAACATACCAGCAAATTATATTCATTTTGTCTCTTTCGAAGTATCTTTAACTAGCATTTTCTTTCTTACATGAGTCAAATTAAGCCTTCATGAACTAATTTGATTTGGTTTGGGTCTGCGCAAATGAGGTCTGGTGACGTAGTGTATTATGTATTAGGCTGTTAACCTAAAAGTTGGTGGTTTGAATCCACTAGCCACTCTTTGGGAGAAAGATGGACAGTCTCCTCTCAAAAAGATTTACAGTCTCCGAAACATGGTGGCAGGTTTCCATGAGCAGAAATTCACTTGTTGACAGTGAATTTGGCTTTTGGTTTGAGGCACCAATAGGTGAGCATCCTAAGCCATTTATAGGAGGGAAGAGCAATTGAGCATACTGCTCTGTGAGGGGAGCTGGGGGCTTTCTCATGTGGGTGTTTTGGAATCATAGTGCCTCCTTCAGATAGTTTTGCTTCCAGCAGAACAAAGCATGCCTTCTGTGACTTATAGTAACCCCGATTCATCATTAAGATGACAAATATGCACACCTGCAGACTTAATTGCTTCAATTTTCTTCAGTCACTGATAGGTTTATGGCCTGCTTCAATTCCAGTAAAACTGAAGCAATCTAGATTGGACAAAAAGTCTTTTACCCCAATCAATCTCTTGAAGAGAGCTGGTCTCTGGCCCTGATGACAGACTTTTCTTCAAGACAAGGTAATTAAAGAGGCAGAGCGAGGTACTTTTTAAGAGTTCCTTCATCTCAGTTTTATCATTTATAATACAGCCTTACAAATTCTAGACAGGAAACAGCTTTTCTTCTTCCATCCCTTCCCCAAGTGACTGGCCCTCCATCTTGGCAAAAGCTGTTTCTCCTCTTCCATTGGCCTCACTCCAAAGGCAACACACTATAGTCTTCCTGGTTTGCTTCTGTGAGCTGAGCAGCTTACAGTGTATTCTGGACGGGTGGATTAAAATTAATTCCATAAGGATGGTGGGTGGGTGAGGAAGTTCTGTTATTGTTTAGGGATCCTTCATGAAAGGTTTGCTCAGAAAAAGAAAAACAATCTTTATACCAGACTTCCCCCCCCACAAGCATGTCCAGTTCCAATTCTTCTCGAACAAAGACATCAGAAAATGAGACATTAATTATCTTAAATGACTGAGGAACATCTATTAAAGGCAGCAAAGCTACTTATTACATGTTTGGATCAATGGAAACTTAAACATATTACAAACATTATTTTTAAAGCAGAGACTTGGAAAAAATCATGTAGGTTATTAAATCACTCATTATGTATGATACACTGGGTGTTAAGAAGGGACTAATTGTCCAAAAATAGATTTCAGTTACCGTCAGGGTTTAAGGGATAGAAAGAAATAGTGCCACTCAGAAAACCTGTAAATCATTTCATGGTTGTGAAGGAGAAATGTGGAAAAAAGAGGCTGGTGGAACGAATTTTCTCCATTTATGTTAGGGAATTTGTGAAATGCCCACAAGTGTATGACCTCCTGAAAATGGAAGTTCTAAAATAATGGAAGTTCTTCAAATAATGGTAAATATTAACAATGTCCCAAACCAGGTATCAGAACCCAAACTAGTTTTTGTAGAGTTGACTCCCAAGTCGTAGAGAGTCTGTATGTTTCAGAGAACTATGTTCAGTGGCTCATTTCTTGTAAGCAGATCGCCAGCCCTTTATTTTGAGGGATCTCTCTCTGTTATTATGAGGTGCTACCAGCTGGCTCTAACTCATGGCCATCCTATGGACTACAGAAAAGGGACCTGTGCAATCCTGAGCCATCCTCCCAATCTTTGCCTTGCTCAAGTCCATTATTGCAGTCTCTGTCTCAAACAGTTTTGGTGAGATCCTTTTCTTATCTCCTTTCCTCATCTTCTTCTTTCCCAAGTATGATGTCTTTTCCAAGGACTGGTCCCTCCTTTGCCAATGCCACAGATCATCATCTTCAGGTCTTCCTCAGTCCATCTGTCTTTGGACAGACTTGGGCTTCTAGTCATTCAGGTAAGCAGTCAAACCTGTGACCACCCAGGGACAAAGTCTAGTGAAGTTACTAGTTCTCATGAACTAGATCTATATGTTCTGAAGAACTTTGGAGATAAAATTGAGGAGGCGTACAAGAGTCTCTGGCAGTTCACCATTATTGAGCAGAGGACCCCTGTTTATATGGACTTTGAGTAACCAAATCCACTTACTGGAGGAAACCTTCAAATCCTGAAATATTTTAACCCTAAGGAAGCTAGTGTAAGTATGAGAAGAATTTCAGCAGTGAGTGTCTCCATTGTGAAATCAACCTGAATTATCTGTGTTCTCCAGGGAAGTGCCTTCAATATTAATCCAGAAGCTGTATTTAGATCTCCACAACCTCTAACATTTGTCTCTTAAGTAGTAAGCTATTACCATTTGTCGGGATCTCTCTCTTTCTCATTGACATTGCTTTAGAACCTACTTATAGATGAGCCACTGGTGGGTTTTTAGAGACTGTAAATCCCACAGCTGGAGATACTTCTTTTGAAAAGCTGCTGATGAATTTGAACTACCAGGAAGGCACCACCTTTGCATAGCATAAAAGAGAAAAGCCATATTATTTGCAACTTTTAAAATTATTTAGATGATGATGTTATTATTGTGAGGTGCTATTGAGTCCTCTATGACTCATAGCGACCCTATGAATAATAGCTCTGAACCTTGTTTTCTACTGTCCCATTCTCAGGGTCCCTAATAAGCTCAAGCTCATCTCTACAGTCATTGGGTGAACCCACCTTATGAAGGATCTTGCCTTTCTCTTTCCTTCTTTCAGGGCAGACTTGTTTGTTCTTTTGGCAATCCATGCCCCCCTCCCTTTTTTGGCATTAAATACTGTCTTGCAATGCCACAACTCAAAATTGTCAGTTCTCCTTCTGCCATCCTTATTCATTCATTGTCCAACTTTCAGATGCAAGGAAACAACTGAAAATACTATGAATCAGACACACCTTAATCTTAAAACTGACACCATTGCTCTTTGGATTTCTGTAGGGAGCTCTGGTGGTTATGAGCTGCACTGTCAATGCTAAGGTACTCGGTTCAAAGCTACCAGCTTCTCTGCATGTGAAAAATGGGCAGTCCCTTCCTATGCAATTTATTCTCTTTGAAAAATTAAGAGATAGTCAGCTATGAGTTTATTCTGATTGCATGGTACATAACAACAACATCAGCAAACTTTATATAGTAAAAGTTGATACAGGCAAGCCAGGCTATTATAAGAATCTATGTTTGAAAAAAGAGGGAGGTGATATTCATGGGATTGGCTTTAAGGTAATGTTCTCACTGATAAAGGCTCTCACTATAGTTAGAAAAGAGGTTCTCTACTGTATCAACGATGCAGGAAAAGAACCTACAGTTTATTAAAACCATTCTCTGAAGATGTTGACTCAACATCCTGGTGAGGACCCTAGCTAATGCAATTGGCTTGCAATTGATTGCAAACTGAAAGATTGGTGGTTTGAATCCAATGGCAGTGCTGATAACAATCACCTGGTGAACTCTTTCTGAAAGGTACTGCCATTGAAAACTCTGTGAAGTATAATTCTACCCTGAAATATGTGGAGTCATTGGGAGTTTGAATTGTGTCTTGAGATTTAACTTGTTGCCCTGGCTAAAACAGAATCAAAATATCCTCAGAAAGGACATGTGAAACACCACTACATTACTGTTTATTTATATAGAAACATATTTGAATTTTGCCAGCAATTAATACAGCTAATGGATAAAGCGAATGTTACGTGTTTCTAACATCTTGCATGCATTTACAGTTTTTGAGGTAAATGTTGGCATCATCTCCTCTTTTTTGAAGCTGCAGAAACTGAGATGTAAAGCTCATAAATGAAGTCGGTCCAGAAGGCTGGCCCCAGACTTAGATTTTCTGGTATTAGAAGCCTTCTTACTTCTGCTGTGCTACATTGCTCCACTCAAGGGAATACATTTAATGAGTCTAGGGAAAATGCAGAGGAAGGCAGCTATTATGGTCAGCAGGATGTGGGTGTGGTTCTGTGAAGGCAGGATAAAAAGGGTGACACACTGTAGACACTACATCTGAAGAAAGATGACGGGAATATGAATGAGTGTCCCATATACAAAGGAAGAGACAGAGGAGGAGGTGATCAGTGTTAGGTAAGTAAAGTATATGTGATCTTGTTCACCCAGTACTTAAACCATCATGAGTCTGAATCGACTCAGTAACACATAACAACAGCAAGAGCAACAACAGAAGTCAAAACTCTTTTTGAGGACAAAGTAAGATGAGTCTAGGGGAAATGGAAGGAAGAATTGCTCCGTCCAGTAGATAGTCATCTGGAATTTATTTTCCAAAGTAGGGTGCAATTAAAATTTTATACAGATTTAGAAACTATAGGAGACATAGTTGGCTGCTAAGAAGTCAAGGTTGACTTAAGGTTGATGATCAGGAAGGATTTCACGATGCTATAGAATTACCTTCCAACTATGCTGTTTGGTCACAAACAAGGCCTGGATATCAAAGGTATAGACACTGAACAGATGTCCTTAAGCTCCCATGTCTTTGTGTCCTGACTTAAGTCCAATAATCTACATATTGCATTTGCCATCACGTTTATTCACAATCTAAATGACTTGTTTCTGAAACTTACAGCTGTATTCTTCTGCTTATGCTCCTACATATTGAATCAGAAAACCCAGCAAAATTTTATTTTTCATTTTGCCAATCTCAACTAATACTGCTTTAGTCGAAGCCCCAAATTAATAGGCCAGTGCCACTAGGTGGGAAATAGAAATGTCAAATCCGCCTTCACCTGCTAATTCCTTGATCTATGGTACAGTTAAGTTCTGTCAGGAGCAGCCAAGATAGAAAATTTGGGCAGGGGAAAAAGGCCACCTTAAAGTGGGAATATGTGTGGAGCCTTACTGAAAATGAAATAATGACATTTCAGAAGAATAGTAATACTATTTGTTGTTGTTGCTCCATGCCAGCAAGTCAGTTGTGTGTGAAACAGAACGAAACACAACCACAGCTGTAACCGGGCCCATTGTTACTGTCACTGTGACAGTTCATCATCCTCTTTTCCACTAACATTCTACCAAGCATGATAACTCTCTCCAGAGCTGTCCTCTCTTCAGTCCTATCTCCCTTCTCATAATATGTCCAAAGTATGAAAGATGAAACTAAGCAGTCTCACTCTACTTCTTCCAAAA
This sequence comes from Elephantulus edwardii, assembly GCF_000299155.1. Classification (NCBI taxonomy): domain Eukaryota; kingdom Metazoa; phylum Chordata; class Mammalia; order Macroscelidea; family Macroscelididae; genus Elephantulus; species Elephantulus edwardii. Next base: position 4,653,584 of record NW_006399811.1, on the reverse strand, counting down.
CAGATAATGATAATTGAAACACTAGCAGCATACCTTCTACCATCGTAACAACACATAAACCTATAACACAACAAAATGACACAGGAGTGGTAGCTAAAGCCATTTAAGATCGGAAAACAGTCATGGGACTGTGGTAGAATTTCAAGAGAAAAGGGGCAAATTGACGGTGAGCAAAGGGCTGAGGTAATGGGAGCTAGGATAGTTGAAAGGAACAGTGGCCTTGAAGCCAGGCAACCTGGGATTTCTGTCTCTATTAACTTGGTTAAGTAGGTTGACTTTTCTAGAACTGTTTCTTCTTCTAGAACTCTGTTTCCTCCACTGTAGAATGGGAGTATGAATATTCACATTAAAGGGTTATTGAGGATTCCATGAGGTAGTCCATGTTCAGAGGGCTTCCCCACAGTGTCAGATGCATTATGTTTTCAGTGGAATAATAAAGGCCGGTATGCAAATGAATTGAAACTCATTAAAGACAGAGATTAAGCAAGGCAGTTTAGGAGAAGCCATTGGCCCTTCTTCTTTGTAGGCCGTTTATCAGTGGTGTTTTGTAAGTCATTCTAGGTGACGTCAGTATCTCCCTCTCATCCTTTTTTATTGAGTGAGGGCCACAGAGGAGGACTTGTTCAGGATCAGAGAATTAAGGAAACTCTGAGTGAAAGGGCCCTCAGGTGGTGAAGACATTAGGGAATTGTGCTGCCAGCCCAAGGATGGAGGTTCAAATCACCAGTGTCTCCTAGAATAGAGGTGGGTAGTCTTCCCCCTGTACAATTTACAGTCTCCAAAAATGAGCCGGAGGGTCGGCAGTGAGTAAGTTAGGGATATTACTGACAGACCAGGAGTGTAAGAAGCAGGATTTGGAATGGATGGAGAACGGAGCCCTCTCTGGCTCTAGGAAGCCATCTCCTTGACACCCTCAGCCCTGCCCTATTCACAGCCTTCCTTGACTTTCCCAGTACCCAGGTGTTCATTTTGCATCCAGTGCTACACTGCGGGAAAGTGGCCCCAAGGGCTTGCAAAGCTCAAATCAGAATTCCGATCGCGAAACCTCAAGCTTCAAAATGAGTTCTTCTCATTACAATGTATGAAATGATCCGTAAATACATATTTTAACATTACAGAGTTTAAATATTATTACATATCTTACTTGATGTCAGATTTTGTTAAATGCATGCTGTTATCTCAATTTACAAAGGTCAGTCAGGTGGCAGTAGAGAATAGAACTAGATGTATTTAAAAATCCTCTTCCCAGTACATCTGTAGCTCAGATAACCCTGTCTTTTTCAAAGAGCTCGAGGCGCTTCCCCCCTCTTTCAAATGAGACTTTAATGAGTGTCAGGTGGATAAACTCTTTGCAGAGGTTTGAAAAGATCCAGAGAAACACTGTGGTAGGAACAAGCAAACCATTTTGGATGAAATCAGAAGCCATTTGAATGCTTCCTCATTTTTCGGGTTGTGTCAGAACCTTTTGGCCGCCTTTCCCCCCACAGGACTGTTTTCATCTCCATGGCAAGGTAAATAGAACGTTCGTGCAGTTGCTCAATTGCTATTCATCCCAGCACAAAGTAGTGGAGAGTGACCTACTTCCAGGACATCCATAGAAAGCTTCACGGCTTTCCATCGAGCTTGACTTAAAAAGCCACCCCTCCATTCCCTGGCAGTTCATCACCTGCCTCCAGAAACAAGCTCCGGGCAATCCAGAGCCCTCTTTTTCTTTCAATCACTTCTCCTTCCCGTCTTGCTTTATTTTAGTCTTGCTTTATTTAGTGTTAGGCCCTTCTGAAAGAGGAAGATGGGCATCTGTAAGAAGACATTAGGGTTACTAGATCCACAAAGGTAAATTAGTGGCACTGAAAAGAGAGGTTTGGTATGGCTGTTTTAATCTAGACTGCCCTTGTAGGCATAGTTGGCCAAGGGTTAGCAGCTCATTGGATACTGTCTGGAGGTATCTATATGCAGATGGTTGTTTCAAGATGGAAATCATTGAATGAAATTTCAATAAGTCACTATTATAAACTTAGATACAGTCAATCTTTATAATTGATGGGCTGGGCTAAATTGGAAGGAAACATCTCAATTTCCAGGAGCAAATTCTGATTTAACAAAAATTTCCATAGAGACTTTTATCCAGTTGACATACAGAAAGAAACTCAGCCTGCACCTCATTTAGGGTCTAACCAGGGTCAAGTGTCATGTCCTGTTTTGCATCATTAAATAACATGGTTAGAGCTGGAGAGTCCTTCCTGACCTTCCAGTCCCATCATTGAAGATGAGAAGACTGAGCTGCAGAGAGATTACAGCAGCTCCCTTCTCCAGCTCCCCAGTCCAATGCTCTCCTTAACCTACCATCTGATTTCTCATCACTGGGTCATTAATGCGTTGGATTCTTTCTGGTTTTTTTCCATCAAGGGCACATGTCACCAAGCAGGGGAAATAGAAATTCAATTTTCCTTCCCCTGAACACGAGTGAAAATTTCTGTTCCGAATCTCAGCAAATCAAGAAGGTTCTGTTATTGTTGTTGTTATGTTCCATCGAGTTGCTTGCGACTCATAGCGACCCTATGTACAACAGCCCTAAACCCTGCTCTGTCCTGTGCCAATCACATTTCCTCTGACGCACCCATCCCGATTATCCCAGTCACTGAATCAATCCACCTCATAGAGGGCCTTCCCCTCGTGCACCGTCCCTCCACCCTCCCAAGCATGATGTCCTTCTCCAAGGACCTGTCCCTCCTTACAACATGTCCAAAGTATGTCACACGAAGCTCCAGAATCCTTGCCTCCAAGGAGCAGCCTGGTTTAACTCTCTCCAGGATGAATCTGTTTGTTTTCTTGGCAGTCCATGGTACCATTAATACTCTTCTCCAGTACCACAGCTCAAAGGTATCAATTCTCCTTCTATCCTCCTTAGTCATTGTCCAACTCTCTGATGCATAATAAGTTATTGCAAAGACCATAGCCTGTATCAGATGCACCTTAGTCTCCAGAGTGACAGCATTGCTCTTCAGTACTCTGGAGATGTCCCTAACAGCGGACTTTCCCATCACAATACGTTTTTTTATTTCCTGGCTACTGGTGCCAAGAGTGTTGACCGTGGATCCAAGCAAACTGAAGCTGTGAACACTCTCAATCTCTTCACCATCCGTCCTGATGCTGCTAATTGGTGAGAATCTTTGTCTTCTTGATACTGAGCTTTAATCCATACTGAAGGCTGCAGTCTACCAACCTAAAAACAAAAACAAACAAAAAAAAAGAGATTAAAAAACAAAAGAAAAAAGAGAAAAAAAAAAGAGAGAGAACCTATTGTTGGGTGGGAGAATGTTGACCTTTTACTATATCAGTTCGCATATAATCATTCACATGCATCATGTTTTTTACATACACTTCATTGTTTCACCCATATACATTGTTTTATATTATTAATTATAATTTCTGTATGCCTGAACCTCATTGTTTCAAGTCCCTGTTGATCCTTTCCCATTCCTTGCCTCCCACTAACTTCTGCTGTCCTAGTGACTGTCTCCCTTTCCCCCTTTTCTGCCTCAACTTCTCGCCTTCCTCCTCTTCTTTTGAAAATTTAGACATGCCTTGCTCAGTTATCTTCCCATTTTTACAATAGGGCCTTAAATTTTATAACCATTGTGCTCAAAAGCTTTTTCAAATCCACATACTTCCATAGTCATTGTTCAAATTAGTTTGGAAGCAGAGGAAAGAAAATGAGACAAATGGCAGACAGGGACTTGGGTCCAGGAACATAATGAGAGTTGCATTTCCAGTTGGTCTCTGAAACATCAACTGATTTAAAAGAAAAGGGGGAAAAATAGTCCTGGCTATGCTATCTCTCATTTAGTCATTCACCCTGCCATTCTGTATGGGCACAAACTTCAGGCAGACCATTGGTAAAATCTTGGCATTCGTGCTGGCTGAATGTAGTCCCAGTGGGGTGCCTCATTTTAGGTGACTCTAGGATGTGGAATTGAATCACTGCAGAACTCCACACCAGATGGCCCCTGTGGTGAGAGATGTGGAAGCCCAGCCAGTTCAGCCCAGGGGACATTTTCTGGCCAGGCTCCTTTCCTTACTTCTCTTGACTTTGTCCTTTCTCTCGGCATCCTCTGTCAGTTTTTCTTCTCCTCATCTTTCTTCACAGATGGCCGGGACATTAATGTGCTGCTCTCATTATGTTTATGGAACAAGTTGGGGTCTTCAGAGGCTGCCGTTTTCAAAACATTGAAGACTGGGTCACGTAGGATACCTGAGTAAAGATTTACAGGATAATTAGTGATCCCCTACTGCTATTAACCCCTGACTTAAGCAGGTTATTTTCTTACAAAGGTGTTGAAAGTTAATACTACTGCTAATAGTTCCAGTCAGAAGACCATAATGAATCCATGTGGGAAACTAGACTGACCATCAATATCTTTCAAACTCTGAAATTACAGAGTGGAGAAAGGAAAGTGAGAAAGAACAGAAGGGAAGGGGGTAATTCTATCACAGGTCTATCTGATAGATAAGATCCATTTGTTATTCTTAGTTTGGGACAGTCAGTTTATCCCTACTAAAGTTCTGAGCTTAATCTTCATGACACAGGGAAGCTCAGAATGATGGCTGTTAGTATAACCTGGAGTGGAGGTATGGTCAGAATTTATTTTTAGAGATGTTCCCTTTTCCTTGAAATTCTTAAAGCATATGAGGCTATTTATAATACCACCCTTAATAGGATAAAGTAAAATAACCAAGCAAAAATAATAACCCAAAGAGACCCCAAGCTCCCAAACAGCAGGGGCCCTTCATGGTGCTGGGCTTCCGTTGACCTCTGATGGAGCTAGTGCCTTTCTAACTCTGCTCTGGGGAACCTCCTAGAGACCACATTAGGTTTTGTTTAGACAAAAGATTCCACAACTGACAGCAGGCTTGAAAATCCTGATCTAAGCAAGGTCTTTTAATCGTCAGTAATGGCCATCAGGGGATGTCACCCTCAACCTTGAAAGATTACAGGGCCACTTCATCAGGTGCCCTCAATATGAGGCAAAGAATTGACAACTTAATGCTTCCTTCTGCCTTGACCTTGGCAACCTCTGCAACCTCATTACTGCCCAGTTGGATTCAGCATGAAATTCAGCTTTGCCTGGAATGAAAAAGGGATGCAACAATGCCAGGAATACAAGAGCCACTCACTAGCCAGTTGAAGTTGTTCAGCTGAATTTTAAAAATGCCTGAGGGTTTCCCAAGTTTAAATCTACATGTGGCTTTAAATGGTCAAACCTCTTAAAAGAGTGTGTCCTGAATGTTGTCTTCAGTGAGTTTGTCCTGGGAGATTTTGATCATGAAATTGTGATCTGATCAACTTAGGGACTCTCAACACAGAGAGAAGCTCAAGGAAGCAACAAGGATACTTGAATGTTGTGGGGGAAATGACAATGAGTGGAAGAGGAAGTTCTGCAGCTAAGTTTTGAGTGTCCTAAGTTAACCCACAAGTAGACTGTGCTTCAAGCTCACAGCCCACAAGCTAACATTAGAACAATGACTAAAGCTAATTTAAAAGTGATTTCATCTCATTCTCCTTCCCTCTGCCTTTCTCTGTCCCAGATTATTCTCTGCCATCACTTTCCTGGCCCAAAGTACCATCATCTCAATTCTCTATTTCATGTAGAATCTGGAAGTTCTGTTCTTGGAAGCTATGTGTGTGTACCAGGATGAATTCGTATCTTTCTCACCAGACTAGGGGCCAACCCAAAGATAGGATTGTCTCTTAAAGGCTCTGTTCAAATCATCTCATGGATGTTTACTGAGTACTCAGAAGGGAAGGAGGTGTGTGTGGAACATTATGTTAGATTTGAGAGAGTCGGATTGTGTGAACACAAAAATAATTGTCTTTATAGGTATTCATGCATTGCACACCATTTTGGACTTAGAATAGAGGCATGTTAAAATTACAAAAATATTTTGAAGCTCATCTACTCCAATCTTCGTTAACAGATGATAATGTTTGAAGCTAGAAAGCTCATTCGAGGTCATTTGTATCCTATCAAGATCCTTTGAGTTCCACTTCAGTGGCTACATTGCAGAATTCAAGTTCATAGTCATACTGACAGGCTACTGAGGTCTACTCTGTCAGCTGCTCTTTTTCTGGATTTTCCTAAAATCTTGAGATCATGACTTTGTTTACTTCCTTATGCAATGAGACCAGGAAAGGTTTCTAAATTTCTCAATCTAACATTCAGATCTGTTCAGAGTTAGTATCAATCTATATTTTTAGCCTCAGTCTTCTACTGCTTCTCTCCTTAGCCTCTTCTGTGCAGCTTAACCCCCCCACACCTCCCCACCCACGGTCCTGCAGGCTCACACTATCCCTCTGTTTCTTTATACCCACGGTTCTCTTCCTCTAGAATTGTGTCCCCACCATTTCTTCCCGTCTTATTCCTTCCCATCCATTTGTGCCTGGCTGACTTCTATTCTCTCACTTGACACTGCTTTGTAATTCATGGTCATGTCTTACATTTTCTACAAGATTGAAGACTCCTGAGAACAGGGTCCATGCAGCACCACTCAATGCCTTTTGCTGGATGTGGCAAAGATAACATGTTTTTAAAAAAAAAAAAGTAATTGCACCTAAGAATGAATGGCATCTTTGTTTCTGCAAATCCCAGGAAGGTTCTGAGAAGAATGAAGCTTGGAAAGAGGAAGAAGAGATAAGCGGAATCTCGGCAGGCTTGCTTTTCCAGCTATCTCAGCCTCAGAAGATGATGATGGGGTTGGTGCTCATGCCGCTGTGGCATCTTGAAATAACTGTGTAGGGTCTGTTGGCACTTGTGTTATTCCGTACATTATGGGGGAAAGCTTTGCTTCATCCACAGCCCTCAGGAAGCCTTGGTCTAGAGTGACTATTTTATCACCTCCAAAAATTGTTCCTTGAGGGGAGTGTCTCAGGGAGGACTTGCATCATTATAGCAATTTCTGAACATTTTCTGCTCTTAGTGTATTCTGCTGACATTCAGCCCTGCATGATTGCATTAATGTACCATGAAGCTCTGATCTAAACCTCACTGGCAAAGACATTCACTAAACATTTACTAAGCCTTCACGTGTTTCCCCCCATTGGTCAACACAGGCCAGCTATGGTATAAGTAATACGTCCCTAGTTTTGCATCACATCAGATCCTGCTGGGGGCAGGGGGGTGGTCTGAGAAAGAAGCTAACATCTTTTCTTGAATATAAAATGTGATGAATGCCCTTGTCATGTGTGGTACTCTGTTTCCCTCATCCTCTACCTTCTAAGATGCCTCTGGTCTGGACAGAATCAGTATATCCTTAGGGATGGATATAAGTAAATCACAGAGATCCTGAAAAGAATGATGTGGAAGCCAAGGACAGAGATTCTGTGCTCTCAGCCCACTTGTCCATGGGAGAAGTGCCAACACTTTACCCCTTTCTTTAGCAGCACGACTCTTCATATTCTGGACCAGAATGCCTTCTCCCATGAAAATCACCTAGGACTACAAATAACTCCAAGGGTTCTTTGCAGGGAGGTGGGCAAAATATTCTAGCATTTGAGAGGGCTGATAATTATGCAGCTTGAGAGTATGCTAGAAGTCACTTCTCTCTATATTTTAAAAGGATACGTTTGATGATATATGAATTCTATCTCAACTTATTAAAAAAAAGGCATGCCATAAAATATTGCAGCACACACACTCCTCAAATTCCACATGGACTTTTTTGCCCAAGTGCTTTCACCCTCTGTCTTGCCTGTTCTGAGGTTTTGTCTCTGACACATGTTTTGGGGCTGGAGCTGATCTGAGAGAAATTCATTCATCTTCATTTGGTGTCAGGTTGGCGTGACCTTGGTCCAATTATTTACTTGTCTTTGCTTCCACAGTTAAAACAGAGGTAATGAGCCTGACCTACTTGATGAGGATCTCCTGGGAAATAAAAATCCGGTTTGTTAAGCGATTTGGAGGTATGAGGTGCTAGATTCCATCTGAATAATTACGAGAAAGGCTGAAGTGGCACCCGGACGTGTGTGGAATAAATGCTGGACTGGGGTGGAGTTGTACCACCAGCTGGAGGCAGGGCATGTGTTGCTCTGATTTAATTAAACCATTAGGTGCTCTTTTAGAAGCTGTTACCGCTTGTGAGTTTTATATCTGTGGTGAGAAGGAGATGGCAGCAATGGTGGGAAAGGGACTTGGAGAGAGAGGGTGTGTTTCCCATCAGAATGACTCTACTGGGTGCTTTAATATGGTGAAGGTGTACTGAGTGATTGGAAAGGACACGTGCCACCTAGCAGGACTTGTGAGTGGAAGGCTTGTGAGTGAAGTGTTGCATATGAAGGGTTTCTGTACTTGGAAATTTAGAAAGGGCTCCTTTATTGGAAAAGTAAACTGTGAGAAACTGTGACCAGATGGCAAGGGAGATTTTATGCACATCCTCCGTGCACTGCAGCTCCAGGTACTGTTCCCGTCACTTCCCAGGGCAAGCAGCCCTGTCAACAGGATAACTGAGTCCTCTGTAGGGTTATGAAGGGGGAGGAAGGGGAACTCCCAGCACTTTATCTTTGCAGCCTCCTCTTCTTCACTCATGTTTACTCTTGCTGGTCAGTAGGATGGAAAGGAATGTATTTTGCAAACAGGTTAGTGGCCTGCAACTGCTGAGAAACCATCCGCATGACCTGCCGTTGAGGAAACTGTTAATATCCTTCCTCCTTGCTCCTCCCGCTTGCTCTCCTGTTAGTGCCAGTTGTCCTTTCCCCAAATCTCTCCCTATCATAAAGTAATCCGCTCGTGCTTCAGGGTCCAACACCAACAGCACCTTCTCTTGAGCAGTCTACACTCCTTTGTGTCCCTTCTACCCAGACAATATTCCTTTATTCTTTTCTCCCACAAGGCTTATACTGTGTGTGGGGTAACGTTTGCCACAGTCACTCATGGACTGATTTGGAGACCTTATTGAGGATCGCATTTAGCTTTCTATCTCTGTGCCTCGAAATGCCTGATATTTGTTAAATAAATAAATAGAACAGACCATCATTTGTGTCCTCTCACAAATAGTGCGAGATATTTATAAACTCCATAAATACTTTAAATTGCTCTCCTCTTTATGGCTCTGGTACTTGATGAGAGTACTATTCTAAATGTGTCTTGTTAAATCTTCTTTACATCTTTTTTTTGGTCAAATTTAAGATGATATATCTTTGAGAGAAGAAGCTATGCTTTTTAAATTTTTCTCTTTTTTTTTCCTGGCAAAGAGATGGTTTGCTAAAGGGGAGTTCTGGTGGTCTAGTGGAAAAGAGCTGTGCTGCCAACCTGGAGGCATGTGGTTCAAAACTACTACCACCTGCTCCATGGGGGAAAGATGAGCAGTCCCCTCTCATGTGATTTATTGCCTCTGAAAACCCACTGGAGGCTCACCTAGGGGTTGGTTCTGATTTCGTGACACATAACAACAATAATAGTTTTAAAATGTGTTCAGCAAAATACTAGTTCTCTAAAGTGACAGTGACTGTTAAGCAAAAACCAGTTTGAGGGCCAAATAAAGTTTCTTAAGGACTGCGTTAATCACCTTTCTTGACTGCTTTGTGATGATATAATACAAGCATATGAGAGAGTGACATATATACTGTGCATTTTTGCCATACTAACTTAGTACTTCTTGCTGTTGGCTTTTGAGTGGGAACTGACTTGTAACTGACCCAGAGCTTAGTACTCACCACCGTGCAAAATACAATGTAGGTTTTGGTGTGTTGTTATTAATTTGTTGATAGTATTCCAGGAACTGCCTTGATTAAGCCGAACCCCAAGAAACAAACAGGTTAATACTCATGTGATGGGAACCCAATTCTCTATCAATCTCATTTATATCAGCCTTATTCTTTGAAAAGCTGGAAAGAAAAATTAAAAGGAACTAAAACTATTACTTTGCCTTTTACAGCAAGTTATTAGACATCTTCAGTGAATGATGTGGCAAATGCTTATAGGCTTTTTTAATGATTAATTTTGCTTGTTATAAAATATTTTATTGTAAGTTTCATTTTAAAGAAAGTTGGATTTTCATCCATTCATTCATCCATTGTTGCACTTTTTTCCTCCCTCCCTCTCCCTTCCCCCTTCCCCAGTTAATTTTCTATTTTTTTTTCAAAATCTCTGTAGATCTTCACTGAAATGAATAATAATAATAATAATTAAAAAATTTTAAAAAGCCACTTTGTAAGTGCAGGGGTCCTCCAAGGATGGCAGTGCCATGGGAACGTGGCCGAGTTGAGTGTGAGGTGGCTCACCGTGGCCTGGTTCCCCACACCCAGGACACAGATGGTTGCTTTCACGTAGCCTCTAATGCCACTGTTCGGATCTTCTGGCAGGCTGAGGCCTAGCCACTCCCTTAGCAGTGTGTGACCTGGAGAATAGGAGACAAACCCAATATCTGTTTGGAATCTCTCAATCTCTGATTTGAATCTCAGTACTGAGGAGTTCATCACCTTATTGAAGAAAGGGTTGTTTCCTCTCTTTATCCTTGTGTGGTTCTCCTGGTCCCCGATGGTCACCTTCACCAGTGGCCTGATATTATTACCCATGAGCTGTCGGGCTTCAGTAACCCTTATTCGAACCTGAAAGTCCTGAGGCTTTGAGTACAGAGCTGGGAGAGTGATGTAGCCGGGAACCATCTCCTTTTGCCGTGCCACTTCTCTTGCTGTTACACCGTGGAGGTCTTCATCTGAGAACCAGTCCAGGTGGACTCGAGTCAGGGTGGGGGAGGTTTTCAGACTTTTTCCCCATCCCATCTTCTATCCTCAGTGACCCACTCCTGAGTAACCTAATTTTCTATTTTTATTTAAAATGTTCATTTGTTGTTGAACAATTTTGTCCCTTTCCTCCCCCTCCCCCCAACCCACTTTGCAATATACCTCTTATTCTGGATTGTTGTCATATGTTTAATGCTTATGATTTTTGAAATAACCTGTCATTCCCAGTTACTCTGCAGTAAAATCCCAAAATGGTTTCGAAAATACCAATTCTCTGCACAGCAATTACCAACTCTCTTCTTGGTAAATGCACTGCTGTGTCTAGAAGTAATTACTGGAGAACTTACACTTTCAAATTTACAAGAGGCAAACAATCTTGTATTTACCTACGAGAGTTAGCAGGTATTCAAACTGTGCTGTGTGAAGAATGCTCTTGGTCACAGGAAGAACTTACATTTTCACCTTAGTGTTATTCGCAGTAGGTAGAAGTCTGACTCACTAGATTTAGGTTTGAAAGACCGGCGGAGGATAATTCTCTTCTTCTCAGGGTCTCTTCTCTTCTTTGAGATTTGGAACAGTAGTAAGCCTAATCTAACTGCACTTGGAACACTTTGTTGTCTTAAGCTTAAACCTATTCCTTGGTACTAGTATGTATGAAGAAGAAGATGGAGAATTTGGTTCTGTCCAAAGTCTCACCATATTTTTTATATTTGTCCTATAGAAATCTCGGGGAACACAGAGGACATCCCTCTGGTACGCTGGAGACAGCAGTGGCTGGAGAATGGCACTCTGCTTTTTCACATCCATCACCAAGATGGTGCTCCAAGTCTCCCCGGACAAGACCCAACAGAAGAGCCTCAGCACGAATCAGCAGAAGAAGAACTGAGGATCCTCCACATCTCAGTGATGGTAAGAACAGCTTAGCTTGTCTTTGGCCTCTGAGCAGATAGTTTGTGCTTACACTTGACATTAAAGGTTTGGGTACATTACATTACATTATGGAGGACAGTTGACCTGACTTATATGGTCAAGTGATTTAATCACACATATCGGCTCTACTCTATAATAGCAGCCAGACCAATGCCTTACCAAACAACTAGAAATCATTACCTAACCAAGGTGATACGTGAAATCAATCATTGTAATAAGCTAGATAAAGTGCTGTTGTTGTGAGTAGCATTGAGTCAGAACTGACTTATAACTGACCTTGCAGCAGGTTTTCAGAGGCAGTAAATCACCTGGGAGAAGATTGTCCATCTTCTTCCTGCAGAGAAGCTGGTGGGTTTGAACCACAAGCCTTTAGGTTGACGGTTGCAACCCCTTTCCACTAAGCTACCAGAGCTCCCTTAGCAGAACGTTACAGTAACCAAGCTCCATAATGATGGTTGACCATGTAAATAAGTACATTTCTCATAGAACCTTAATGCAGACAACATAATACAAGTACAGAATATGTTCAGTGTGCAAAAGGTATATACTGGGATATAAATAAAAGTTTCTGTTATTTTTATGAGCTCAGATAGAGAATAATTTTAGAAACCAGTGGTAATGGGGAAAATGTATTATTTTATGTTCTAATTACACAACTAATAGGTTAAAATAATTTGTAGTATTTCTCCAATTGTTGAATTATGCATCTCTGAACTACTTGTGCTACCAAGCTTTCTTTTTTAACAATTTAGAGAAAGTACGGATCCTGGCTTTCTCTACTCTTGTGATAACAGGCGTGTCAGTAGATTCTTTCCCTTTCTTCCCATCCAGCTCAGAAATGTTATAATTGGCATCCATTCTTCTAGCCTAACGTTTGAAGCCTCAAGAAAATCAGGAAGTTGAGAGGAAAGGGAAAAGGGAGAGTTTTTGCTTAGAGGGCATTGTGTTTACTGGTGGAATAAACTAGAAAAAGATGAAGAGAATGGTTATACAACTTGAAGAATGTGATTAATGTCAATTAAAATACATGTTGAAATAGTTTTGTTTGTTTTCACTACAATTTTAATGAAGAGAGAGAGAAAGAGGGAAATTTTTTTAAAAGTTAAAAGAAAATTAGATTCTTCCTGAAATTTTAGAAACTCCTAGTCTAGACTATCACTAGACAGTAAATGCTTTGATGGAAGCCAGAAATGTTTGTTTAATTTGTTTGTTTTGTTTTTTTCCTGATACATGCTCAGTGTCTGGAACACTGTGGATTCAGATATACATAGATAGTCAATATTTAATAAGTATTTCAGTAGGAATTAATAAATTTCCAAGTTAAAATGGCAAATACCTGTTTGATTTTATTTAAACCAAAACATCATCTGCTCCATAGATTAGCCTGATAGCAGGTAGGCTTGACAGTGATTTTGGGAGGATATGGGCTCTTTCACATGGGCTCTGAAGTAAACACACTGTACAGCCAACCTGGCTTTTGATCTATAGTTTCTCCAAATCTCTGGTACCATTAGCATATACTCTAGTTTTTTTATAGTAGGGCAACTGAACACATTCTAAAAAGATATGAAAAAATTACTCAAAATTTGGAATGGAAAACTGTACAAAAGTTGTCAAAATGTGTTTCATTTCTTCCTCACCCAGTGAACCACTGCCTTGATGAATTTCTTATATATACACACATTATGTTATTGAAATTATATGATAGAGAAAAGAATGCATAGCAAATGGTAAACTTTGAGGTACAGAAAAGGCCAGAGGGCAGGCAGGTAAATGACACTGCTCTGCCTCACATTTATAGATCAGCTGAGATTTGGAGCAACAGAGTTATAAAACTTGTACATCCTTAATCAAAGACTAGTGTTTCTCTGACAAGGAAGATTGTCTTCCATAGTATAGCTGGTAATTTCAGGAGAGTGGTGAGATTGGGCAGATCAGCTGAGTCAGCCGTGGCACTGGCTGGGGTGACAGATGTGGAGTACAGATTGTCTTCATGCTTATAATACGGTCTGATTGAAAAGAAAGGAGCAATTGTGAGTTTCCCACCAGTCATCCACACCCTCTCGGCAATGTGGAAAACTGTTATTACTCTGGGGAGGTATATTTTGACAGAGGGTGAGGGGAGGAGGGAATTTGTATGACCATTTCAAAGAATAGCTTTTTCCTTTGTAAATAAATGTTCAGGGTTAAGAAAGGTGTATGTAGATGTTGTTGTTGTTGATTACCATTGAGTCAAGCACGACTCACAGCGACCCTATGAACAAAAGGCCCGAAGCCTTTCTAGAACTTATCGTCATTTATCAAAGTTCATACAGTTTCCAGAGGCATGTTGTTTCTGTACTACTCTGTATGTAGACAGAGAGAGAGAACTTTGGTGGTGTGGACCCTAGGGAGTTGTGCTGCATCTCCAAAGGTCAGACCTCTATGCTGGTTCAGATCCACTAATGAATCCTCAAGAGAAAAAAGGGCAAACTCCTTCCATGTGATTTATAGCCTTGGGAAAACCTATTGGAGGGTCAGCTAGAGTGGTTCTGTGTGTGTGTGTGTGTGTGTGTGTGTGTGTGTGTGTTATGTACTGTACAGTCTGACATTCCAGTGGGTTTTCAAAGGCAATTAATTGCACAGGAAGAGATTGCCCATCGTTCTCTTGTGGAGCAGATGGTGGCTTCTAATTGCATGCCTTTAGGATTGCAGTGAAGCTTCTTGCCACTAGGCCACTAGAGCTCTCTGTGTCATATACACACACACACACACACACACACACATACATTATATACATATACATATGTATATGCACACACATCCATATATGTTGTTGTTGTTGTTGTTATGTGCCGTCGAGTCACCTGCGACTCATAGCGACCCTATGTACAACAGCCCTAAACTCCGCTCTGTCCTGTGCCAATCGCACTGTCTCTGACACTCCCATCCCAATTATCCCAG
>NW_006399811.1:4633996-4637651 GCF_000299155.1 Elephantulus edwardii | reverse complement strand
TTGGCCATGTCCTTCAAAGCAGCCTGAACTTCTTCTTTCATCACCATAGGCTCTTGCTAATATGTTGTTTCATGAAATTCTTCTGTGTCTTCCATATATATACACATATACAATCTACTGCCATATGTGTCAATTACAACTCATAGCAAGTTTTCATTGGGTTTATGAAGATACAAATCTTTATGGAAGGTGACTGCCAGTAGTTCTCCTGCCAAGTAGCTTGTGGATTTGAACTTCTGACCTTTGGGTTGACAACAAAACATGTAACAGACTATATCATAGTGTGAAGGAAAGTCTGAGAAGTAAAGCTAGGTAATTTAGCAGAAGTAACGTACAGTAGAGGGAGCCCTGGTGGCATAGTGAGCTATGTTGAGCTGCTAACAGAAAGGTTGTAATACAAACCCACTAACTACTACACAGTAGAGAGGAGATAAGGAACTCTGTTCCCATAAAACACATAACTTTACGGGGCTGTTCTATTTTGTCCTATAGGATCAGCACTTGTCAAAATTAACTCAGTTTCAGTGCTTGCTTTTCAAAATGGAGTTGTTAAATACTGTTGAGTTAGAACTGATGCAGAGCTGACCTTCTAGTGAGTTTTTAGAGCAGGAGATTGTCCATCTTTCTTCTGCAGAACAATTGGTAGGTTTGAACTGCCTACCTTTGAGGTGGCAGCACAACTCCTTACCACTCAGCCACCAGAGCATAGTTTGAAGCTTGCCAATAGCAAGTTGTCCTCGTTGCTGTATTGTATCTTCAGTGTAGCAAAGACTTCTATTCTCAAAATGAAGAGTAAGTTCCATAATATATTCTTAAAATAATATGTGTTTGTGCCTGTATGTATATGTTTATGGGAATAAGTGCCTTTGAATAACAAATAAACTAATCAAGGAAGCCAAATAATAGGAGAAAATAAATTGTGCCTTTATTTTTATTTATTTATTTGGCTGAGTACAGTGTACATTACTGATGGTCCATGACAAGATGGGCTCTTTAAATCCCCCCTTTCTAAGGGGGATTGGATGAAAACTGTGTCAAAGACGTGAGATTTTCAGTGTGAGGGGGTGTCAAGTTGTGGCAAGGACTCCCCAGCAGCTGAAAGTCTCTCTGTCTCTCTCTTCTAGTGCTATTTCTGAGGCTGGTGGTCCAAGGGGATCTTATTCTTTGGAGGTCGTGTACACCTTCAGGTCAATCAGTTGCTATAGCTGAATTCATTGTCATACCAGGAAATTAGTTTGACAAAGTGGTTGTTCAGGGCAATGCTAGCCCCAGCATCAAAGGTGGAAGAGTGGGTGTCACTGTTTAAATCAGAGGAGATAGCCTGGTCTTCAATGTATCCCAGGAGGCCCTTGAGGGGTCTGTTTTACTGCTTTCTTGATGTCATAATATTTGGCAGCTTTCTTTAGGTGGCAGGTCACATCAACGGCTGACACATTATGGGTGGGGACATGGAAAGCCATGCCAGTAAGTTTCCCATTCAGCTCAGGGATGACCTTGCTCATAGCTTTGGAAGTGCCAGTAGATGCAGGGATGATGTTCTAGGTAGCTCCATGTCCATCACACCACAGCTTTCCAGAGAGGCTATCCACTGTCTTCTGGATGGCAGTGATGGCATGGACTGTGGTCATAAGTTCCTCAGTGGTCCATGCCCATCACAAACATGAAGGCATCAGCAGAAGGAGCAGAGATGATTACCTACTTGGGACCACCCTTATAGGGATCCCCAAGACTCCAGTGGACTTCACAACATACTCAGCACCAGAGTCACCCCACTTGATGTTGGCAGGCTCTCACTCCTGGAAGATAGTGATGGGTTTCCCATTGATCACAAGCTTCCCATTCTCAGCCTTGACAGCGCCATTGAACTTGCCATGGGTAGAATCATACTGGAACATATATACCATGTAGTCGAGGCCAATAAAGGGGACATTGATGGCAACAACATCCACTTTGCCACAGTTAAAAGTGGCCCTGGTGACCAGGCATCCAGTGCGGCCTAATCCGTTAACTCAGCCTTCACCATTGTGTTTTAGGGATGTGGCTGAGGCTGCATGAGAAAAGAAGGCTATCTGCCAATTGACAAGAAGCAGAGAGCTTTAAATTTTGCCTTTAAAATAGAATAGTGGAGTGTATCCAGGGGAGGAGAGGATTGTACACCAATGAAGGAATCTTTCTTTTACTTTTCAAAGAGAGGAGTGAACTGGGGACGGAGGGTTGGGCAGGGAGAAAAGTGTAACAATGAATGAATGGAAATCCAAAATCTCTGTAAATGTTCATTAAAATAAAAAAAACCTTAAATTTTTTAAAAAAATAGAATAGCCCATATAAGAAGCTTTAGGAGACCTTGTGGCATGTTACTTTAAATGTTGGCTTGCTAACCAAAAAAGGCTGGCAGTTCCAACCTACCACTGCTCCACAGAAGGAAGATAAGGCAGTGTGCTCTCAGTAAGACTTATGGATTATTGCCATTACAAGAGTCCAGAATGAAAGCTGCATAGTGGAATGGACCGGGAGTTGAGGGGTGGGGTTGGGGAATTGTATAGCAATGAAAGAATTCTTTTTTACTTTTCAAAGGGAAAAGTGAATTGGGACGAGGGGTGGGCAGGGAGGAAAATGTGCAACACTGAGTGAATGGAAATCCAAAATCTCTGTAAACTTTCATTAACACTTAAAAACAACAACAACAACAACAACAAAAAACCCTTACAGCCTTGGAATCCTATTGCAGTGGCACTTCTGTGGCAATGCATTATCATGCTCCTCCTTGTAACCACCACCCTACTCAAGTTCATTGTCTCAGCCACTGTGTCCATTCATCTTATAAAGACCTTCCTCTCCTTAACTGACCCTCTACTTTTCCAAGCTTGATTCCCCTTGCCCAAGGATTAACACTTCCTAACAACATGCCTGAAGTTCATGCGAAAAGGTTTCATCATCCCTCTCTCAAAAAAACTTCCTGGTCATTCTTCCTCCAAAACAGAGCTGTTTTGTTATTTTAGTAATCCATGGTATGTTCAGTACTCCTTGCCAATATCACAACACAAATATATTTATTCTTCTTGAGTTTTCTTATCCATTGTCCAACTTTCAGATGCATATGAGGCAATTCGATTACCGTGGCTTGGTCAGGCACTCCCTAGTCTTTTTGTTTTTTGTTTGACTCTTGCTCTTTAGTCCTTGACAGCAGATTTCCCCAGTGAAACACATCTTTTGTTTTCTTGACTACTGCTATCAAAGGTGTTTATTGTATATACAAGTTGTTGTTGCTGTTATGTGCCATTGAGTCGCTTGTGACTCATAGCGACCCTATGTACAACAGCCCGAAACTCTGTTCTGTCCTGTGCCAAACACACTGTCTCTGACACTCCCATCCCAGTTACCCCAGTCACTGAATCAGTCCACCTCATAGAGGGCCTTCCCCTCCTGCGCTGTCCCTCCACCCTCCCAAGCATGATGTCCTTCTCCAAGGACTGGTCTCTCCTTACAATAACATGTCCAATGTATATTAGACGGAGCCTCAGAATCCTTGCCTCCAAGTAGCTGCCCAGTCTGACCCTTTCCAGGATGAATCTGTTTGTTTCCCTAGCAGTCCATGGTACTCTCAATACTCTTATCTAGCACCACAGTTCAAAGGCATCAATTCTCCTTCTATCCT
>NW_006399811.1:4629393-4633107 GCF_000299155.1 Elephantulus edwardii | reverse complement strand
CCAGTCAGTTGGCCAAGTGGTTGTTCTCCAGATTTCTTGGCACAACTTGGTGAGCACGTCCAGGGCAGCATCTGTTAGCTGAAATATGTCAGTTGGTATACCACCTATTCCTGGGGCCTTATTTTTTTTTTGCCATTTCTTTCAAAGCAGCCTGAACTTCTTCTTTCATCACCATAGGCTCTTGCTCATATGTTGTTTCATGAAATTCTTCTCTGTCTGTCAATTCCTTTTGATTCAGTGTATTCTTTCCATCTTCTTTTAATACTTCCTGGATCATTTAATATTCTGCTGAAAGTGTCCTTGATTATAGCAACTCAAGGTTTGAATTTGTTCTTCAGTTCCTTGAGCTTAAGAAATGCTGAGCGAGTTTGGACCTTTTGATTTTCTGACTCCAACTCCTTGCACATTTCATTGTAATATTTTACTTTGTCATCCAGTGCTGCCTTTTGAAATCTTCTATTCAGCTCTTTATTATCTCAAATTCTTCCTCGTGTTTTGTCTTTTCTGCACTCCAGTGCGATTTTCAGAGTTTCTTCTTATCATGATGTTGTCTATTAGTCCAGTTGTTGAGGGATTTTCTTTTCTTATTGTTGAGGTACAGTCCATATTCAAGACTGTAGTCTTTTATTGTCTTCATTCAGTGATTCAAGTCCTCTGCACTTTAACAAGCAAGGTTGTGTCATCTACATTTTAAATAATAAAATTATTTAGTCCTGGTTTGGTCAGGGATTCCTGGACAATGGTGATTGGAATGTAGAGACAGAACAAAATTAAAACTATCCGTGGGATCTTCCATGTCAAAACAGTTTTCATGTCTCCTAAAGAAACAGCGTTAGAAACCATAAGAGTAAAGTATGTTCCATGTTTGCCAATAGTTTGTGTTTCATGGATAACAAGTTCCCAAACTGTTCCATGACTTCCAAAACAAACAACATTGTGTGATTTACATTTTAAAGAATGAAATTCTTGAGGACATCCCTGGTTAGGGATTACTAGATGGTGGAGGGTGAAAGGGAGAAAGAACTAAAATTTAAAATGAAGTCATCCATGACATCTTTCCTTCATCCATGGAGGCCATCCATGCCAGACTACCAGTGGCATTCTGTCTTCTGCATAAGATGAAAGTGATTATACCTTCCACTTTCTTCAGTTTTCTTTATTTCAAACCAAAATGGAGAAGGCTAGGATGCCAAGGGCATTGGCACAGATGAGAGTTGGGAAATCTTGGTTTTGTCTGTACTCTAGTATAGTCTCTTGGATGTAAATAGGTCCCTATCTCCTATTTTTTTTTTTTAAAAAAAAAAAGGAAGGCCTTTGACTTCTGCAAGAGAATAATAATCTCAAGGTGAACAGAATATATGAGTTCTCCAATGGAGTCCTGCGTCCTACCTTTCTATCTCATTCTTTGTTCTCTATTCCATGCCACACACCCTCAGGAACTGCCTCTCCTATCCTTAAGATTCTATTCTAGAAACAGTCTCAAAGTCTGAAGTTGTATATCTTCCCTTAGCTTAGAAATCATGCCTGAGGGTATCCTATTTGAAGATGCCAGTGCTAGCATCTCTGAAGATTTCTTCTGAAGAGACTCAGGGATGGGCAGATTTTATCTGATATACTTTATACTATATCCTTTGGATGTAAAAGAGACAACCATTAGAGCATCTGCATTGGCAGCATAATACATGACAGAAAATAGAAGCTCCTTTAATTAATAAAGGAATTGAGCAGTAAGATGTACTTAAATAAATATCTTTGTCCAAACCTTCTTAATTATGAGATAACAATAGCAGGACTTTTTAAATTTTTATTAGCTGTGATGACCCATGTTGATTTAGTTTTCTGTTTGGATCAAAATAGAATAATTTTTAAAGGAGAAAAAAGCTAGGATTATTATAAAAACATGAATACATCCAGTTTCCCCCTCTGTTGCTGAAAAAGAATGTATATTTAAAAGTTTAGCTTATAATTTGAAATATATCCAATATACACTGAGAGAACGAATGGTTCTGTGAACACATTAAAGTTACATTTCTCTCATTTTGTACTTATATTTTTTCTCATCCATATTGCCTAGTTGTGGGACTATTATTTGTTTTTACATTTTGTGTTTGCTATCTTTTCATTTCGACACTAACTATGAGTAGTGAGAAGATGAGAAGCACAGGGAAACCTTTTTTGTATCCTTATGACATTGTTTGAATGAGAATTTCTAAGTCCTTTCTCACACAGTACCTGATATAAATATACTGTCAGCAAAATCTTGAACTTGCAGAAAACCAATACCCTGACTGGGAACTTGAGCAATTTAAAACTTTGAAAAACCTTTTGCTTTCCTTATTCTTCAATCACATCTTAAAATTTTTGAATTATTTTTTTCCAAAGAGGCAGTATTTCTTCCTTTCGTAAAATAATTGGATTTCCCTCCTGAAATCTTTATATTACTGCTTGGAGGGTCAACCAATGTATTTTAACCTCTTGCATGATTCAAACTTGGCTGAAGAGATTTATTTCAAATTTTGCAAGATAATTGACATTTAAAACTGCAGACGTGCACAGGGATACTCTTTTGCAAACTCTTGAGCAAACAACAGCAGAAAACATTAGATGAAAACTGACATGTGTTTAAACCAAAATTAAAGAAATTCTTTAGTTATAGGAAAATTGTTTACTCCCTATAAGTCCAAGATTGAAAATGATTTTATATTAGATATTTATAGTCTGTTTAGGTTTAAATCTCCATATTTTAATTTTGCTAATTGTCCATATAAGCTTCTCTTTTTTAAAAATCATATGGAATAAGAAATAATGAAATGGTACATAGTAGAATTTTAATGTATTAACTATATGTCATTGTTATAATTGAAGACAGCAATGCTGATAGTTTTTCTATAGGCATACATTGTCTAAAGAAGAGACAACGGTATACTGGGGGCACACGGCTGTGAGAGTCTCTCTGCAAGGGCCAGAGGGAGTGACAATAGCACAGCCCTTCACTGCCCCAGAATAGAAAGCAGATAAAGAGCCTGTAACCCAGTGCCATGGTGCTTCTAGAGCGATACCAATAGCAAGGGGGTTGTTTATTCATTGCTGATTTACAGACTCACAATTATAATACCAACAATGTGGTTTATTAGGGAAAGAAGTTGGAGAGTGGAAAAGACAAAGCATATCACCCAAAGCAAGGTCCAAAGCACAATCCCTAAATTACTCTAGTCTCTAGTTTCAGTTAAGCAGTCAAATCTAAATCATCTAGCAAGGTTCACTTCTAAGCAAACAAGCATCTAGCAAGGTTTAAGTCAGTTTCTTCTTCAAACATCTTACAAGGACAGCAAAAACTTTTAACTATGGACTTTATCTCAGGGCTCCTTTGCTTACACCTTGCCACAGTTTCTCCACAGCAATGCCACAGTCTCTCCAACATTATCACCAAGGTCTCATCAACAGAGTCTGCTCTGGTTTTCCTCAAATCTTGCTGCCACAAGCTTGCTTGTCTTAAGTCTTGCTGCCCAGTGTGGGAAGCACTCTTTCTCCTGTCCTAGTTCCACAGCTATTGATGATTCGCAAGACCATGTACCTTCAGTTCAAGTAGATGGAGACCAGAGGGGGCAAACTGTAATGGCTAAAACCCAACTTTTTTTTTTTTTAATTTAGGTTGTTTATTTTTCATTTCAATGAACATCTACAGAGATTTTGGGATTCCATTCATTCATTGTT
>NW_006399811.1:4625825-4629293 GCF_000299155.1 Elephantulus edwardii | reverse complement strand
CCCCGCACCTCCCCAAACCCCACCCCCTAGCCCCAAATATAATCCTAAGCTACTGCAGTAAATACATTTCCCGTGCAAGTTGTTGTTGTTGCCTTCAAGTTGAGCATGACTCATAGTGACCCCATGAACAAAAGACCTGAAGCCCCTCTACCTCCATCAATATTTATCAAAGTTCATAGAGTTTCCAGAGGCATATTATTTAGGAAGTAGATGCCATTCCTGCTTCCAAACCTGTCATAGTATGTTATTGTTGTTATGTGCTATTGAGTCGCCTGTGATACATAGCAACCCTATGTACAGCAGCTCTGAACCCTTTCATGTTCTGAGCCTGTCTCACTAACTCCGACACACCAGCCCCCATTGCCCCAGTTACTGTATCAAATGATCTTATCCTGGATCTCCCTCTCCTGTGCTGTTTGTCCAACCTTCTGAGCATGATATCCTTATCCACAGATTGACCTCTCCTGCCCACAGTGCTTAAATAAGTGAGGGGGAGCTTCAAATTCTTAACCTCCAAGGAGAGACTTGGTTTCACCCTCTCTAAAACAGACCACCCTGCTTGCTGAAACTGAGGAGGACATGAAATGCTTGCTGCAGAGGGTCAAAGACTGCACCCTTCAGTATGGATTGAGGCTCAATGTCAAGAAGACAAAGATTCTCACCACTGGACCAATTGGCAGCATCAGGATGGATGGTGAAGAGATTGAGATTGTTAACAACTTTAGTCTGCTTGCTCCACGGTCAACACTCTTGGCACCAGTACCCAGGAAATAAAAAAATGTATTGGGGGGCGGGGAGAAGGGTGCAACAATGAATGAACGGAATTCCAATATCTCTGTAGATGTTCATTGAAATGAAAAATAAATTAATTCATTAATAAACAAAATGTATTGTGGTGGGAAAGTCTGCTGTTAGGGACCTCTCCAGGGTACTGAAGAACAATGGTGAAGAACTCTGGAGACTAAGGTGCGTCTGATACAGGCCATGGTCTTTGCAATCACTTGCTATGCATCAGAGAGTTGGACAATGACTAGGGAGGATAGAAGGAGAGTTGATGCCTTTGAGCTGTGGTGCTGGAGAATATTGAATGGACTGCCAAGAAAACAAACAGATTCATCCTCGAGAGGGTTAAACCAAGCAGCTCCTTGGAGGCAGGGATTCTGGGGCTTCGTCTGACATAGTTTGGGCATGTTGTAAGGAGGGAGAGGTCCTTGGAAAGGGGCATCATGCTTGGGAGGATGGAGGGACAGCACAAGAGGTGAAGACCCTCTCTGAGGTGGATTGATTCAGTGACTGGGGTAATCGGGATGGGTGTGTCAGAGGCAGTTGACACAGGATAGAGCAGGGTTTAGGGCTGTTGTACATAAGGTTGCTATGAGTCGCAAACGACTCGACGGCACATAACAACAACAAGAAGAAGACAGACCTATTTGTTTTCTTGGCAGTCCATAGTATCTTCAAGACTCTTCTCCAGCAGTACAACCTGAAGACATCTGTTCTTCTTTTGTCGTCTTTAATCATTGTCCAACTTTCTGAAGCATAACAAGTAATAAAAAAGACCATGCCCTACATTAGGCACATCTTTGTATCTAGACTGACATCATTGATATTCAGCACTCTGGAGAGGTCCATGACAGTAGATTTTCCCTAATGCAATTCGTCTTTTGATTCATGACTGCTGGTGTTAAGCATGTTGATTGTGGATCCCAGCAAGCTGTAATTGGCAACAACCTCAATTTCATCTCCAACTAATATGTGCTGCCATTTGGACCAGTAATGAGAACCTTTGTCTTCTTGATGTTGAACTTCAATCCATCTTGAAGACTACAGTCCTTGACCTTTTGCAGCAAGTGCTTCAGGTCATCTTCAGTTGTAGCAAGCAAGGTGTGTCATCTGTGTATTATAGACTGTTAATGAGTGTTCCTCTAATCTTGATGGCACCCTTCTCCTCCTAAGATCTTGCTTTTCGAATGATCTGGTCTGCATACAGATTGAAAAGGTATGGGTACAGGATGCATCCCTGACACACTCCTTTCTTGATTTTGAATCATGCAGTGTTTCCTTGCTCTATTCTGAGGACTTCTTGGTTGAAGTATAGGTTTTGTATAAACACAATCAAGTATTCTGGGATTTCCATTTTCCTCAGGGTTAGCCAAAAGTATTGTGATCCACACAGTCAAATGTCTTTTCATAGTCAATGAAACACAAATAGACGTTCTTCTGGTACTTTCTGCTTTCTGCCAAGGTCCATCTGACATTAGCAGTAATGTCTCTAGTGCCACAACCTATTCTAAACCCAGCTTGTATTTCTGGTAGCTTTCTGACAATGTACTGTTCTCGTCTTTTCTGAATAATCTTCATCAGGATTTTGCTAGTGTGTGATATTAGTGATATTGTTCTCCAATAGCCACACTCTGTTAGGTCTCCTTTTTTTGGAATGGGAATAAATATGGATCTCTTCCAGTCAGTTAGCCAAGATTTCTTGACACAACTTGGTGAGCACATACAAGGCAGCATCCATTTGCTGAAATACGTCAGTTGGTATTCTATCAATTCCCGTGGTTTTATTTTTTGCCAAGTCCTTCAGAGCAGCCTGCACTTCCTCCTTCATCACCATTGCCTCTTGATCATATGTTGTTTCTTGACATTCTTCTGTGTCAGCCAATTCTTTTTGGTACAATGACTATATAATCCTTCCATCTTCTTTTAATACTTCCCTGAATCATTCACTATTCTGCCTATAGCATCCTTAAATATTGTAACTCATGGCTGGAATTTATTCTTTACTTCTCTCAGCTTAAGAAATGCTGAATGAGTTGAGGACTCTTGATTTTCTGTCTCCAGTTCCTTGCACATTTCATTGTAATATTTTGCCTTGTCTTCCTGAGCGGCCCTTTGAAATCTTCTATTCAGCTCCTTAACTTCTTGATTTCTTCTCCTTTCTTTGGCTTCTTGATACTCTAGTGCAATATTCAGAGTCTCTTTTGATATCCATTTTGGTCTTTTTGTCTTCTTCCTCCCTTTTAATGACTTTAGCATTTTTTTTTTTTTTTTTTTAGCAACATGAGCCACATTTTAATGTGGTTTAAAGGAACAGCTGGACACTAATCCCGGGGTTGTGGTGGGTGCCCTGTGTCCCAGGTTACTTTAGCATTCTTGATATCGTCCCACAGCTTATCTTGTCTTCATTCAGTAGTGTTCAAAGCTTCAAACATATTCCTGATTGGTTTTTAAACTCTGGCAGATAAACTCAGGGTCAAATTTTGATTCTTATAGATTTTTTCTTCCCTTCCTGTAGTGATAACTTTCAGTGACAGAGAATCTCTTTTGTAGGTCACCTTTTTTTAGTTATAATTTACAGTTGTGGGGAAAAAAGAAAAACAAAACCAAACCTTTGCATATCTTTCCACCCTCTGAAGCATTTTATGACAAGAACCTATCAAACAAATTTGGGCATTACTTGAGACC
>NW_006399811.1:4555159-4623547 GCF_000299155.1 Elephantulus edwardii | reverse complement strand
ATTAGCTATTGTGAAAGGTATTGTTTCTCTTAGTTCTGGCTCTGTATTCTTTTTGTCGCTTTAGAGAAATCCAACTGATTTTTGTGTGTTGACCTTGTATCCTGCTACTTTGCTGAATTGGTCAACTACGTCCAATAGTTTTCTTGCTGTGTCTTTATGGTTTTCTAAGTATACTATCATGTCATCAGCATAAAGGGATAATTTTACCTCCTTGTTGCCTATTTAGTCTCAGCTGTTTTGCACCTTCTTTCTAGTAGCTTGTTGAAGACTAGCACCAGCTGTATGCAGCTATCGTGCCCAGTGGCTCCTGGGGACTTACCCGCTTGGCTGCCAGTATTGATCTTAGCCTGTTCCTTGTTATTCAAGGTTTTAGAGGCACCACGTGAGCCAGGTACACAAGAATTCTTTTTTTAGGATAAATAATATAGAGAGTAAGATCAAAATTTAAAAAGGAAAAAACACACATTTTATCCAATAAAACATATCCCCAAGGGAAGTACCATTCTGCAGAAGTCACATTTGGGGCCGACTTAGACCAACCTCTACTAGAATTATATTTTCAAGATGTTGTAATGACTTTGTGCCAAATGACCTGTCCTTGCTCTTACTCTTACATTCAAGTATAGCTCAGCTGCCTCAGCATCACAAGTTGCTTTACTTAAAGCTGTGCTTCATTTCCTTCCCAAAGCACAGTTACTTCTAAAGTGGAGAGGATCAGTCTGAAGCATGGGAATCTCTCTAGATTGTCCAGACCATCAGGTACATATGAAGTTCCTATGGGTACAAAAGAAAGGGATTGACACTTTATGTCAGCACTGCTGTGAAAATTCATTAGCAGATACCTTAATCAAGATACCATATCTTTGGTCAGTTAATATAGTTTGTTTAGCTAAGTAAAATTTCTCATTTTATCCAGGCCCCTTGTCTGTCTGATCTTTAAGAAATAAATGGAGTAGCTACACATGTCTTGTGTTGGCATAAAGGACAGTGTTGGAATAAGAAATTGTTGGTTTTACGTTCCATAGAGTCACCTTAGACTCAGTGACAAAATGAACAACAAATTTGAACCTGGCCATATCCTTTTTGTGTTGTCGTTATTGTCAAGTCAGAGCTGACTCATAGCTGATCTTCTGGCAGGTTTTCAGAGGCTATAAATTGCACAGAAGAAAATTACCCAGCTTTCTCTCACAGAACAATTGGTGTGTTCAAACTGAGTACCTTTAGATTGGCAGTGCAACTCCTTACTCACTAGACCATCAGAGCTTTCTCCATTGCTGTTGTTGTTGTTATGTTCAATTGAGTTGCTTGCGACTCATAGCGACCCTATGTACAAGAGCTCTTAACACCATTCTATCTTGTGCCAACCTAGCCATCTCAAATGCACTCATTCCCACTACTCCAGTCACAGAATCGATCCATCTCATTGAGGGTCTTCCCCTCCTGCACTGTCCCATCCACTCTCCCAAATATGATGTCCCTCTCAAGGACCAGTCCCTCCTTGGACCATGCCCAAAGTATGTCAAACGAAGCTTCAGAATCCTTGACTCCAAGGAGCATTCCGGCTTCACATTCTCTAGGACAAACCTGTTTGTTCTCCTAGCAGTCGATGATATATTCAACACACTTCTCCAGCACCACAGCTCAAAGTCATCAGTTCTCTTTCTATCAACCCTAGTCACTGTCCAACTCTCCGACCCATAGCATGTAATTGTGAAGATGATAGCCCGGATCAAGAACACCTTAGTCTCCAGCCTGACGTTGTTGCTCTTCAGTACTCTTGAGAGGTCCCTCACAGCTGACTTTCCCAATGCAATTTATCTCTTGATTTCCTGGCTGCTGTTACCAAGAGTGTTGACTGTGGAGCCAAGTAAACTAAAACTGTTAACTATCTCAATCTCTTCACCATTCATACTGATGCTGCCAATTGGCCCAGTGGTGAGAATCTTTGTTTTCTTGATGTTGAGCTTCAATCCATATAGGAAGCTGCAGTCCTTGACCTTCTGTAGCAAGCACATCAGGTCCTCCTCAGTTTCAGCAAGCAGGGTTGTGTCATCTGCCTAACACAGGATGTTGATGATTCTTCCACCAATCCTGATGCCACATTCCTCCTTATACAGCCCTACGTCTAGGTGGACCTGTTCTGCCTACAGATTGAAAAGGTATGGAGACAGAATACATCCCCGACGGACACCCTTCTTGATTTTGAACCATGTAGTGTCTCCTTGCTCTGTTCTGACAACTGCCTCTTGGTCCAAATATAGGTTTCGCATTAGCACATTCAAATGTTCTGGAATTCCCATTCTTCTCAGAGTCAGCCACAGCTTGTTGTGATCCACACAGTCAAAAGCTTTGCATAGTCAATGAAGCACAGATAGACATTCTTCTGGTATTCTTTGCTTTCTGCTAAGATCCATCTAACATTAGCTATAATATTCCTAGTACCACAGCCTCTTCTAAATCCAGCCTGCACATCTGGCAGTTCTCTGTTGCTATAATGCTCCACACGTTTTTGGATAATTTTCAGCAGAATCTTGCTTGCATGTGATATTAATGATATTGTTCGATAATTTCCACACTCTGTTGGGTCACCTTTCTTTGGAATGGGAACAAATATCGATCTTTTCCAGTCAGTCAGCCAGCTGGCTGTCCTCCAGATTTCTTGGTACAACTTACTGAGTACATCCAGGGCAGTGTCTGTTTGTTGAAATATGTCAGTTGGTATGCCATCAACTCCTGCAACTTTGTTTTTTGCTAATTCCTTCAGAGCAATTTGAACTTCCTCACCATAAGCTCTTGCTCATATGTTATTTCATTAAATTCTTCTGTGTCATCCAATTCCTTCTGATACAGTGACTCTGTGTACTCCTTCCATCTTCTCTTGATACTTCCTGGATCATTTAACATTCTACCCAAAGTATCCTTAAGTATTGCCACCCGTGGCTTGAATTTGTTTTTCAGCTCCTTCAGCTTAAGAAACACTGAGCGAGTTTGGCCCTTTTGATTTTCTGACTCCAGCTCTCTGAACATTTTATTATAGTATCTTGCTTTGTCATCCCGAGCTGCCTCTTGAAGTTTTCTATTCAGCTCTTTGATTTCTTTTCTTCTTCCTTTAGCTTTGGTTTCTTGGCGCTCTAATGCAATACTCAGAGTCTCATCTGACATCCATCATGGTCTTCTTTTTCAGCCTTTGTAATGATCTTTTGCATTCTTCATGGATTCCTCCATTAAAAGGTATGTAAAGGCAGGTCATGAATTAACCCAGAGAAGACTCTTTTTTCAATTTAAGCTATTCAGCAAGAGGTTGAACTGACTCACCACTCATCCCCTCTCACCACCAGAACCATGCTTATCCACTTTGTATTAGAATGTGGTGGGCAGTTCCTAGTGCAATGGACAGGTAGGTTCTCTAAAGACACAACCATAGTGTTTCTGAGGGTACATACAGAGGGTTGATTTGCAAAATCCCAAATGTGCCAGGATCCTCTCTGGGATTATCAAGCAGGATGGAAAGTTTTGATTTAGACACATCCCTCATTTGAGGTGGTTCTGAATCTGTTTGTAAGATGCCCTCTATCCCTTGGTGGTTTGAATTGTTTATCTGGTTGATTCTTTCTTGGTGCTCCCCTTGTTCCTTTAGATTTTGGTCCAGGATGTGGGTGAAAGCATTTGGAATTTGAGACATTGGGTTCAGATCCTGGCTTTGTCACATTTTGTAGTCTGTGGACTTTTTCTGGACTTTCCTTGTTTGGTCTGTCATGTGAATGCCCTGGTTGGGTTTTCAAAGTATGAATATCTCCTGAGGCTTTCTTTCTTTATTGAATTTTTTTAACTGTAATGTTTCATATGGAGATAGAGGGTAAAAGGAATATCCCAATTTTAAGAAAATGAAAATGAAAGTTTAGAGTATAATGATTCATGCTGCAAGGTTGTTCAGATTGAAGTCCTCAATTTAGGAGTGTGTGGCTAGGATCTTTCACACCTGTTCCAACTACTCCCATTGCTATGAATTAGTTTTTTGACTCCTACAGTCAGTAAACCTTTTGCCCCATTTCAGAGATTGTATAATTTCCATTTCTTCTTCAGGTCACACTCTCTTATGACCTTTCATGACTTTTCTCAGCTTCACAATCTTTCAGACTTCTGTTCCTACTGCTAATTGTCCCATTTCCTGCCTCCCCAAACCCTGCCTGTAGTCTGTCTCCATAGAGAGAGAAGCATCTGTTGAGAGCTGTTCTTATCAAGTTGTGCAATAGATGGATGTGGTCCTGAATGTACCCTGTAGGTTATAGCTTTGAGGAAATAGGGTTATATTACATAGAGAGGCTCATCCTTGCTCCAAAGACAGGTTAAACTGACTTCCTATTACAGGAGTTAAAATGTCATGATGCTGTCATTGATTTGTGCAGTGCTATAGGATATTAGAGTCAAATTTGTACAGTTGCTAAGAGAATTGCTTGATAGCATAGCCGTCACCATCATCTTCATTGCAGCAACTTATTTTCCACTATTCTGTGCCAGACACTGACTTAAATGCTTTATAAATATTTTATTCTATTAAAGAGAGTGATGCTATGAAGCCAAAGGTGGATGACTTTTAATTCGTGGCCCTCAGGCCTGTCTTTCATTGTTTTTGCTCAAACATTCTTCTGGGTTGTATAGCCCTGGTCTGTCCACTTACTGTAAGAGGTAACTTGTGGTTGCTTATGAAGCTGAACACTGTGACACTGATGTGTCAAGTGCAATAATGGTTACCCATAGCAGACAGTGTTTGGTGGAGCTCCCCAATTAAAACAAGCTTGGAAACAGGAGTGGCATCCACTTCCGTAATAGCTTGCCTCTGGAAATCCTACGAACCTGGAGAAAGGATGAAAGTAACCAAGTGTTGAGGACTTTCATTCATAGGGTCACTATGAGTCGCCTACAGCTCAATGGCACTTAACAACAACAACAACATTAAAAACTTCATGATTTAAGGTTACCATTTTACAGAGGAGGACACTGATGACCAGACAGGCAGAGTATAGAGAGTATACTTAGCAACTACCTGATGAAACCTAGTCATTTAACTTTTGGTAACATACTTAACCTGTCTGGTCTTCAGTTCTAGTAGCTTAATGGTAAGGAGTTAGGCTGCCAACTCAAAGGCACACAGTTTAAATCCACAAGCTGTTTCATGGGAGAAAGATGGACAATCTCCTTTTTTTGGTTACTGCCTCTAAAAACTTTCTGGACGATGAGCTCTGATTAGTTGGTACACAACAACAATACTTTACCTACGGAATTCTGGTAGTTTAATGGTATTGAATTGTCCTGCCAACCCAAAGGTGCACAGTTTGACTCTTATCAGCTTCTCTGCAGGAGAAAGATGGACAGTCTCCTCCAGTGAGATTTTCTGCCTCTAAAAACTTCTGGAGGGTCAGGTATGAGGTGGTTCTGATGTTCCAAATTAATAATGTGTAGCAACAGCAAGAAAAACAACGTCCTCTTATGAAGCATGCAACTCATGTCCTGGACCATAGTGATTAAAAGACTTATTTCTCTCTTTTTAAATTATTTTTTTATATTGATTTGCTCACAAAGTACATTGTGTCTCACACTATTCTTCATATTGTGTTACATACAATCATTCTCAGGCATTATGTTTTATAGAATCAATCACCCCTGGATCTTGCCCATCATTACCCAACCTTTATGTGAACTTTCACCACTTTTTTGCATTTTTCCCAACTTCTGTCCCCTGGAAACCCATGTGACTTTCCCAGTAACCTGTGGGCACTGGGACCACAGCATCCAGCATTCAGCTCACCCTGAGGTAGAACACACATCTCTCTGTGTCTACAACAGGCAGCTAACCTCACAAGCTAAGATTCTGTTCAGCTTGGCTTAACCCACCTGCTAACCTTGGCTTCAGCCATACCACCTCACAGCTGGCAGTGAGCTTATTGGCAGGGAAAGGAAAAGGACAGGTGGGGAAGCCCGACTCTAAAAGGATGAAAGTCATGTTACAGGAATAAACTTAGGGTACCTCATACCTACTTTCACACTTGAGCAGAAATATTTTTAAAACTAGGAAATTTCTTAGAAGAATTATTGACTCATTGGCTTGTTTAGATATTGGCTCTTTGATTTAACAGGAACTGTTAGATTTCACATATGTCTTTAGTTACTAAGGAGATAGCAAATGCAGACTACATACTCCCTTTTCACGGCGAATTTAATAGTGTCATTAATACTTAACATGTGGAGATGGCCCTCGGCAGAACTGAGAACCAGGTGAGGTGTCTACCTTCCTTTCCATTCCTTACATTCTCTCCACAATTCTGTTCTCCCTTTCCTAGAACTCATAGAAGCCTTAAGCTACTCTCCTCTCTCCAGTTAGCAAGGAAAGTAGCTAATAAGTCATGTTTCCACAAGGATACTAGTGCTTTGTAATGACTTGATAAAATATTCTGTTCAGTAGTTCAGTTCAGTTCATAAAGAAACCAACAGTTCTCTTTTAAATTCTTATTTTCAGAAGTCCCAAAAGGTCTTTTGAAAGCAGGATTATCATTTCATGGATTTTTAAATAGATATTAAAAACCATGATACTCATAGTAATAAAACCTCCACATATTAAAACCTCACTGTGTCATAGCATTGTTTGGAATACTTTTTGTACATGCTGTCAGTTCTCAAAGCAATTCTGTGAAATATAGACTGATGTTCCCATTTTTTTAGATCAGACCCCTGACCTTTAAGAAAGGAAATAATGGATCTGAGGCCATATACTCTGTGAGAGATGAAGCCAAGATTTGGGACAAGTATGTGACTCCAGACTCTCCTATACTACAAGACTCTCTGACTTGCTGGCATCTTGGTTTTTAGACTGCAGAATGATTTTGGTTTTAGCTAGCATAGCAAAAAGCCTTTGTTTGGTGAAGATTAGGAAAAGCCTAGAGATTCAGGTAATATGTTATCATGTTCAGTCTCTAAGACTCACTTCAGAAGGTGAAGAACTCCATATGAGGCTGAGTTAAGAGGTCTTCACCTTTGGAAGTGAGACGCAGTGGGGGTGGGGGAGGAAGAAGAGAAATCAAGAGGTCACAGAGTTAGGTGGGCAGCACAAGGGCCTGGAACAATTAGGATAGATTGAGTGGGGACCTGAACAGTTGGGGTACCTGAGAACATAATTTAACTTTATAAAACGCAGTGAGTAGGAATGGTCATATGAAATACAATGTGAATGAGGGAATGTGTGAAACAATGTACATGAATGAAATACAATGTATGTGAATTTTGTATACAAATTTTGTATAATGCAAACCAATATAAAATTTAAAAATTATTTTTTTAATTTAAAAAAATTTTTGAAATATTTAAAAAACAAACAAACCCAAAACTCGATAAGTCAAGAAAGCCAAGCCCTGCAAAGAAGGTTGGGTTTGGCCTTGAGCAAAGATTGCTCACCAAGAAACAATTGAAGACTGTTTTTGTTTTGGTTTTTTCCTCTTTTTTTAATTATTAATTTTTTATTTTTTATTTTTTTTTATTTTTGTGTGTACCATCAAATCGGATCTGACTGTTACAAGGAGGAGATTGTCCCTCCTCCATCCAGCACAGCATCTGGTGGATTTGAACCGCTCACCTCTGGGGTTGCAGTAACAGCTTCTTGCCACTAGGCCACCAGAGCTCGCCTAATTACTAATTTTAATGAACGTTTACAGAGACTTTGGGTTTCCAGTCATTCACTGTTGCGTTTTTCTCCCTCCCTCCCTTCCCATTCGTTCTTCTCTTTGAAAAGTAAAAGAAAAATGATTTCATTGGTATACAATTCCCCCACCCCCACCCTGAGTACACTCCACTCTGCAGCCTTCATTCTGGACTCCTGTCAAGACTGTTTACGTTCTCTTGTATTGAACTTCATATGTAGACTATATAGTTCTGGTAACCTAGTGGCAAGAAACTGCACTGCAAGCCCGAAGCGATGTTCGAAGCCACCAGCTGCTCTAAGGGTGGGGGATGGGCACTCTCCTCAGGTGCGATTGATGCGATTAACTGCCTCTGAAAACCCACCAGAGGGTCAGCTATGGGTTGGTTCTGACTTGATGGTACACAACAACAACAACAACAGTATTGAACTCCAATGAGGTCATTTACAGCAAGAGCTTTAGTATCAGAAAAGGTCTGGTAACGTACTATATAATATGGCTGCTTGCTAACAAAAGCTTTGGAAGTTTGAATCTATCAGCCACAGTTTGCGAGAAAGATGAGAGTTTATTTCCATAAAGATTACCAACCTTGGAGACCTGAATGATTTCTATGAGTCAGAACCAGCTTGATTTGTCATCAGAGAGAATTGATTTAAACCCTAGTTGTACTACATATACCAAACTAGTGAGCAAGGACAAATTGTTAAATCCCTCTAAACTCAGTTTTGTCATTGATAATATGGGAATAATAATAGATCCTACTTCACAATGCTCTCTTGATGATTCAATGAACTCATTCTTATGAAGCACTTACTACAGTGCCTAGCACATGGGAAATGCACAGAAAATAATAATGCGGTAAGCTCTTGGGGTGCGGTGCAAGCTGCCTGTAATGATTCTGTGCGCAATGTGCTACCCAGGGGCCCATTTCCGTAGGGAGGCAGAGAAACAGCTGGGATCATAGCAACCCCTCACAGAAGCCCTAGAGAACACATGCTCAGGGACGAGGCTGGGGCTACCAGGACCTTGAGGGCAGTTGGAAGGGCCCACGTCAAGGCCATGTCCATCCAGGGCTTTCTTGGGCCTGTTCAGTCTCATTGTTTCCTGGGTTTCCTAGTATTTTTATGGTTTAGGATGAAAAAAAAAAATCACAGCTGCAGATTATCTGGAAGAACTTCAGTACATTATTCTCTTTTCTCCCCCCCAAATCAAAGCAAATGATGTCATTATGGGAATTCCTTTTCTGCCCAGGTATCCACATACACAAAGATTGTTATCACTCCTGTGCACAGCTGGGAAAAGAAAGCACAAAGTGACGATGATGTTTCTGCCAGTAACGGTGGAAAACTCAGACGTGGATGCCTCACGCTGTTCCTTTCTGCTCAGCCATGCTTTCTTTATCTGTGTGTGTGTTCTTGCCCATCTCTAAAGTTTTGGAATTCTCTCAGAGACCTGGGATTGTTCAGGTATTGAAGGTCAAACCATGTCTGTAGGTTCTTTGATTGGTGATATTAGTCCCTGAGTGACCAGTGCTTGTGAGAGCTTTTGGTAAAATAGCACCCTGGGCTATTTTGCTTCCAATCGTTTCTCTTCTTTCCTAGAAAGAATTATTGATGGAAGAATGCCTTTAAACCTAACCTTTAAACCCAAACTAGTAGGCCCTGGCTAGAGTCAAAATGTGGTCTGTAGAATTTGCAATGGCTGATTCTTTTTTTTTTTTTTTCAGAAAGGGATCATATAGCTTTTCTTCTGAAGTGTCTCTGGGTGGACTCCAACTAACGACCCCCTCATTAGCAGCTAAGTGCATGAACTGCTTGCATTCCTAGGGGCTCCCATTATAGGGAGCCACGAGGGAAAAACTAGGGAGTTACAGAGTGAGAGATTATTTTGTTCAGCATCAGTAAAGGGACAATTAGTAAGTATTTTCTGCTTCATTGGCCACAGGACCTCTGTTGGAACTCCTCAGCTTCTGCCAAAGCAGCGATACAAAATATATAAATGAATGGGTGTGGCTCTGTGCCAATAAAATAGTATTTACAAAAACAGGTGGTAGGACAGATCAGCCCCAGAGGCATGATGTGCTGACCTTGATCTAGCTCATGCTCTTCATTTTGTCTCCAAAGTGTAAACAGAGACTGAAACCTAACAACTTGGCAGAAGCATTAGGACTGTATTTGCAGTGTGAAAGAGAATAGTTTGCTAGTTTCAGACCCCTGTGGACTGATTATAACTGTCATTTAAAGCAGGCGTTGACAAAGATTGTTCTTGCTATATATTCAAGACATGTGGTATGCACATACCCAGGTGAAATGCAAGCACATTAGCCTCTCCTGAGATGTATTGATGGGTCTAATGAAGACAGAAGTTGATGACAACAAAAATATGCTTAGATTTGACAAGAGAAGTATGAACAGGATACTTATTAGCAAATAGGCTGGGCTTCCCCCCACCCTTCCCCATTGAGCTTAGTGACTCCTGCTTGGTTTCATCTTTGGTGTACACTGTAGATTTTTTTTATGAAATACCTGGATATATTAAAATAGCTCCTTACAGCAAAATATCTAGTGTAAGTGTACAAGCTCATGTGGTAATGGGCATATTTCCAGACATGATGTCATGACAAAGTTAGTTTGTACGGGTCTAATATGTAAGGGCTCTATGAGTTAGCAGTGTTCTCTGTACTTTGCTCTGAGAATTATGAGAATGGGCAAAGCATTTAAAGCCTGGTTTCATAAATTCAACGGTGACACTTTAAAGTATCTGCTAAAATTTACTAAAAACCTTTCTTTCCTGCATGGGAGGCTGTTGCCACTAGTCCTTTTTGAGATTGCATGAGGGTCCCCATGATAAATCTTGAGGGTCAAATGCTTCTTGCTGCTGCCTGACTATTTATGAGCCTCCCTCCTGATACTTATGCTGCTGCTGCTGCTGTCAGTGACTAGCAGTAGCAGTGAGGCAGTCGCCTTCCCACTTGTCATGGATCAGGTAGTCCATTTATTGATGTGACACTGTATTTGTGTCTGAGAGCAGTGGGTGCTTCACAGAGTAGTATCTGGGAGCTCCTGGGCTCTGGCTCTCAAACCTGAAGTTTGGGATTTATGCAACTGCTTGAGGTAATATGTGAGCTCTACCACCTCTCGATACCAGAATGAAGGCAGGACCAGATGGGAAATCTGTGCAGGCGCCAGATGTTTACTAAAAGGCTCGACCTCCGTTTCTTCACTTCCTCCTGTGCCTTAACTGAAGAAGAAGGTTGAAAGCCATGGGACTAACTCATGTAGGCATCTGGGGTTTTATATTGGGAGGACGTGTCAGGATATGGCATTTATGGGCCCTAGATGCACTGTTAGGAAGTGAGTTAAGCTGTTGCACAGAATAAACTCAAAATGGCTCTGCATCCCAACAGTGATGTTAACACTCTTTAAACCATTTCTTTTTTATTCCCTGTTAGTCGCTAAATGCCATGATGTGTATAAAAGTCACCATCCTTGGACTTCCAGCTGGCCATGCCACTTCCCATCCCCGTTCTCCTCACTGTTTCACCAGTCAGAGTGAGACCATCCACCTCTTCAGGGCAAAGCTCCTTCCTCTAACTCCCCCTGGCCATGAGATGGAAAGGTACCAGCATGATCCAGCCAGAGACAGCCTTGCTTATGGCTTCCATAGCAGAGTGAAGTCGGCCGCACTCATATAGGCTGCACTTTCTCTGCCTCTTCTCAACAACCACTCTAGCTCTCTGAGGAGACAAACCCCTCATGTTGGGATATGATTACTGAGTTAGAAGTTAAGAGGCTCAGTTATAGTCAGTTTTCCACATATATCTGAGAGAGGTCAGACCTTGACCCTAATTTTTCTCATCTGTGAGAGGCTTGAATACGTGTTCGTAAAACCTTGGACTTTTTATTCCTTACATACATCTGTACATATCTGTATTACTAGTTTATAATCTGTGTTACTAATATATAATCTGTATGACTGTCTATACATAATCCTTATTACTTTTTTTGTTATTTTTTTCTATTGACCAGCTTTTTGAGTTTAAACTGATTTTAGTCTTGTCAAAAATGAAAAAAATCAGTAAGATCATGAATTTGAACTTCTAATGAATTATTCTAATATAGTAGGTACCATCGAGTCAAGTATGACTCATAGCAACCCCGAAGGCACAGTGTCACTATCTCATTTAGGGTCTTCCTCTCATTCACTGAACCTCTACTTTTCCAAATAATAATATTTCGTGAAATAAAGGAAATACAAAATAATCAATGCCTTTCCTCTATCGGCATGCCATATACTAGCAGAACGCCAGTGGTATGTATTCTCTGCCTTGGAAATCTCAGGCTAAATGACCCTATAATCTTCTAGTGAAGGACATATGGGACAATAACAATCCCTGATACAAGCTAGATATTAGTGTGAGAATAATAAATGAAGAAACTTTCTTCCATCCCTTCCCCTTTTCTTGTGTTCTTTTTCCATTTCTGGCCATAAGATTCTGGTTGCTGGGTGCAGTCTTGAGCATGTGTGCCTGTGGGATGGGTTGTATCAAAAGCAGTTCTGCCTTGGTAGAGAGCTGCCACTTCCCACCATGAACATCTGGCTGGTCCTTGGGAGGGAGTTTGATGGCATGAATCCCTCATGGCTCAGTGAGTATTCTCTGCAGGTACCCTTCAATGTGCTGAAATGCTAGTCCAGAGCCCTCCAATCACTCAGCTCTGATTTATGCCATCTCCATGTCTCTCTAGATGTGCTCCTGACCTTTGTAGGGGCTGGAGTTGTTTTCAGCATGAAGTGGTTCCTGGACACCACAAGGTTGAGGCAAGGGCTCTGAGCGTTTGGTCCCCCATGGAATACCACGCAGTGCTCCCAATGATATTGCACAGTGTTCATCTCAGAGCCTGGAAGATGACGTTGATCCTCCTGGTGACAACGACTGAGCGGAAGGCTGAGGTGGAAGAACTCCAGCAGGCAGAGATAAGCCAGTGTTTTTCTATCTCTCCCTTGTGGAAGCGACTGCTTCCGCTTCCCTGTGTGCTCAGGTCTCAGAGTAGCAGTTTTATCTCAGGCAGGAAATCTCTGATCTAGAAGAAAAATGCCTGACAAGATAGAGATTCTGCCTTGCCAAATATTCTAACTTGAGAGTTTGAGCGTATTTCCCAGACGTCCGCATTAGGTGAGCCTCTCTGGTTCTCCTCAGAAAAGCAGAGGTTCCCATCCAGGCCACTGGAGATTCAGCACCTCCTCCTATTGCAGCTGCTGCCTCTTGTTGATTTCTTAGCCTCTTTGATAAACCTTGATTCTGATGCTCATTTTCACCTGATTTCTTCTAATGAAAAAAGTTGAAGTGGGAAGTGGGCTGTGTAACGATTCCTTTGTCCTGCTGTAGTACAGTCAAAAGGCTGCGTTCTACACCCAGAGAGATTTTTCACTAGCATCTGTGTTAAAACCTGCCTTACCTAACTGATGTCATTCCAGGTTGCTAGGATTGCAGAGAAGAGTAGAAAGGAGAGTGATATTCATCTGAAAGTCCTCTATGCCATAATTTCCATTATTTGGAGGCTGACAGCTATCAGTGTTCTTGTTCCTTCTTGTAACCTATGTCCTCCATTTCTCTCTGTGCATGCCATTGTTGCCTGCATGGTTGTAAATACTACCAGTCCATGATTTCTTATTCAGAAATGACCTGCAGCCACCTTCCCTGAGTTTTTTACTAATAGCCATTCCCCCTTTGTTGATTTCTTAAAAGTGAAGACTTTCCTGAGCCCTTCTTATGGATGGTATCCATTTCCCTCCAATATGTTGTTCTAGGGTTTTTGACAAGTCTTTTTCCCTACTTGGCTCCAAGCTTCTAAATGGTAGGTTCTAGTCTGAGTATGATTCATCTTGATGTTTTTTTACAACGACTGGTTCAATGCTTTACACAAGTACAAACCCCATAATATTAAAACTCTCTTTGGTCTTGGCCTTGCCTCTCTCCCTCAAGTTTCTGGCTTACAGATCCACCTGCCTAGATGTCTCACTTGTACTTCAAACAACACACATCAAACAGAACTCATCATTAATATTCCCATCCACTCTCTCCAGCTCTCATGTTCTCTACCTCACTTGATGCCAGAACCACCAGAGTGATCACCAGTCTAGAGTGCCTTTCCTCCCCCTCCCTTGTTACCCTGTCTGCCAGCAAACCTGCCTCGTCTTCTAAATGTTTCTAGAATTCATTCTTTATTTCCCTTTCCACTGCCACTGGTAGAATCCTCACCGCCTCTCTCCAGACTCCTATTACAAGATATTCCTTCTTCTTCATTCTACCTCAGATCACACCATTTCAGAGCTTCCCTCCTGGACACCAAAGTGTTCCCAGTAAAATGCAATGTGGAAAAGCAGGGTACTGTTATCTCTGCTCTGGATAAATTCTAATGTCTGAAGCATTTTTTAAAAATATCTTTTTTTTATTGGTTTGCTTACAAAGTTCGTATACACTGTGTTTCACACTATTCTTCATTGACATTGTGTCTCAGACAATCATTCTCATGCGTTATGTTTATATAATGAATCCCCATTGGACCTTGCCAGTCATCACACTGTCTTTTTGCCGGGTTCCTTCGCCTTTCCTTCCTCCTCTCCCTCCACTCACCAAACTGTGCATCCCTGTGTTTTGGCCCCTCGCCATCCTCAGTCCTCCACAGCCTTTGGGTTAGCAGTTCAAGTCTGTGTGGTCTTCACATGACAGTCACCTCCCACCACTCTTGGCCTACCACTCTAGGCCCGGGCCAAGCTGAACAGCTTAGTCACAATTCTGGATCTTTCTTGCTGTTTATTTCTTCATATGATTTTACTAATGCTTATCCTTTGATCTGCAATGTCATTTACCACCCCTTCCTACTTTTTAGGATTCGGCTTCACTTTATGAATTGTTTTAAGAAACCTCCTGGGCTCCCCTTTCCCCTCTGTGTTC
Source organism: Elephantulus edwardii (assembly GCF_000299155.1). Taxonomy (NCBI): domain Eukaryota; kingdom Metazoa; phylum Chordata; class Mammalia; order Macroscelidea; family Macroscelididae; genus Elephantulus; species Elephantulus edwardii. The sequence continues at coordinate 4,608,904 of NW_006399811.1, read as the reverse complement.
TAGGATGGCTTATGTCCTGTTATCTTACTCTTAAAGAGTCATGGGGGCTTAGTGTATAATTTGGCATAATGATAGTCAAAATTATTAGTTCAAATCCAACAGTTATTCCAAAGGAGACAAATCAGCAGTTTCTTCCCATTAAGCTTTATGGTCTTGGAAATCTGTAGGAAGGTCTCTGTGAGGCAGGAACAACTCAATATTTACAACTCTTGGTGCCTGTTTCCAACTTCTGGCTCCACATACGGGATGGTGTGAGTGTGGCCTGAAGTTGAGTTGGGTCTTGGCAGAACATGTGAAAATCGGACAGTTAATAAAAATGGCAGAAAGACAGTCAATGGTTATGATGTTGGAGAAGAATACGGAATATCCCATGGACTGCTAAGAGAACAAACCAGTCTGTCTTAGAGGAAGTACAACCACGGTGGTGCTCTTTAGAGGAAAGGACGGTGAAACTTCGTCTTACTTACTTCGGGTATATTGTCAGCAAGGTTCAGTCCTTGGAAAAAGACATGATGCTGGCAAAGGTGGTGGGTCAGATAAAAAGCAAAAGATCCTCAGTAAGATAGATTGACAGAGACTGTAATAATGGGCTTAGCATGTCAGAGATTATGAGGATAGGGCCGAGGAGGACAAGGGTCAGATCTTTTGTTCATTCAATTGCAGTGAGTCCTAGGCAAGTCAGTGACACCTTAGCAATGACAACTGGTTATTAGGACAAAGGACTACATGACTATTTTACAGTGAAGAGAGAGTGAAAAGGGCCTCTTTCAGGGCCTGGAAAAAATGGACAGTCCCTGACTCACCCTTCTGAGCAAAGCAGTTTCTCATTTTGTCTGTTTTCAGTGGCTTCTTTCACAGCTCTCAAGTTTGTAGCCAGAGTGTCATAAAACCCAGTATGTCTGCATCCATCCATTGCAAGGTGTGGCAAGTATATTTGATACTGATAATAAACTGCTGAAATCTGTGACTGGTTTCTTTTTCTTTTCCATATAAATTAGAGTAGAGTCAAGGTCATCTCTATAATAAGGCCATTCTCACTCAGTTGTGTTCTGATAAGCTTTCTCATGCAGACAAAAGCATGGAGTTACAGCTGATGTGTGTGGTGCATTTCATCCTCCGTGTGTCTTGGGTCTACCCAGTTTGTAGTCCTTATCTGTCACAGTGTGGTAAAGAGAAATGTGTGGAAAACCGTTGGCCCTGATAGTATTTACTCTTACACTATAATCACAAAAGTATGAGATTCAAATCCATCAGCTGCTTTATGGTAGAAGGATGAGAAATCTCCTCCATCTCTGAAAACCTGATGGAGGGAGAGTTAGGAGTTGGTTCAAACTTCATGGCACACAACAACAACAATGACAATGATGACAAAATGGGAATAATAAGAACATCTTCATTCTTCATATAAAAAAAAAATATGTGTGGGTGTGTGTGTGTACACGTGTGTTCCAACATATCTCTTGGGTGCAACTAAACTTGCAAAAGCTAGAAGCTGTGAGAGGTGGGAAATGCAAATATTTTCAACTAAAGTGAATGCTTGAAGAGAAGGAACATTGGCCAATCAAAAATGGGAAGCCTATATTGGCCAGAAAAATAGTCTCATCAGTGCTCTTTTTCACAGGTTTCACTGTAAGAATGGAAAAAAAAAGTATTATTGTTTTGATTTCTAAGAGAAGGAATTTTGGCTTTATATCATTCACTTAGTAAATTCAGGGATCAATTTCTTTGACCTCTCTGGTGGGGAGACTCCAGTCACACAAAGCTCTGTTGAATGGAGCAAGAATAGTTCTATCCAAGTGCCACCAAGCAAAAACCAAGCGTGCAGCCACCTAGTCAGTTCTGATTCACAGTGATTCTGCAGGGCAGAGGAGGACTTCCGAGGATACCATCCTTATAGAAGCAGACAGCTGCATCTCTCTCCAGTGGAGCAGGATGCAGGTTTAAACTACTGACTTTTGGGTCCGACAGACAAGCACTTTAATCTGTGAGTCACCAGGACTCCTGGCTCCAAATACAAATAAAGTTAAAATTTAATAAAAATAAAATGTGAATTAATTTTACTTTTTAAAAAAATTGTCAATTTACATGAGCCCACAGTTACCACACACGTGTGTGTTAATGGCATTAAAGAGGATGAGCTGCTGTGAGGTTGGGGAAGTGTAAGCTTATCACACTTCTGACTGCATGGCTCAGATCCTCTAGAAGATGGGTCTGGAGCATGGGTCTCACCTGAATATCCTCCTGACAAAAAATAGCACTCTACTGTTGTTGACTTCCTCCTGAGAGGACTCTGGAAAGCCTACGCCCTAGAACTGGCCAAGAGGCCAGCTAAAGGGATTGAAAGCAGACTTCCAGATGGAAGCCTTAAGTCGCTGCTGACAGACAGTATAATGGTAAGGTGTTCTCTTCTTTATCAGCCCCACCAAGCCAGCTGACTGTGCTTCCAAGTAATTAATCAAGCAGTGCAGTGTTTACTGAGGGTCAGCTGTGCGTTGAGCATGGTGCTAGCGCCCAGGATAGGAAAGGTATTTTAAAGATGATTTCCTACAAGTCTAGTTAGGATGAAGATAAGAGCAACGACAAAATTAGGGATTAAAGACTAATTAAGAAATATCTGCATATACATCAGGAGTTTGGAGAGAAGAGCATAGCTCAGGATTGAAATAATGAAGAAAGGTTTGGGGAGGGAGGGGGACTTAGGCTGACTACCAGGAAGGTGGGGAGGGCTTGGGTATAAGGGAGGTGACGAAGGTGGGGAGGGCTCGGGTATAAGGGGGGTGACGGAAGACTTGCCAGGGAAGGGAGAGAACAAAGGCTCACACAAGCTCTGTTGCTCCATGCTTCTCTCTCCTCTCTCCCTCATTTCCTTTTTCCTTCTGTCCCTTTATTATCTGTTTTTCTCTCCATGAACCCTTTTTCTTACTTTTAAGAAAACGAAATGTTAAAACTAGAAAAACTAGACAACCATAATTAAAAGCATAAAAATGACACTCCCCAAACACTATGATCTGGGTTCAGTTGTAATGACGTTGCAGTGGCTCAGAACAGCTTTCCTGTGGTCAGGAAAACGCGCCCACTCCAGGTAGATAATTGTCCCATGGGCTGGGCAGATGATATTTGCCTCATCAGTTGCCTTGGAAGCAAAAATTCTCGACTGCCTTTGTGTGATGTGAGTGTCCATGTCTGGATCAGGCTGACCCACGGGTTCATTCTGCATGGCCGAACCACTGGTCATTAAATCAGAGTCTGGCAGGTAATAGCAGAGTTGAGCCTTTTGTCACTTCCCATGAGGATGGGGTTAGGTCGGGGTGTAGGGGCAGGGTGAGAACTAAGCTACTAACTTTTCTATGCTCTGACTCATCTCTGACTGATGAGCACTGAGCTTGTGCCCAGGGTCCTGGTGAACATGATGGACATCTGAGTGGCAACAAAGTGGGCCATGCCAACTAGTGGAAAAAGAAATCTGAATGGCAACTGATAGATTCTCCACTCCACCTTACCACTTTCATCCCAAAAGCCAAATGCACATGAGAAGCACTGGTAAACCAAAAGGACAAGCCTGACAAATACCAAGGAGTAGATGTTGTTGTTCTGCACCATTGAGTCAGAACCATCTGATAGCTGACCCTTCCAGCAGATTCAGAGGCAGTAACTTGCAAGGGTGTTGATCGCTCTTCTACTGCAGAGCAGCTCATAGATTTGAACTGTGTGCCTTTGGGTTGGCAGTGCACATAAGCCACCAAGTGGATGCGATGCAAAGGAGGGTGGAGGTTGGCATAACTGGGTGATTATTTTTTGTTGGTTTTGTTTTTAATTAATGATAGGACGGATTTGAAGACTTAAACAATGATTCTGTTTTACAGTCTGCCTCTGGTTTCGTTTTGACTGCTCATATTGAACTTCTCGGATTCCTTCCACGTATGTAGTCAGTCTGATTCTTTTGAGTTCTATCAGGAGAGGTCCATGTATAAAGTTGCTGTTTGTGGTTTTAAAAAGGATAGTTGTGATAAATAAATAAATCATTGAATATACAAAATCTGACCATTCTATCTCAAGGCTCATTTCTGTCACCAAGTCCATACTTTCCAACTACCATTCTTTGTTGTTTGCAACTTTTACATTCCAGTCACCAATTATTATTAATACATCTTGATTTCATGTTTGTGAGTGATGGAATATTACCCATATACATACAAGGAAGATCTGTTAGTATGAGTATTATTCAAATATACACTCCTATAGCTAAAACCAAAAAGGAGGAAATTGAAAATTTTTTACCACATCTTGCAGTCTGAAATTAACCAAATATGCAATCAAGGTGTACATTATACTTTGGGATTGAACTTCAGTTGTCTTATTAACTACAAATGCATCACAGTTCTTGTTTTTCATTCCCAGCCTAGTATATCATGTGATTTTTCTGATAAAATGTAGCTAAAACTCATTGTTGTTTTTAGTCAAGTATGACTTACAGCGACACTATGAAAAAAAATCTGAACCCTCTTCTATCCTGGACCATCCTCACACTTCTGACACAGAGGAGCCCATTGTGGCAGTCACTGTTATCAGTCAACCTGGTGGAGGGTCTTCTTCCCTTTCGCTGACCTTCCACTCTTCCCAGAATCATGTCCTTCTCCAAGGAATAGCGCCATGCCCCCTCCTAACATTATGCCCAAAGTATGTGAAGTGAAGTCTCATCATCCTTGCCTCCAAAAGAACTCAGGCTACCCTCTCCAAGACATATCTGTTCATTCTCTTGGCCATCCTTTGGATGTTCAGTGCTATTCTCCACCACCACAGCTCAAAGGCATCAGTTCTTTTTGTTATCCTTATTCATTGTCCAGCTCTCAGATGCATAACAAGTGATCAAAAAAGGCCCAGCTTTCAGTTTGAAGATGCTTTAAATAAGAGACCTGAACCACCAATCATCTTTTGATCAATAAAGTCTCTATTTTGGGTCACCTGGAGAGGGTGAGACCAGGCTACTACTCCTTGGAGGCAAGGATTCTGAAGCTTCTTCTGAAGCTTCACACTTTGGACATGTTGCAAGGAGAGACCCATCCTTGGAGAAGGACGTCATGATTGGGAGGGTGGAGGGACAGTGCAAGAGAGGAAGACCTTCTATGTGGAGAATTGATTCAGTGACTGAGGTAATGGGGGTTTGAAGTGTCGGAGACAGTGAGATTGGCACAGGATAGAGCAGGGTCTACCACTGTTTTACATCGGTTTGCTCTGAGTTGCTGGTGACTCAACAGCACATAACAACAACAACAGCAACAATACCTAGACCAAGAGGCTGTTGTACAAAATGGAGCAAATGTGGTTGCTGTTGTTGTTATGTGCCATTGGGTTGTTTGTGACTCATAATGACCCCATGTACAATAACTCTGAAACCTGTTCTATACTGTGTCAACGTTATTGTCTCTGACACACCTACCTTCATTACCCAAGTCACTGAGTCAATCCATCTCATTGAGGGTCTCCCTCTCTTGTACTGTCCCTCCACTCTTCCAAGCATGATGTCCCTCTCCAAGGACTGGTCCCTCCTAGTAACATGCCCAAAGTATGTCAGGTGAAGCCTCAGAATCCTTGCCTCCAAGGAGCAGCCTGGCTTCACTCTACCTAGAATGGACCTCTTTGTTCTCCTGGCAGTCCCTGGTATAGTCAATACTCTTCTCCAGCATAATAGCTCAAAGGCATCAGTTATTCTATCATTCCTTAGTCATTGTCCAGCTTTCTGATGCACAGCAAGTGATTGTGAAGACTATGGCCTGGATTAGGTGCACTTTAGTCTCTAGACATCATTGATCTTCAGTACCCTGGAGAGATGCCTGACAGCAGACTTTCCCAATGCATTTCATCTTTTTGTTTACTGGCTGCTGGTACCAAGAGTGTTAATTGTGAAACCATGCTAACTAAAGCTATTAATAATCTCAATCTTTTCACCATCTATCTGGGGTAATCGGGATGGGTGTGTCAGAGGCAGTGCAATTGGCACAGGATAGAGCAGGGTTTAGGGCTGTTGTACATAGGGTCGCTATGAGTCGCAAACGACTCGACGGCACATAACAACAACAACAACAACATCTCAATGTTGCCAATCAGCCCAGTGGTGAGAATCTTTGTTTTCTTGATGTTGAGCGTTAATTCATATAGTTTAAAATTAAGAAAGTTGTGCTTGAGGGTTGTATCCTCTCTCCTTACTTTTTTAAAATTAATTTTCATGAACATTCACAGAGATTTTGGATTTTCATTCATTCATTGTTGCACTTTTCTTCCCGTCTCCATACTTATTTAATCTGTATGTTGAACAAATAATTTGAGAAGCTGGACTCTATGAAAAAGATTGTGGCATCAAGATTGGAAAAAAAACTCATCGATAACCTGCATCTGTTATGTAGATGACATAACCTCACTTGCTAAACATGAGAAGGACTTGAAACACTTGCTGCAGAAGACCCAAAAATGCATCTTTCAGTATTTATTACACCTCATTGTCAAGAAAAGTAGTTTTTACCACTGAACTGATAGGCAACAGTGTGATAGATGGAGAAAAGATTGACGTTGTCAGTGATTTCATATAACTTGGATCCACAATCAATACCCTACCAGCAGTCAGGAGATCAGGAGACATATTACAATTGGAAAGTCTACACTCAAGGACTTGTCCAAATTATTGAGGAGCAGTGATGTCAGGTTGAGGTCTAAGGTGCTCCTGATTAAAGCTATGGTCTTTTCAGTCACTTGCTATGCATCTGAAAACTGAATAGTGAATAAGAGGTGACAAAAGGACTGACTGATGCTTTTGAGCTGCGGTATTAGAAAAGAATACTGAACATCCCATGGAATGCCAAAACAACAAATTTATCTTTGAGAAAATGCAGCCAGAGTGCTCCTTGGAGGCAAAGATGGTAAAGTTTTGTCTCACAGACTTCGTAAATGTTGTTAAGGGAGGCTGTTCCTTGGAGAAGGGCATCATGCTTGGAAAGGTGGAGGGTAGGCAAAACAAAGGTAGACCCTCAAACAGATGTATTGACACAGTGACTGCTGCAGTGGGCTCGACTGTGTCAGAGTGTGAGGATGGCCCAGGAGAGGACAGGGTCCATGGCTGTTGATCATTAGGTCACTGTAGGACATAGTGGACTCGACGACACCTAATAACAAAAACACAGTGATTCTTCCAGCCAAACAGCTGAAGACAGCATGCTGTTGATGTCTAGCTGGTGGTTTAATAAAGCCTGTCCTATGGGGAGCTCCAGCAATCTAATCCATAGTGCGTTGGGCTGTCAACTCAAAGGCAGTGCCTCTCTGGTGGTTCAAATCCACCAATGGCTTTGTAGGAGTAAGATGGGCGTTTTCCTCCTGTGTGATTTACAGCCTTTGAAGACCCACTGAGGGTCAACTATGAGTCAGTCAGTCTGACTTCACTAAGTGAGTGATTAGGGAGTTCTGGTAGTATAGAGGCTAAAACTTTCAACTGCTAAGCTCCAGCTCACTAACTCTGACTCAACAACTGTCCTAATGCATCTACTTTCAGAAAGTCAGCTTGACATCAAGATTTACATCTTTGAAACCCTATAGAGACATTTTCTTTTGTCTTATAGCATCTCTAGGAGTCAGAATTAACATGAAAGCAGCAGGTTTGTATTTAGGCTGTAATCAGAATGCCGGTGTCTTGCTCAGAAATTGCATTCACAAACCGGGCATCTTCTCCAGATTTCATGCTCCATTAGTTCTAGAGAAAAATTAAATTGCAATAATGTTTTAAGCGGGAGAAATAAGAGCCACAGCATTTCGTGCATGACTGAGAAGAAGACCCTTTTGACTGTCACTCTTCCCCCTTCCTCCCCTCTGTGAGGCCCAAGCTCGCTGGCAAGGAATGAGGGGCTAGGAGGGGATCTTGGCATACTGTTCTGTAATCGTGTCTGTGTGTCAGCATCTTCTCCGGTCTTTAATTCCCTTGTCTGTTTCCTTTGCTATAATTCTTTAGCTCTATTATGCATCTTACTTGGATGCCAAGATCAAGTCACAGCTGGGGTGTTACAAGTGATATGACCATGGATGCACATTGTCCTTAAAGGCTTTGATTAGAATTCTGGGACTTGTAATTAGAATTTTGGGGCCTGTGATTAGAATTATGAGCATTGTGGGTCACAAGAGTTGCCAGTTGGATGAGCTATGATCAGAGCACAATGCACGAGAGCTTTGTTAATCTCTGCACTTGAACAGCATTGAATGACTTGTGTTGGGAGAGTTCAGTGCCATCTTTCAGATGTTGATGCAGGTTGTGCCTGGTCACATTTCTCTAACATTTTCCATATCTTTCTTTTAATTGGTAGTCATTTGGTTGAACTGACTAGAAAGCAGCTCTCAGTTTCCCTGGGAAGGACTAGTGGTAGAAATGTTGCCCTTCATGTAGGGACCAGGTTTGATGAATAACAAGTGTACCTCAAGGATAGAAAGCACCTATATGCCAGTCCATATCTATGTTTCTATAGGGAGCTCTGGTGGATTAGTGGTAAGGAATTGCACTGTCAATGCAAAGTTAGGTGGTTCAAATCCACCAGCTCTTCAACAGAAGAAAGTTGGGCATTCACTTTCTATATGATTTACTGCTTCTGAAAACTCGCTGTAGGATCAGATCTGACTCGACAGTACACAACAACAATGGTGTTTTAGGAGGAGTTTTGGTGATATAGTCTGTACAGTTTGGCGGTTAGTCCAAATTCAGTACTTTTCTGGCTATTAGAATCCAGAAGTGGCTTCTTGGGGGGAAAATGAATATTTTCATCCCATGTGATTTACAGCCTCCAGAAAGCATAATGGAGGGGCAGATGTGACTTGATTCTGACTCTATGGCAATGAGTTTGAATTTGACAGTGCTTTAAATGATGCAGCAGGGCACCCAGATAAACCAGACTAGAAAGGAAGGCACTGTTAGCACTCCTGAAAATCAGCCAGCGAAAACCCTGTGGTTAATAACAGTCTGATCCTATTATACATAGAGTTGTAACAAGTGAAGGCCAACTTCTGTCACATTTCCTTTATGTGTGCTGTTACAGTGTGGAAAATGTTCGCTGTCTCTTATCCTTCTTAAGTCTCTGGTTCTAGAACAAGGACATAGAGAGAGGAAAGGCAGAGGCCCAAGTCTGTGTATATGTGTCAGACTGTTCTCAGAAAGTAGTTTAGCATCAGTTCTCTCAGACTCTGAAGTGGTTGGTTTCACTTTAGAGTATATAAACCCAAGAGTAGATTTCTCAATTGTTTTGTCTTGCCTGTGTGAAAATGATGTCTTGATAAGTAGGGACACCTTTGCACAATTAAATTATTGTTTGATACTGTACAATTGGCCAAACCAGTGATCACGCTTAACTGGAAACCATTGGGACTTCTCTGTAGGTGAAACAGAAAAGAGACATAAAAAAAGGGGAATCTTCACTTCACTTCACTTCATAAACCCCACACTGAGGTGGAAGATCAAGGCAGTTATAGCTTGAGTTAGAAAAGGTAGGCAGTTGGAGAATTAGAGTATCAACTATTATAGTGAGTCCTTGCTACTCAACAAAATAATATAAAAATATCTTTAAAATCAGTGTAGTCCCATACTGGTACATAATCTTAGGCAAGCTTTTTAGCCTTTTGGTCTATTGTTTCCTCATCTAAGAAATGGAAAAAAGTAATTTATACTATTTATATTAATTGTGAAAGAGCCCTCATGTTGCATTAAATATTAGGCTGTTAACTGAAAGGTCAACTGTTCAAATTGATCAGCTGCTATTTGGGAGAATAAAGAAATAAATCTCTTAAAAAATTTACAGCCTCGTAGACCTAATGGTGGGTCACTATTAGTTGGAGGATCACTGTGCATTGGAATTGACTTGATGACCATGAGTTTGATATGGTTTTGGTATGTTTGTGATTACTAGAAGAGACCACTTCCTGGAGAAGAACATCATGCTCGGTAAAGTAAAGGTTCATTGGAAAAGGAAGACCTCAAAAAGATGGGTGGGCATCTAGACTTCAACAGTACACTCAGACATCCTAACTAATGTGAAGATGGCACAAGGCTGGACCTTGTTTTGTTCTGTTGTACGTGAGTTACTCAGAGTTGGAACCAACTCAGTGGTACCTAACAACAACAACAGCAACAGCAACAGCACTTTTTATTGGTACAAGTCAATGACATAATGCCTGTAGTTCACTAAGGTGGTGTGCCCAGCATATGATAAGACTTGGACAGATAGGAGTTACTATCTCGATTCTTTCTCCATAGTAGGAATAGGCCATGTGCACATAGGATAACAAAATAAGGCAACGATTCCTAGGAGGAAACAGGCACATGTAAACAGATTTGACATAGGAAGTGCTTTATCTTTTCATAGTGATTTGTGAGTTTTGAATCTTCCTCAAAGAAGCCATCCACAGTGTAGAGCAAGGAATGAACTGAAGTGTTCAATACATGTTCAGAACAGGGGCAGGATCTCTTCTTTGAGTCTTTTTAGACTCTGGAATACCAGAACTTGTAAGATCATGCTAATAAAGTTGTCTGTGTATGCTGTGGGGCAGGTAATATGAAGAAGGTCAACGTCCCATTCAGAGGGTTTTCCACCTACACTGTAACAAGCATCTCAGACGAGTACAGCTTTTAGGGTATCATGCCAGTTTTAGTAGGAGAGAGCTAGACTTTTTAAAGTCTTTACTGATTTATTCAGTGACACTGATTAGTATGTACGGAATTGAGAGAAACCTTGAGCCACCACCCCTTTTCTTCCCAGTTAGCTGTATTACAGACCATTTTCACCTGAAGTTGTAGAATCCCCACCTGTCTCTTGTACCAGGTGTCCATTTTCATCTCTTCCATCTCTAGCCTCTGTCCATGAAGCATCAACTCTCTGAGACTTCTGTTTCCCTTAAACTGGGGAGAACTGTCTGAATTTTGAGGGCATAGGAGGAAGAAGAGTTTAAGAACTCCATTATGTTCAGAGAGAAAGGTTAAAGATCAATGATCATTAGCGTATACTATGCCAGCTGCCTCTTCTGTTACTTGTTCAATAATTCCCTTAATGTTTTGGTCCTAATGGATCCGATTATTGTTATTATTTTATTTCATCAAGATCACCTACTGAATAAAAACAAAGAGGATGGGAGGAAGGGAACGTGGCCAAGAATAGGCATTGAGCATTATCTGGCTGGAGATATTTATTTATTGGCTTTATGCTTGGCTTGTGAAGTTATGAAAGCCTGGTGCACACAGCCCACGGAGGGTGCCTGTCTCATGCAGTTCTGCACATGGGTTGCTGAGACAGCGACCTGGAGTGCTTCTGCTTCTGCATAGATCCTTTTATCTCCTAGTCTGCCTGCCATGTGTAACACACACATTTATGCGTGTGCCTGTAAATACATACCCTCACACGCAGGGCTGTATGTTGGGTCATCCTTTAACACATAGCATCAATGGGGATTCCACTCTTAATGTCTGCCTTCACAGCAGCATCTCTCAGAAAATCACCCGGCCTCCATATGCAAAGGGCCAGGAGACCCTCAGCTCTGCCCTGGTGGCCAGATGCCTTACTGCCCCCCCCCCCCACTCTGCAGAAATCTAGTCTGGTCTTTGCAATTAGAATATTCGCAGGAGCAGCGTTGGACCTGGAACACTCAACTATGGCAGTCTGCTGTTCTGCCACCTGCCTCCCCCAAGCTCCATGCAGCTTTCGTTTCCTCATTAAGGCAAAGGACAGGTAACCAAAGCCACCGGTGATCTAAGCCTCGAAGCTCAGGCATGCTTCTCATGAACGAATACATTCCACTGTTTTTGCTTTGGGTCCAGCAAAGTCAAGGGTCTGAGGCAAGAAAAATCCCGAGAACCAAAAAAGCAGCTCTATAAAAAGAATCTGAAAGAGGACAACTTGAAATAGCCCAGGCTGACTCCAGCACACTCGCCTCCAGCCACTTTTTCCCTGCAGGGCTTCGAGCTCTCATTAGATGAAACTCCCGAAGTCTCTTAAAGAAATTGAAGACAAACTTCCCAGATTAAAGAAGAAAGACAGCGATCAAATCTAATGGTGTTAAAACTTTTAACCCAAGAAAAAAGTGAGGGGCAAGGGAGCTATGAAGTTTTGTTTTCTCCAAAGAAGAATTTCATGCTCATAACCTCTTTAGAATGGAAGAGTCCTCAGATATCACCCTGTCCTGGTTACAGTTGGCTGGCGTGCTGCTGAGGTAAAGGTCAACAGTTTGAACCCACCAGCTGCTTTGAGAGAGAAAGATGGGCAATTTCTTCCTGTAAAGATTTACGACCTTGGAAACCCAGTGGAGGGTCACCATGTGTTAGAATCAACCTGACAACAGTCAGATGGTTTTTATTGTTTGTGTGTGTGTGTGTGTGTGTGTTGTTTGTTGTGGTTTTCCCCTTGAACCTAGAAAGTTCTTAGAGTTGATCTCTTCCTATGAAAGGTTGCCTGATTTCTATTTCTGTACAACTCATGGATATTTAATCTGGCAGGGTCTTGAGAGACATACTACTTCTTGCTTAAGCATTGGCTGCTTGGAGGTAGGCTGGTGGGAAAGGAATGCTAGGGTATCTTGGAGCAGCACGCAGCAGGTGCATCATGCCCCACTGAGAGGCTAGCCAGGTCGGGTTGCCTGTCCCCTGCCAATGGGATGTGCAATTCACTTCACAAGCCCCAGAGGACACATTGAGGCCTCTTAATTAACGGGTGGCCCATGGCAACTGGAAAGCATTTCCACACGATTAAAGACTTCAAAAAACCCCTGAGGGGAGGTAATGTTCCTAATAATTTATAAATTGAACTCGCTATTTAATATGCTTAAAGTGTTTCACTTGTCTTCTATTTGGGAAGAAGATAGACGGGAATGATGGATTTATTTTCACCAGGCATCACAGAAAAGACAGTGTTCCTGTGTGAGAGGAACAAACCAAGGTGTCTTCCATTATAGTTTGGGGAACTTCTTGTGGCAATCAAGATAACTTAAGCTGTGTTGTCTAGAGAAGCAAAATTAGTAAAGCCTAGATAGATAATGGATATATGTAGCTAAAGCTATATGTATATGTTGTTGCTGGGTGCTGTCAAGGTGGAACTGACCCTCCAGCAAGTTTTCAGTGGCAGTAAATCACACAGGTTTTAACTGGTTTTGGCCAAACATTCTTCTAGGTCGTATTAGCACTGGTCTGTCCACTTGCCGTACAGAGGTAACTCGTGGTTGCTGTGATGCTAAACACTGTGACAATGATGTGTCAGATGCGCTAATGGTTACCCATGGTGGACTGTGTTTGGTGGAGCTCCCAGATTAAAACAGGCTTGGAAGCAGGAGTGACATCCACTTCCAAAATAGCTTGCCTCTGGAAACTCTATGAACTTGGACAAATGATGAAAGTTACAGAAATGTTCAAGTCTTTCATTCGTAGGGTCGCTATGAGTCACCTACGACTTGATGGCAATTAACAACAGAAACAAATTGTGCAGGAGGAGATTACTCATCCTTCTTCCACAGAGTAACAGATGGATTTAAACTATTTGCCTTTGGGATTGCAGCATAGCTTCTTAGAACTAAGCCACCATATATCTTATAGGTATATATGTATATGGATGCATATGTGTGTGTGTGTGTGTGTATGTATGTATGTATGTATGTATGTATGTATGTATGTATGTATCTATCCATCCAGATTTGTGTTTCTAGGCAGACAGAAATTAAGGAACTAACTCACACACTTACAACATTCTAGAGTCAGATGTCAGACCTCTGAAGCAAAGGTATCTGAGAAGGCCAGCAAGTCCAAGGTTAGCAGGCAGGACTGCAGACTGCTGACTTTGAAAGTCAAAAAGGAATCCAAGTTCAGTCATATGATGGGCTGGTAGTTAAAGCCTGGAGGTGACAAGAGTCAGAAAACAGGATTAGGCAAAAATCTCACTAGCTTTGCCAGAGTCTGTGTGCATCAGGTGTGAACTCTGCCCTGTCCTGCCCTGATCTCACCGTCTCTGATATGCTGGAGTCCATAGTTACAGTCACCTTATAAATCTATCTGGTTGAGAGTCTTCCCCTCTTTCTCTGACCCTCTGCCTTTCCCAGCAGGATGCCTTTTTTCAAGGACCAGCCCCTCCTGACAACCTCCATCTAGTATGTGAGATCCTTGCCTCTAAGGAGCACTTTGATTATATTTCCTCAAAGACAGTTTTGTTTGTTCTTTTTTTGAGAAAAAAATTTTATTTCCTTGTGTGTGTGTGTGTGTGTGAGAGAGAGAGAGAGAGAGAGAGAGAGAGAGTGTGTGTGTGTGTGTGTGTGTGTGTGTACCCTCAGATCAGATCTGACTGGTACAGGAGGAGATTGTTCCTCCTCCAGCAGAGCATCTGGTGGATTTGAACCGTGCACCTCTGGGATTGCAGTACACCTTCTTGCCACTAGGCCACCAGAGCTCGCCATGTTTGTTCTTTCTGGCATTCTGTGACAGTCTGGTTTTTAGACATACATTCAACGTATGAAGATTTCCTGAGAAGATTTTCTCCTTTTCCAATCAAGTTGATCATATATTTATGCAACTATGGACTGAGGCTCAATGTCAAGAAGACAAAGATTCTCACCACTGGACCAATTGGCAGTGTCAGGATGGATGACGAAGAGATTGAGAGTGTTCACAGCTTCAGTTTGCTCGGCTCCACAGTCAACACTCTTGGCACCAGCAGTCAGGAAATCAAAAAGCATATCACGATGGGAAAGTCTGCTGTTAGGGACCTCTCTAAAGTACTCAGGAGCAACAGTGTCTCTCTGGAGACTAAGGTGCTCCTGATACAGGCCATGGTATTTGCAATCGCTTGTTATGCATCAGAGAGTTGGACAATGACTAGGGAGGACAGAAGGAGAGTGGATGCTTTTGAGCTGTGGTGCTGGAGAAGGGTACTGAATGTACCATGGACTGCCAGGAAAACAAACAGATTCATCTTGGAGAGGATTAAACCAAGCTACTGCTTGGAGGCAAGGATTCTGGGGCTTCGTCTGACATACTTTGGATGTGTTGCCAGGAGGGACGGGTCCTTGGAGAGGGACATCATGCTTGGGAGGGTGGAGGGACAGCGCAGGAGGGGAAGACCCTCTATGAGATGGATTGATTCGGTGACTGGGGTAATCGGGATGGGTGTGTCAGAGGTGGTGCGGTTGGCGCAGGATAGAGCAGGGCTTAGGGCTGTTGTTCATAGGGTCACTATGAGTCGGAAACAACTCGACGGCACATCCAGCCTCAGTAAAATCATAGAGGTTAGAATTTCCAACACATAAACTGTATAGCGAGAATCTTGCCATGTTGATGCACATTATTACCATCAGACAAGGCGTCCCCAAGAATATATACTTCCACAATTTGGATCGTTGCTTCTGCTTCAAAGACCTGCTTGTGCCATTGGGGAAGAGATGGGTCTGCATGTCAGGGCTTTCAGTGCCACTGAGAGCATGGAAGATCTGTCTGAGTAGGATGTGTTTCATCACGCCCTTGGTCTGTGGTTTCTGGCTATACTGAGCAGAAAAAGAAAAAAAAATCACGGACATTTTGTCTCCCATTATTTTACCAGTTTAGAACAATTTCCAGTTTGACAAAGATTAGTAATGAAATTTTCAAGTTGGAGGGAACCAATAGTGTTTCTAATCGTCTCATTTTTTGGGATGAGAATGAAACAGATTTCAAAACGTTGTGAAACTCAAACAAAGTCATACAGCTGTTGTTTTCAGGAACTGTTGATTTGGAACCGACCCAAAGCTGGCCCTCCAGTAGGTTTCCAGAGACAGTAAATCTCGAGGAGATGGCCTGTCATTTTCCTTTGGAGCAGCTGGTGGATTTAAACGGTTTACCTTTGGGATGACAGCACAATTCCACACCCCTAAGCCAACAAAGTTCCCATACAGTTTGTTAGCCCTGTGATCTTATTGATGGCTTTTGTGTTATCAGGAGCCTTGGTGGTGTGGTGGATGATTGGAACCCACCAGCCTCTATAGGAGGAGAATAAGACAGTCTGTTTTCATACAGACTCAGAACAGAAATCCTTTGGGGAAATTCTACTCTGTCTTATTTGGTCCTTGTAAGGGGAAAATCAGCTCACTGGAAATTAGTTAAGTATTCATATTATTAGTAATCTGTTATTGTTACGTGCCATGTAGTTGCCTGTGAATCCTAGGGATCCTATGTACAGTAGCTCTAAACCCTGCTCAATGCTGAGCCAGTCTCATTGTCTCTGATTCACCTAATCCCATTGCCTCAGTTACTGTGTCAATCCATCTCATCTGAGGTCTTCCTCCCCCGTCCTGCCCTTCCACCCTTCTAAGCGTGATGCCCATCTCTTACGACCAGTCTCTCCTGGCTACAATCCTTGCCTCCAAGGAGAAACTTGGTTTCACCATTTCCAAGACAGGTTTAATTTTCCAGTAGGATGACAGGATTACAGGATTGGGAGAGGCCTTCGGAGATCATCATACTAGCACATCTGTGCCCTTACCCCTGGGCTGAAATCATTTTGGTTCTAGATGAGAACATGACCAGAGCTGGGCTTGAACAGTTTCTCTCCCTTTGAACTATCTCCCCCAGAAGCCAGAGGCAGATGTGAGTGACGGTTGTCTTATCTGGAACCAGAGTGTTTGTCCCTACCTTTGGGCATTTCTCTTGAGAAAAAAGCGGGATGCTGGCTACCAAGCTTGTCTACTTGATTCCTATTTTGCAGCCACCATTTGATTCCTTTCGGAGTTTAATTTGAATTCAGTGTGTCCAGTTGCCTTGAGGGATAATTAATTATGTCTTGGATTCGCTTGTTTGGTTACTCCTGGGGTGAAACTCAGCTTTGAAATGCAAGCTGATTGATTGGCTGCAGTCTCCTGACAGATGGTAGCTTGGAACCTAATCTCAGCTTTTCCATTTTTCTGCCAAGAGTTTACAAAACCCAGGTGACTCCCAAAACTTCAGTAATATTTGATAGATCCAGAGTCTTTATTCTAGGATTTCCTTGTCTTGGGACACTAATTTGAGATTAGGCAAGGATTGTACTGTCCCAGTGATGCTACCCCTATGATAGCTTAGAGGTGAGATACTTATCTCCAGTGTCTTTTGCTGCAAGCATAGGAGTGATGCCTGTATCATTAGCAGAGAAAAGATCCAGGATCTGGGATCTTTCCCCTTCTCCCTTTGCTGCTGCAGATGCACCTCCTAAAACCAAACTATGCTAATTCTCTTCATTATCCGGACTATAAACTCTGCGGGTTCAGGAGATAGACTGATACCACCTCAGTATCCCCCTAAGAACAAGCATAAAGAAGTATGACTTTGTCAGCTAAAGTGTTAACTGCTAGCCCCTGAGTTATGGTGACTTCACACACAATGGGATCAGACTGTTGTAAGCCAGAAAGTTTTCACTGGATAATATTTTTGAAAGTAGCTTTTCAAGTGTTTCTTCCTGGTCTGTCTTAGTCTAGAAACTCTGGTGAAATCTTATACCAGTACAGCAGCACCCAATACTCTGGGGCCTTTCCATTGTTAGGATTGGCAGGGACTTGAACCTGCATCTCCAGCATGGAAGGCAAGAACTCTACCATCGAGCCACAACTGCTCCCCAAGTAAATTCCCTCACTGCCATCACGTTGGTACTAACTCATGGCTGACCCTCCATCAGATTTTAGAGACTGTAAATCTTGTGGGAGGAGACTACCCATCTTTCTACCTGATGGATACAAACTACAGGGGAGGAATGACCTTTGGATTATCAGATCCACTCCCTACAGACTAGGCCTCCAGAACAACCCTCTAAATAAAATAAATGTCCATAAATACTTATTAAGTGAATCGATGAATGCATGGAGGAGTCACATAAGCAAAGTGCTTATATAATAAGTTTTACTTCTCAGCACATAGGATATATTTGTATTGAAATATTTTAAGATTTGGTAAGATTTTTTTCCTTCCTTTCCTTCTGCAATTGTTGAACAAACTGCTTTATGCCAAGCACTATGCCTGACCCAGGGGCTTTAGGAGAGTAAGTCAGACACGGGCCCTACTGTCATAAAGTTTATACTTCAGTAGATGAGATAAAGGTTAAAAATGTGTTTGCAGGTACTGACTAGGGGCCACTGAGTTTCTGTTAAGAGTGAGGTATAAATTTGGAAACAGAGTGTTAATGGTTGTATAACATGATGAACGTAATTGATGTCACTGAATTGAACATGTTGAAAAATACTGACCTGGCAGACATTAATAATACATGTCCGTCTGTCTGTCTATCTAGCTATCCATGCACATAAAAAATAAAACAATACACAAAAGAGTCCTTCTGATTAGAGTTATGTGGAAAGTGCTGTGAGAATCTTAGGGTGGGCTGAGGTTGTGGCACTGAACTGACTTTTGAAAGATGAGTAGGAGTTAACTAAGGAGGAGAAATATGACCCAGGTCCCAGAATGAATATACAGATCAGATAATGAGACAGTTTTGTAGTTAGGCCTCAAGGACTGAGATGACATAAAAAGTAGATCTGCCTAGAATTGTCCATCCCTGAGCAATCATCGTCCATGTTATATAACATATTGTTACATAAAAATTCCAAAATCTACAAATTATCTTACAAGCCTCAGACTACTCTCTTAGGTAAGTGCTGAAATGTCAATTTTGTAATAAAATAATAGCTGATTTCATTTATTTGTCCTCTATTAGTGCCAGTACAAATGATTTATTGATGTTTAAGAGGAAAAAAAATACATTTCAAATGCCACTTTTATTTATTTTTTTTTTAGCAAGCAGCTTGTTAACAGATGTGGAGTTTTCATATAGCCCAAACATATCTCTTGTTGCAAAATGTTAACAGTTTTGAGAACAATCAATAAAACAATCAGAAAAATCATGATAAAATGGAGAGCAAAACAATTTTATATCTTTCAGTCAGTGTTTTGTTTCGTTTGTCTCTGTGTTCAAAGTTTGCTACCTGTTATTTGTCCCTGGATCCAGATATACCTTAACAGCTTTTTGTGACTATTAATCATTGATGCCAGCATAAAAACTGAAGCTAACGCAAAAAAATCGAGAGCGTATTCTCATTGCCGTGAGAGTATGACAGAAACGCAAAAAGACAGACCTGTGCTTGTGAAGAGCTTCCTCACACTTCCTGTCAAGTGTTTCGTGAGAATGATAGGACCATGAACTCATGCACATGGTGGAATTTAAATGGGTGGAGAAAGTTGGCTTCTCCTGACAACTGCCTTGTGAGATATAAAAGCTCTATAACTTTGTTTTCTCCCAGACATAGCCCTTGAGCTAATCTTCTCATTCCATCTAACTCCCATTGCCGTCGAGTTGGAAACGGCTGAGTCTCTGAGGGTTTCTGAGGCTGTAAATCATCTTGAAGGAACATGTTCTTCTTGCTCCAAGAAGGGGCTTGTGGATTTGCACCTCCAGAGAGTCTCTGCCTTTGGGCTAACAGTGTAGCCTCCTATGGACCTGGCCACCAGAGCTCACCCCAACTGCACCTTCTTAATTTCACTAGATTATTTTGAAGGAAAGATCCTAGGGCATCTATAAGTTTCTTTGAAATGAATTGAAATCTGCTCTAGATGGCTTAAAAGCAATGAAAATTACAAGAACTAAAATTTCTCCCAAGTATCATAAATAATCAGAGTGAGCAATGGATTGCTACTCATCCTAGGTGCAACTCTCTCTCTTTCTCTCTTATTGTCATCGACTTGAACTGACTCATAGCTGACTCATCATTAGTTTTCCAAGGCTGGAGATCACATGGAAAGAGATTACCCATCATTTTCCTGAGAAGCTGCGTCTGGGTTAGCAGCACAGCCTCCCACAGGCTAATGAGCACAGATTAATCCAAGGAAGGTTATCAGAATGACCTAACTCATCCCTTCTCCTGCTAGATTAGCACAAACCCAATTCTGGTGCCACAGAGCCAATGTGGTCCACATTGTGTGTGGTCCCATGTATGTCTTGGTTGGTTTTCAAGACTGTGACCTTTTATTAAAAGCTTACGTGCTGTATCTCCTCAGGCACTTAGGGGTGGGTTTGGACAGTCATACTTTGAGTTAAAAGACCTACCTGTTTGGTTCATCTAGGAAATCTCTATTTCTCCCACCTGCTAGCTCATGGAATTAGGCATATATGTAAGCATTTTGGACCAATTTGTGTGTAATGATTTCACAAATTATCATTATTATTGCATAATATTATTATCCAGTAAAATTAAACATTAATATTACCTAACAGGGCATGTATTATTATTTACATAATGATCCAGAAATAGCTAAATCATGACAAGATGTTGTGACACCTGCCACCAATATCGGTTATGAAAACAGAAAACTTTAGTATCTAAGAATCCTTTTCCCCGAGCTTGTGCTGTGTTTTACTTAAGGGCGGCAGTTCATTACTGGTAACTGATTATTAGAAAGCTGAGCTCATCAAGAACACTGGCACTAAACAGGAGAAATGTTTTGCAATTTTGTACAATTAACAAAAGCAAATTCAACTCACTGTCACTGAGCCAATTCCTAATCGCAGCAACTTTCCATATGGTTTTGAAGGCTGTGAATCTTTATAGGAGGAGAATGCCCACTTTCCTCTTGTGGAACAGCTGGTGGGTTTGAACCACTGATCTTTGAGTTTACTATGAAAAAATAAGGTAACGTGCCATTGGAACGCCTAAACAGCAAGATTGGAGAAGCTAAATATATTGGCTTTGTTGTTGGGTACCGTTGGGTTAGAAACAACCCATAGCTGACCCTCTGGCAGGTTTTTAGAGGCAGTAAATCACACAGAAGGAGATTCTTCATCCTTCTCCCATGGAGCAGAAGCTCATGGATTCAAACTCCATCCTTTGGGATTGCAGCACAGCTGCTTCTTGCCACTAGGCCATTAGAGTTCATGTTGGCTTTACCAAATAAAACTGTGTTCTGCTTCCCTATAATTTGTTATAGTAACTAAAGAAGTTTCTAATTGTATTTCTAGGTACAATTTCAGTGGCACAAATGGTTAAGTACTTAACTACTAGCTGAAAGGTTGGCAGGTTGAACACACCTAGAGGCTCTTTGGAGACCAAACTTGGTAAATATTCTTCCTAAAGGTAGCTTGAAAACCCGGTGGAGCAGTTAGCCTCTGCTCACCTGGCTTCATTCTATGGCAGAATCTAACTGACAGTAACTAACATCAACAATAAATAGACTTCACGCTTGGTTGAGGCAAAAAGGTACTTCTAGTTAAAGTGAACCAGTGGTGGGCCCAGTGCCAGCTGGACGTTGTCAAGTTGTTATGTTTCCCAGAGCTTTGTTTTATTTTCTTTACTAGTAAACAATGAGATTGAACCTAGAATTTTCAGTAGGTCTCTTAATTTAAACAGGACACTATACTAGTACTATGCTAATACTAGTGCTAATACTAATGCTAATACTAGTGCTAGTACTAGTGCTAGTACTAAACTATACTAGCATTTTTCTTTAGCAGTATGCTAGTGTTTTTGTTTGCCAACGTTTAGCTGAATTGAGGGCCTGATAGTGTCTTCCATGTGCAGAGTGATGTGTGTGTCTTTGAACAGGGAAAATTAGAAATGTGTTGTCTTTCTACAACCAACTGATCTTGGAGTTGGCTCTTTTGAGGGTCCTTAGTAAAAGGCCCTTTGTGCATGAGAGATCTTCTTTTGACCCACTGTCATTTAATTATTTAGTTTTGCACTGTGAATAGTTTCTTTTTTCCTCCGAGCAGTGAGAATCGACCTGTGTGCATGATTCCACACTCTTACTCTGTCTTGTGTTTTGAGATATTGATGCCAAGTGGATGTGTTCCCAGTGAGCAAAAGTTCATTGAGGGTAGCTGTAGCTTCGGGGTTAAGAATGTATGTTTTAAAATGGAAGGGAAGGTTTGATCTGAATCTTATCCCAGTTCTGCTACTTATTCCTTATGATCTTCTTGTTGTTGATTGCCGTCGAGTCGAGCACGACCCATAGAGACCTATGAACAAAAGACTTGAAGCCCCTACAACTATCGACATTTATCAAAGTTCGTAGGGTTTCCGGAGGCATGTTATTTAGGAAGTAGATGCCACTCCTGCTTCCAAACCTGTCATAGTATGTTATTGTTTTTATGTGCCATTGAGTCATTTGCAACATATAGTGACCCTGTGTACAGCAACTCTGAACCCTTCCCTATCCTGAGCCAGTCTAATTCTGACACACTGACCCCTGTCGCCCCAGTTACAGTATCACTCCATCGCATCTGGGGTAGACCAGAGGGAATTGTGCTGCTAACTAAAGGCTGTGGGAGAAAGATAGGAAATCACAAATCTCTGTGTGATTTCCAGCCTCAGAACCCCAGAGGGGAGTCAGCTGTGGGTTGATAGTAATTCAAGTACTAATAGTGAGCTGAGTGCATAGGGAATGAACCTGTGGCTGAGATCTTGTCAGAACCATAGTGTCTCCACCACCTAAAAAGGACGACTACAGAGGAAGAGTGGAGACACCTCCATAGGAGCAGGAAAAATGGCATTTAAACCATTCCTTAGAGATGGAAGTTAGTGCCACACTTACAATTCTTTAGGGAATAAAGTTGCCTCTCACTTTCACCTCATTCAGTATCTGACAACCTCTTTCAGTCAGGAAGTTATTCCTTCTGTGTGACTTAATTACCTATTGTTCCAACTTCAATTGGGAATGAAAAAAGAGCATCTGTTTGAAGGTTCCCTGAAAATCTACTGGGTTAGACATGAAGGAGTTGCTTTCAGGTACTGCCCAGGGCTCAGTGACAGCACCGTGGAGCAGCTCTATCTCCTTTGCTCTGGTCCCTTAGTGCTGAGGAGGTGCACTGCCAGTGGAAGGTCCACAGTAGCCTCGTGGTTAAGAATGCATGCTTTAGAAGAGGGGTGAGCGGACTCTTTTGCCAGTTCTGATAGGCACTGCTTGTGATGTTGGACAAATGATTTAATCTATTTTACCTCAGCTGTTATAAATGTAAAATGGGGATGCACTTTTACCTATCCTTTACAGTTGAAACATGTAGGGCTTTTAGAACCCCTAAGAAAACCTCAGCTACTGTGCTGCCAACATAAAGGTATGTGATTCGAATCCACCAGCTTCTCTGTGGGAGAAAAAGATGGATGATCTCCTCCCACGTGAATTATTGCCTCTGAAAACCTGCTAAATAATCTCTGCTACGAGTCGGACAAGGATGCTCCAGGGACTCTGTGTGTGTATCTGAAGGGTTACACAATGGAAGAGAGGCAGGGAGCATTATTAGGAAGGACCAAGAATATCGGGCTTTGGACTCCCCCCCACATACACACACACACACACACACACGCACACGCACACACACACTTCAGGTGTACACTGTCTCTGTGTTAGCACACCAGGTTTAACCAGGGGGAGAGATTCCAGTGATGAAAGAATTTGAAAACCAAGAGCCAGGTGTGTTCCTGACAAGCCACCTAGTGTGACCTGTCACTTGTCAGCTCACAGTGCTTCATGTCTCATTCCTCTGTGATACCTGTCAGAAAGAGGCAACATCTTGTGTGTGTGTGTGTGTGTGTGTGTGTGTGTGTGTGTGCGCGCGCGCGTCTTTGCTCATGGCCGTGATAGGAGAGTGAGGAAACATGGGAAGATTTCTGGCATGAGGCCCTTTTTATATCTAAGACATAATTATAATGAGACTTTTAAAAGCCCCTTGAGCAAGATGGAGGGAGCCGTCTTGACCCAGCCTGAGGTGGGTGGTGGTGTAGGTGGATCCCCTAGGGATAAAAAAGGGGTTTCTGAGCTTGTCTCTGGAATAGGTGGGCAACGACTGAATTCCAAGGTTGAAAAGCAGAATCACTTTGTACACCCTGCCCTAATGAAATAGGTTTTGAGTGATATTAACCAAAATAAGTGAATACAGATTGTGCTTGGGAAAATGTATGCCCACTAAGCAAAGCATGACAGTGGGTTTCCAGAACCTGCTATCTCCAGACTCTGATAGATGGGTGTCAGTCCCAGGCGATCAGTATTGCTGAGGGGCTGGGTTCTTGTCCCTCCTTGATGCACAACCATATGGACAAACAATTCTTAAGTAATAGCCTCAGAGGTGCAGGCCTTTGAGAACTAGAAAGTTTAGAGGAAAACAACCCCACTTGACTGACTGAGAATTTGGGTCTCAATCTCTTTCCCTGAGCTTTATCAAGAGTAAGAATCATTAACCATGACTGTGTGATGGGGCTCACGCTTACTGCCATCAAGTCATGACTTACTTGTATCTGAGGGTGGATTTGAACCAAGGTCATCATGGCCTTTGCATTAGCAGTACAACTCCCTGTGGACTACACACCACCAGAATTCTCTGCATGAGGAAGAGAAACCTACAAAGTCTTATTCAAGAAGTGAGCTTCCTTTCCAACCTTAGTTTTAAATTGTCGATGTTGTTGATTGCCGTCGAGTTGAGCACGACTCATAGTGACTCTATGAGCAAAAGACCTAATGCCGTTTTCCGTAACTATCATCTTTTCTCAAGTTCATAGATTTTCAAGAGGCATGTGGTTTAGGAAGTGGATGCCACTCCTGCTTCCAAAACTGTTTTATGACTGGGAGCTCTACCAAACACTGTCCACACTGGGAAACCATTATGGTATTTGATACCCCAGTGGCACAAGGTTCAGCGTCACAGCAAACCCAGATTACCCCATAAAACACATTGACAAAGAGTGATGTACAAAGTGGAAGAGTGTTCCTCCAAATATAGCAACACTAGTTTCACTGAGCAGTGATTAAGTGTCATCAAGTTGCATATGGCTCATAGCAACCCCATGCACAAAAGACCTGAACTCTGTTCTATAATTAACATCATTTCTGTATGTTTACAGAGTCTATAGAGTTTCAAGAGGCATCTAGTTTAGGAAGTGGTTGCCACTCCTGCTTCCCAAATGGAATCAATCTGGGAGCTCCCCCAAACATTGTACATGAAGGGTCATCATTGTGGTCTTTGACGCGACTATGGCAGTGTTCAGCAGCAATCAGGTTGTTGTTGCTAAGTGTTGTGGAGTCATAGATGACTCATAACGACCCTATGAATAAAATACTTAAGCACTTGTATGACTTTCATTGTTTGCCCAAGTTCATAGGGTTTCTGGAGGCAAGCTATTTCGGAAGTGGATGCCACTCCTGCTTCCAAGCTTGTTTTAATGGTGGAGTTCCACTAAACAATGTCCACAGTTGGTAACTATCATTGCATTTGACGCATCATTGTCACAGTGTTCAGCATCACAGCAAGCATGAGTTGCCTATGTACAGCAAATGAACAGACCAGTGCTATATGACATAGAAGAATGTTTGACCAAAAACAATTAAAATCAGGCCTGAGGTATTTTAAAATTCCAGCATGCTTAAATGCTGGTGGACTCTGGGCCAGAGACCCCTAACACCCACTTGGGATGAAAAGAAAGCCATAAGAGCCCCAAGTATTCTGTATGTGTCCCTCCTCAAGATGCGAGAGGCCATCCTAAGACCAGCATAAACTGATTGATTCACAACACACTAGCCCTCTGGTGGATTTAAATTTCTCTTTGGATGTGTCAGTGATTTCCTTTGCTGGGACAGAATTTCCTTCAGACTTTGGCGGAGGACAGGCTCTGCTGTCCGGTGACTTAACAGATTGGCCTACGGCAGGCCTTCCAGCTGCCATGGGAGGCTAGGGGGTGTCAATTTCACCTTACAGATGAGAAGTTTAAATTAGAACCTAGATTCTCACCACTGGACCAATTGGTAGCATCAATATGGATGGTGAAGAGATTGAGATTGTTCACAGCTTTAGTTTGCTTGACTCCACAGTCAATACTCTCTGTACCAGCAGCTAGGAAATTAAAAGATGTATTGTCATAGGAAAGTCTGCTGTTAGAGACCTCTCCAAAGTACTGAAGAGCAATGGTGTCTCTCTGGAGACTAAGGTGCATCTGATACAGGCCATGGTCTTTGCTATCACTTGTTATGCATCAGAGAGTTGGACAATGACTAAGGAGGATAGAAGGAAAATTGATGCCTTTGAGCTGTGGAGAAGAGTATTGAGGATACCATGGACTGCTAGGAAAACAAACAGATTCATCCTGGAGAGGGTTAAACCGGGTGGCTCCTTGGAGGCAAGGATTCTGAAGCTCTGTCTAACATACTTTGGACATGTTGTAAGGAGGGACCGGTCCTTGGAGAGGGACATCATGCTTGGTAGGGTGGAGGGACTGTGCAGGAGGGGAAGGCTCTCTATGGGGGTCAATTGATTCAGTGACTGAGGTAATCAGGATGGGTGTGTCAGAGACAGTATGGTTGGCACAGAACAGAGCAGAGTTTAGGGCTGTTGTACATAGGGTCCCTATGAGTCGCAAGCAACTTGATGGCACATAACAACAAAATCAGGCAACTTGTAAGTAATCAAGGCAGTACAGTTAAGATCCACAGATTGTTTTGTCAATGTGAAAATGAAAACCGAACCTACTATTTTAGGGTTGATTCCAACTCATAAGAGATTCTGTAGGACAGGGTAGGCTTGCAAGGCTGTATTCTAATTATCTAAAGCAGACTACCCTAACATTTTCCTTTGGCGGAGATCATGGGTTTGAACTGCCAGTCTGTAGGTTAGCATCCCAGAGATTCCTCACTTAAGGCATAAGATAGGAAGAACGCAGCTGTCATCTCCTTGTTAAAAGGGAGGGGGAAATGCATGGAACTAACTTTAAGTTGTAATAGCCTTGCTTTAATAAAAAAGGGTAAAGGTTGTGCTCCAGCCCCTATTTCTGGAGTGAAAATCACATGCATGCTTGCATGTAAGTACTCTTGTATCCACGCGTGCATGCACACACATACACCTTTCTCTCTCTCTCTCTCTCTCTCTCTCTCACACACACACACACACACACACACACACACACACACACTCATACTCCAGTGACTTCTTTCTGCACGCTATTTTCTAAGCCAGAAGCAACCTCGGATCACTGGAAATGATGCAGTAGTCATTTTGATTCCCTTTTTCTCTCACCTTCAACATCAGTATAGCAGGCTGTCCATTTGCTGCTGAATGATGCTTGCTATAAATGCTTAATGCACCTGAATGAATTAATTGAGTGATGCATGGAGGTAACAAAAGGAGCTTGGACTCAGTGTGGGAAGAGCCCAACCGTCCTCCCACATCCGTCTGCTGTCCTCTCTTCCCAGGGTGGCATGATTGCTCTGCTGCTGTCCATCTTGTGTCTGGTGATGATCCTGTACACGCGGCGGCGCTGGTGCAAACGTCGCCGTGTCCCCCAGCCCCAGAAGAGCGCCAGCGCGGAGGCCGCCAATGAGATCCACTACATTCCTTCCGTGCTGATCGGGGGGCATGGGCGGGAGAGCCTGCGCAACGCCCGCGTGCAGGGCCACAACTCCAGCGGTACCCTCAGCATCCGGGAGACCCCCATCCTGGATGGCTACGAATATGACATCACGGACCTACGGCACCACCTGCAGAGGGAGTGCATGAACGGAGGGGAGGACTTCGCCAGCCAGGTCACTCGAACCCTTGACTCTCTGCAGGGCTGCAACGAAAAGGCAGGGATGGACCTCACACCAGGTACAGTTGAACAAGGACAGGGGAGAGGGGAGTTGGCTGTGCCTCTGCCTGGGGGAGGTAATACGAGCATAGGGAGCAGCTGCTGTCTTCTATGGTGATTTGTCGTATGTAATGGGGCATGCCAGTGCTATCCCCCAGGGGGGCTAAGAAGAATACCGTATTTCTTGAGGTGAAGAGAGCTTTTTCTAACCTAGAAAAAAAATCAAAAAGAACAGTGTATTTGGATCCTTCTCACCTCTACCTGCTACTGGAAGCAAAGATACTTTTATATACAGTTGAAGAGTGGGTGAGAATCTTTTTAGTATGCAATGAGCAAAGCCCAGGAAATAAAAAGAGATCAAAATTAACATGTGTAGATGGCATTTTGGCATATAGAATATTTCCATAGCTGATTTGGTTCTTCACTGAAGTAGAGGAAGTGCTGGAAGAGTTTTTCTGGAATTCCTGAGGCTTTGTAGTTTTACCTCTGTGACCTTTGTACAAGATGGCTTCCCCAAGGAAAGTGGTGGAATAGAGTCGCAGTGTCAGAACTCAGATATTCTGTGCAACTGTGGAGACACAAAGGGGTTAGGACCTAAAGTAATTGTGCCAAGATCAGGGTCAAGAACAGGCAGCGTGAGAAAGGTTCTTTGCATTTACAATTACTCACCTTTTTCTCTCTCTAATCTCTATGAATAAGTCACTCCTTATAGATAAAATCCCAAGACCAAGGCCCTTCACAGAATTGCCCTGTCTTGGAGGAAGATGATTTTGTTTTCAAGTGTTGCTTAAGATATATCGATTTCCAGTGGGGCTCAAAAGGAATGGATTTACAGAAATGTCCATTCTATTTGGTCATCCATAAGAGATTCTTTATTAATAACTCCTTTTCTACCAAGATTTAAAGTCTGAGACTACTTCAGGATGAGAGGACATGTCTTTGATTTCTCTAATATTAACTGACCAATTAGTAGGAGCTTTGGGGGCCTAGTGGTAAGGAACTGCACTGCCATCCCTACACCTACCAGTTAGCTGTGATATTCAGGGATTACACACTCAGATGTCTTCAGAGGGAAGTCAAGTAGTTAAACACATGTGAAATACCTAGTGAGTGACCATAGGGAATGGTGCAAAGTGTAGTCAAAGTATGTCTCAATACACGCAAATTCAGGATCTCTTGTAACTATGCTGACCAAAAGAAAAACCATCAACAGTATGTATATAGTCAGAGGACCAGAAATGTTGACCCCTCAATAAAGACTTAGTTGAATGGGGCTTTCCATATTAATCATCCTCATTTTTTCTCATTCTCCCATCGTTTTTATTCCACCTGGCAAACAAAAGAGAATAATTTGGTTTCTACCAGTCATTTCCTTCAAAATTCTTTATTTCAATTCTGTGAAACCTCATCTACCCAGCCCATGCAGATGACTTTGCTCTGACTTTCTTATGGCCATTTCTCTCTAAGTTTTCCCTGGAATTGTCCTTATACAGGAAGTGACAATGCCAAGCTGTCGTTGATGAACAAGTACAAGGATAACATCATTGCCACCAGCCCCGTGGATTCTAACCACCAGCAAGCTACCCTGCTCTCTCATACCTCCAGTAGCCAGAGAAAGCGGATCAACAACAAAGCAAGAGGTACCCATGTCTCATGTTAGAGGTCACAGGTATATTTCTTCCTGTGGATAATGATGGGGTCATTAATATCCACTGCCCACACTCTTGGATTGCTAGAGGAGTGTGCCCTAGAGTGATCACTCTTGAACTCTCTTGGGAACTACTTATAGAAGAGTTGAAATAGACAAACCCTTTGACCAAGTAGTTTTACCTTTAAGAATTTGTCCTAAGGAAATAGATAAGCTCATAAAAATGTCTGTAAAAAGGCTGTTCATCACAGCATTATTTAAAAGAGTTTAGAAATAGAAATAGCTTAAATATTCATCAATAAGGTTAACGGCCTGCCACGTCTGTCTGCTTCCTAGTGGGTTACTATGCAGTCATTGAAAATGATTATGTGGAGCTCTATGTTAATGTAGATTGTTGCCTACAATACAGTAAATGGGAAAAAAAGAGAGAGCTTATAAAATAGAAGATACAGCATAATGCCTTCTTTCAAGAAGATTTAAAATCCGTTATCAGTTTCAGTGCCAGAAAAAGGTATGATGTATAAACATGAAAAGAAGGAGCTCTGGTGTAGCATATAACCTTATTGGGCTGCTACACCAAAGGTTAATGGTTTGAATCCATCAGCTGCTCCATGGGAGGAAGATGGAAAGCCTTCTCCTGTAAAAATTTAGAGCCTTGGAAATCCGCTGAAGGGTCGTGGTGTCAGGACTGACTCAATGACAGTAAGCATATAAATCAAAAGTTAATAGTGGTTGTTTAAATGGGTGAGTGGTATTAGGATTTTCCCCTTTATATATTTTTAAAATACCCTACAGACATCAGTTTGTTCTCATCTCCACCAGAATCATGACCTATAATGAAGAAAATGTCCATTTCTTCTTTTTCACCCATCGTTCCTATAGGTCCTCTGGGGCAAGCAGGTGCCAGATGGTCTGAGTGGGTGGGAGTGAGGAGGCAGGGCAGAGAAGGACTCCAGATTGCTGTCAAATGAAGGTCTACTTTGTTGACATCTCTATGTATTAGAATACCTCAGTTGCCATGGCTGCTCCTCCCAGATTGTCAGTCGGCGTGCTGTATGGGCTTGGCTGTTGAAGTAGCCAGTGATTTGATGTCATGAAAACAAAACTGAAAGTTCTATTTTATTTCTACTCCTTGTCTTTACAGCTGGATCTGCCTTTCTGAACCCTGAAGGAGATTCAGGCACAGAGGCAGAAAATGATCCCCAGCTAACCTTTTATACTGATCCATCTCGGAGCCGGAGGCGCAGTAGAGGTAGGTAGAAGGGAGTACAGTGGTGAAAGGGGCCTATTGGGATGAGACAGAGGGGAGCTAGAGGTGTTGGACACTCTAGGTGGCAGAGAGCTCTGTGTACTGAAGCTGGTTTCTGCTGGACGAATCCTTGGACCACAGTTCGTGTTCCCTTCTGAAGAAGAATGAAGAGCCTAGGCTGGAACATTTCAGAGGATCATCTCTCCCAGATAATGGCACTCTCAAACAAGTTTCTAAGTTGTTTGAAAGGCTATTTCTTGGTCAGAAGACTCTCAATTCCTTCTGGAAGCCTCGTGTTTAGACAAAGGAAGTACAGGAAAAAAATAAAGTCAATAAATGGATATGATATTGCAGACTCCATCTCAAGCCTTAGTATTGAGATAGGCAGGAATTAGGGGGCCTAAAAAGGTGTTTGCAATGGCCTTTGACTTTTTATTCCCTTCAAAGTGGAGATACAGGTTCTCAAGTCACTTGATCCCCCTGTTTTCTTGGTAGGGTTTCGGCTGTCTAATGACTTCTCCTCAGCGTTGATAAAGATGCCCTTCTCATGCAGCAGATGCTTATTGGCTTCAAGTGTATCTGCTGTGTGTGCCTGTGCTGGAATTAACATCATCACTGAGGGAGGATCTTGGTTCCAACACCATAAACCTCACCATTCACCTGCTGCATGACTAAGGATACAGATAACAACTTCTCTGAATCTCAGTTTTCTCAAATACTAAATGAGTTAACAGGACATTACATGTAAACTTACTGTGGGAATCTAAGAGTTAAACATACTTTCTTGACACTTGGTGAAGCATTATAAAATCCTTAGTGTTTTTCCTATTAGAGCTCTCCATAGTGTAGGCTGTGTGTTGGGGTTCTACAGTTCTCATCTTAAAAGAATTCTCAGAAAGACCCTGGCTAGTGGAAGGTATCAATAACATTTCTCTCAGCCAACCAGGTTTCCTCAAAACAGTCATTTGGCCTCTGTCCCACCTCTAATTGAATTCTCATCTTACTGGAGGTATTCTTCCCAGAGATGGGGGGGAAATTCTTTCCTTCCTCAACCCCAGTTTTTATAGACCCTGTTGCTATCAGTCCAAATGTTCTTCCTACCGTTTTCCTCCAGCAATTGATGAGGATCTAGGGATCCTGATTTCCCAACATTCCAGCCTCTCTGAGGTGGGAACTTGAATTGACTTCTCTCATTCTCCCTTGATCCTCCTTACGTGCCGCTTCTTGTTGTCACATTTTGTAGAGTCAAAACTGCCTCATAGCTGACCCTCCAGTAGGTGTTCAGGAGGAAAACTACGTACAGGAGGAGACTGCCCATTTTTCTCCCAAGGAACAGCTGGGAGATTCAAACCTCCTACCTTGGCATTGGCAGCACAATTCCTTACAACTAAGATATATAGATACTGACTCAAGGTCTATCTTCAGAGACCACTGTGGTCTTAACCTACAGGATGTGTCCTGTTCTTACTAGATTTGTTTAATAAAACTAACAATGATGATGAGGTCAATAGAGTTTATATATAGCAGGTGGAAAAGTCATAGAACTTATATATCTTTATTCAGTTTTCCTAGTTCACTGAGTATTTATTGCAGCTATTTGAACTGGAAGCATCTTAGACATGAGACCTTTGTAATTTATCTCTATTTTTCTGATGTGGCTTGTGAAGGATGTTGTCTATAATAGATGCTTAATACTTTTTTTTTAATTGAACAGGACATATCACTCAGACCTGCAGGAACATTTAATACCACCATGTCATGGGTCAGGTTTGGTAATAGGTGGGAGAAACACAGCCCAGTGGAAAGGGTTAATTTGATAATGTGAATAAAGTAAAACTATGAGCATTCAGAAGTGAGAACAGTTAATTCTACCTAGCAGCAATTGGAAGCACAAAGGAGATAATAAATAGAACTGGATTATATACGATGCATAGAATTTCTTGAAAGAGGAGAAAAGTTTGGAATAAGGGCATTCAGGTTGAGGAAGAAAGCATAAAAGAGCCTTAAAGACACAAAAGAACTTGGTACGTTCAAGGAAGTAAAAGTAGTTCAACATGGCAGCTATAACTTGGGAAATTATATATAATTTTTATATAGAGAGAGAGGGGAGAGGAGGGGAGGGGGGAGGAGAGAGGGAGGACAAGAGAGTACGCTGCACATTGGGGTGATAGTGATCCAGTTGGCTAAGAGGCCGGCTATCAGTCATTCTTGTTTGTTGTTAGGTGCCGCTGTGTCATCTGTGACTCACAGCCACTCTATAAACAACAGATCAGAACCTTGCCCTATCCTGAACCATTCTCACAATCTGTAACATGCTGGGGCCCTTATTGTTACTGTCACTGTCACTGTGTGAGTCCATCTTGTTGAGGGTCTTCTTTCTCTGACCCTCCACCTTTCCCAGCATGATATTTTTTCCAAGGTCTGCCCACTCCTGACAGCATGCGCAGTGTGTGAGACAGTTTCACCACCCTTTCCTCTAAGAAGTACCCTGGTTTTACTTCCTCTAAGACAGATCTGTTTGCTTTCTTGGTAATACATAGAATATTCAATACTCTTCTCCATCACCACAATTCAAAGGCATTTATTCTTCTCTGATTATCTTTATTTATTGGTTAATTTTCTGTTGCATAGGAAGGACTCTTCATATAACAAGTTACTGAATGTGCTCTTATTTCAGTAGGTCATGGGAAACTACTCAGAGTTTTGAGGCCAGGTAGCAACACTGGATTTTGGAGAGACAGAAAGATCAGTAACTGGGCATTGCAATTACAGACAAGTGGCAAGTACCTGGAAACAGTGAAGCAGCTGTGTGCCAAGAACTCTGAAGGCACAACTCACCGAAAGTGAGAGGAAGACCAAGCGATGAGTGACAATCTGTTCTTGAAGGTTTCAGGGAAGTGTTTACAGGGAGATGTTGTTCCAGCCGAGACTTGAAGAGGAGGTGTATACCAGGCTGACAAGGTGACAAAATGGCATTCTGTGGAGGAGGAAGTAATATGTGTAGAGTCAGAGAGACATAAATGGTGATAGTCTAGTCGAGGAGCTGTAAGTAGTTTATGAGAGAGAAGCTTAAGGTGCAGGTTTGTGGGTTGCTTAGGATGTCAAGCTGGAGGATCAACAGGAGCCAGTGAGTTCAGAATATTGATTCTGAGGGCCTTGGACTCAGTGCTACAGTGGGAGTCATTGAAGATTCTGAAGAGCACATCCCTACTCCACTGTGCTTTGTGAAGGATCGCTCTGGGGTAATGAGGCAGATGGATAAGAGTGGGGGGACCTTGAAGCAGGATGGCCGGGTGAATAGAGAGAGGAGACATTTTGGAGGCAAATACAAACGATTTAATAATACAATGAGTAGAGGAGGTGTGGCTTGTGAATGAGAGGGATGAATTAGACACGGTGAGGTTTTCTGATCCAAGGAACCATGTGGATCTTCACTACGGCAATGAAAATAGGAGGAGGGCAAATGTGGAGGGAAGGTGGTGATTCAGTGTTGTGCTGTTGCATTTGGATGCCTGAGGGATATCCTGATGCTGGGTTGGCTGCTGAGAGCTGGGCTGGAGACACAGATTGCTCAGTGTGAGGAAACAGACTCTGTGACTAGAGGATGCAGTCAAGAAGAGCAGATCTCCCAGCAGGAATGGGCTGGGGGATGCTGAGGTGCACTGCTACCCTTAGGACATTTCTGCTGAATGTGTTTATCTGAGGAGAACCTAGGCCTCGACCAGGACTGGTATGACCACTGGGCAGATCCATCCTTTGTCATAATGGTTGCAAAGGGTACACTGGATCCAAAAGTGGAAGAATACATTGTTCCTCACAGTCTGAGGCCTCAACTGGGCCTCCATGTGATCCCTGCCTGAATGCCTTCATAGCTGCTTGACCCAGCACAGCAGAAAGGGTCTCTAACCCCCTGTAGCTTCTCTAACCTCTTGTTCATCACTCAGAGCTACCTCACCAGACTGTGGTAAACATGAAATTATATGATCCCTGTAAAGCCCTTAGCAATGTTGCCTGAATTTTAAACAAAGCCATCACTGCTGAGTTGATTCCAACCCTTAGTGGCCCTGTAGGGCAGCGTTAACTGCTGAATGGGGCTCCTCAGGTTGTAATCTTTACAGAAGCAGATTATCACTTTGTTCCCCTGGAGTGACTGGTGAGTTTGAACCACTGACCTTGTGCTTAGCCGCTGAATGCTTAACTGCTGTTTCATCAGGGCTTCAAAACCTAGTTACCACAATGTCATAAATGTTTAACTCCCAATGGGAGGCTGATGTCTTTGAGAATTATTCTTATCTGTAAAGTGGGCAATTCCTATACCTATGCAAAGGTTTATTGTAAGGAAACAAATATTAAAAGCAAGATATTATATGCAAAATACTTAGCACAGTATTTGACACCTGGTTAGTGCTTCCTGAGAGATTCCTTTTATTACTGTCGATAGTAAAATATGGAACGGAAGGAAAAATGTAAAAGGACCCACACAGACAGTGCTGCTGGCAGCTTGCTTTGCCTTCTTGTTTTCTCCTATCTAAAGATGGGTTCTTCTGCTCGCTTCCATTTTATCTTCTCCACTAAATGATCAAACCAATAGTGAAACACCTCTCTCCCTGCACCTCTTTCTACCCCACAGCTGGGGATGTTTCTTCTTCCCCAGTACTTACTATATCCTTACCAGGTTGCCATTGCTAACCTTACACCATGATGACAGGACTGTGATGTGACTTACGGTGCAACAGCAGCCTCTGCACACACAGAGCTGCTTGTCCTCCCTCTTCTCACCCAGAGCTCTCCTGAGCAAGGTCACTTGGTGCTGCTCAGACCCAGAGCTTAAACACAAGGTTCTCAAGCTCAAGAAGTTCACCCCACAAATGTAGTTTGAGGCAAGGGGTAGAGGGGCTGCCTCCGCAGAGCATTTATAATGAGGTGATGAGCACTCAGAGAATTCTGTGTAGGGCAACAGGATTCCTGCTGTCCATTAGCAAGAGGATAAAGCAAGTAAAACCAAAGCCAGAAGTAGAAATTCCCAATCAATGTAATGCCATCAAGTCGATTCTAACTCCTATCAGTCCCGTGGACTACAGAGAAGAACCTGAGCTTCATAGGGTTTTCTTTGCTATGATCTTTACATAAGCAACTAACCAGGCCTTTTCTTCACAGCATGGGTGGCTCAAACTCTCAACCTTGAGATTAGTAAACTCTAAACTCATTGCTGGAACCGACTCATAGCAGACTCTCCATTGAATTTCTAAGGCCATAAGTCTCCCAGGAGGAGAATGCCCATCTTTCTCTTTGTGAGCAGTTAGTGGGTTTGAACTGCTGTATGCACATGGTTTTGGGGTCAGCAGTGCAATCCACTGTGGGCTATGGCACCAGAAATCCATCATAGATGCATAGCCAGGTTCACAGCGTTTGTTCCACTGAAGGACCTCCAATGAGACAGAGGGAGAGAAGCCTTCCTTTTATGCTTTCGTTTGTGAACATGACACGGGAAGAGTGCAGAGGGCTTGCGGTCAGCTGCCCATTGTGGACCCTGACAGCCACTAGTTGGCCAGGCCCTCTGCTCCGCAGAGATTAAGGTCAAAAGGCCATGCAGTTGCAAGCATTGCCCACCTCCCCTAAGTGTGCTAGGTGCCCTCCTCCCCGCACCTCCCACCTCTCCCAGGCTGTGCAGAGAGGACCAAGAACAAAAGGCCAAGCTGGACTTTCTTGCTGGGATTTTGACCTCCGTGTGCCTTCCTTTTGTCTTGCTTCCAGTGGGCTCTCCCCGGAGTCCCGTGAATAAGACCACCTTGACGCTCATCAGCATCACCAGCTGTGTGATCGGCCTTGTGTGCGCCTCTCACGTCAGCTGTCCGCTCATTGTCAAAATCACCTTGCACGTACCTGAGCACCTGATCGCTGACGGTAAGCCCCCTTTCCCCTCATGAGACCTCTGCCCCCGAGGAGGAAGATTTTCTGGTTAGGCAAGCAAGAGAAGCGAAGAATCACTGTTAGTTATGATCACAGAAAGCGGGCATGCGCGCACACACGCACACACTCACACCCATACAAATGCACAGAGCATAAACCCAACTGAGTAAAGCCTAGGGCCAAACAAGTGTCCACATATAAAATATGTAAGCAGGTTTTAAAAAAGCACAACGGGACAAATCACCATGTCTTTATTTGCGTGTACTTAGTCCCACTTTTGCTTGTCTTGAAATTAGCCCCTGTCTTTGCAGAGAAATGCGGAGCGTGCTGACTACAGGTGGGTCGACGCTGAGGTTCACTTAGTCTTTGAGAGAGGAAGAGCTAAATGGAGGAGTAGAGGTGTTTAAAGATTAGCCATGCTTCTTCAGTTTGGTATGCTCGGGTGGAAAATTCCTAATTGCAGTAACTCCCTCTCAGCCTAGAACTCTGAAGCAATAATTTACTTTCATCCAGGGAGACCCCAATATAATGAGGGAGTAATATAGGTTCTGAGAGGCCTTGAATTATTTAAGCCCAGAGTATCTAATTGACTTGTTAATGTCTCTTCTCCGGGCTGCTGTAAGGCTGGAAACAGGTGGGGACTGCTCGCCGTGCTGGGGGCCTGCTATTTCACAGCCGGCGAAGACAGGCAGCAGGTCTCTGTCACTGGATGAGAGCCAGTGCCTGTGGCTGGGTCTGATGGAGCTGTGCCACGGCCCTCAGAGTGTGGGCCTGGCTCTTCGTCCCTCAGGAATGCCTAAATGAGACGAGAGGGGTGAAGCAGCAGGGGAGATAGGACAGGAGGGTCTAAACCTTCTGGCCTCATGGCTGTCCAAGCAATAGCTGAGCCTCCATCTGCTGATCCGTTGCTCTGGAGCTAATCGAGGGCCAGGGCTGGTAGAGGTAATGCTCTTTGATGGGGACTAATGGGCAGAGTGGCCTTTTCTCTGTCTTCAGTGACTTGGGCGCACTGTGTGTGTACATTTGGGCCTGCTTTCTCGCCCCCCTGCAGGGAGCCGCTTCATCTTGCTGGAGGGGAGCCAGCTGGATGCCAGCGACTGGCTGAACCCCGCCCAAGTGGTACTCTTCTCACAGCAGAACTCCAGCGGGCCCTGGGCCATGGACCTCTGTGCCCGGCGGCTCCTGGACCCCTGTGAACACCAATGTGACCCCGAAACCGGTAGGCGGGAGCACCGGGCAGCGGGTAACTGTCAGAGAGATCATGTCTCTTGCAATCACCCCCTTGAAACTTAGATCATCCTATGAAGCTGTCCCTCTGCCTTCAGAAGTCCACCATTCAAGCCACCATTCTATGGTCAAGCCACTGAGCTTGTTGGTTTAAAACACGGGGTCATCTTCTGGCTGTATCAATGGGAGGGTCCTAACTGTAGCTTCAGCCAGAAAGATCAGCAGAGGATGGGCTCTGCTACCCATTTGTCGTCATTCAGGGCATATTTACTTGCTGGGGCTAGACATTTTATGATTTTTAAATTAATGCCTGTTTATTATAATAGAAAATCTGTAAAGTTCCAAAAGCTTAAAGAAGAAAATGATAATCATCAATAATTCTATCACCTGGAGATAATCTTTCTTAAAATTTTAATATCTTCCTTTCCAATCATTTTTCTATGCATGATTTTTTTAGAGGCTTGGCAGCATACTAGATTTAATAGTTTTCTTGCTTTTTCTCCCCTCGTAATGTTCTAGAACAAGGATTTTCTAAAACCATCATCATATAATCTTTAATAGCATGACTAATAACCTTTTAGTCCTTAAAGTCATAATTTCTTGCATTGTCTGTGTTGTAGCTCATTTAAATGGTGCCTGTTATTTGACATTTACCTAAACACCAAACCAATTGCCATATAGTTTAGATTGTTAAATTTTGCAAATACTAAAAGGAGTATCATTGCATATAAACACAAAACACATTTGAAATTCTTTTCTTAGGTACATGATTTAGATGTGAGATCACTAGGTCAAACAGTGTGTACACCTTTAAGGCTCTTATACTGTCAAATGGGGCTGAGGCTGGAGTGAGTGAGAGTCCAGAAGCAGCACTGGCATGCACTGGAGGGCATGCTCTGCAGCACTCTTACGGCTCCTTAAGTGTCATCATATGCACAAGAGTGGGGCCCGCTTTCTGAGTTGATCTCACTTTCATCGCAGAAGGTTGTTATATGCCGCCAAGTCAGAAAGAACTCTGAACTAACCCTCTAGTGGGTTTTCAGAGGCTGTAAATCACATGGGAGGAGATTGCCCAACTTTTCTCATAGAGAAACGTAGGGTTGAATGACCTGTCTTTGAGTTGGTGGTGAAACTCTTTATCCACTAGTCCACCAAACCTAATGCCAGTAGAGTTTAATACCATGGTGAGATCTTTCATAGAAGAAGTATGATGCCATAGAGTAAAGGAGGAGACTGCTATGATATCCAAGATCTCCCTATTGAGCAAATTTTGCCAGAAAGAAGGGCTTTATTGGTTTTCAAGAGATGCAGTAACAATGTATTACAAGCTATAGAACTTACAAGACATAAACTCATTGTTTCTTAAGGCCAAAAGTCAAAATCAATGGGGAAGTGTCTCTCTTGTCTCCTCTAGCTGGTCAGACCTCAGACTCTCCTTAGCATGCGTGTGATTCTCCATATGGTATCCTTATTTTGTGTATCTTTCTGTATCTCTTTCCCTCTTTGGAAAGGACATAATTCAGATTGAATTAGGATTCATCCTGCTCTAGTATGACCTCATGTTAACAGATGACATCCTAAAAGACCCCATTTCCCAGCAAGCTCATGTTTCCAGACACTGGGTTTAAGAGCTCAATATATCTTTGAAAGGGGCAGCATATAATCTAATTTAGAACAAGGATCAGTTTTTCAGTCTCTTTTTCAATCATCTACAGTTTCTACCACACTCACTCTTCTTCTACTTTCTCCTTTTCTTTTTCTTCTTCTACTTCTTTTTTCTTCAGGTGTTGTAGTTGAAAGATCTCACTAGAAACTGAATCTGAGAGAAGCAGTGCCTACTTGCATAATCCATTATTACATCTCTTGGAGGGAGAATTGGTAGCCGCAATGCCTACATGCCTACAGTTCACCTTTTTATGTCTAAAAGTTGTTTTTACGTGGGCCCGTCACAGAGATTTTAGGCCCCCATATGGAAGAGAAGTACAACATTTCAAACATCTGCTGTCTAAGACTGTACTTACGTGCTGCTCCTCCCACGCTGTCAGGCAAACACCAAACCAAACAGATGGGCTGTACACCATGCTCAAGAGCCAGTGTTCTCAGGAGAATGAAAGAAAAAAAAAGAACTAGTTACAAAGGTGGGCCCTGTCCATACTATGAGCTGGTCTGTGGTCTCCCAGTTCACCAGCTGGCTTGGATTAGAAGAGTTTGGGACAGTCTCAATTCTTAAACTCATTGTTGAGAGAAATGTGATCTCCAGTGGCTCTTGTTTGCTGTTCTAGGGTCAAAGAAAAGGATACACCTTTAATTGCATGTGGTGAAGGAGATAATTGATGTTTTAAGGTGACAGGGGTCCTTAGTGTAAAGCTGGAGCAAATGAGCAATCAAAACTCCCCAAATCTGTTGCTTTGCTTTCAAGTTGTTTCCAAAACATGGCAGCTACATGGGCTACATGAGAAGATTGGCTTCCTAGGGTTTTCTTGATTGTATGTAACCTTAACAGAAACAGATTGCTACCCCTTTCTTCCATGGTTCCACTTACTGCTGAGTACCATCAAGTCAGAACCAACCCTTAGCTGACCCTCCAGTGGGTTGTCCAAGGCAGTAAATCACATGGGAGTTGATTGCCCTTCTTTCTAGCAAGAAGCAGCCTGTGAGTTTAAATCAGATGCCTTTCGGTTGGCAACACAGCTCCTTACCCACTAGGCTACCAGAGTTCCCTCATGATACCACAGCATGGGCTCAAACCAGCAACCTTCAAGTTAGTAGACCAATGTAAGCTGTTTATATAGATGGACCAGCCTCCTTATTTAAGATCAATACTTAAACACCAAAATAGTATATATTTTGTCATCCATATCTTTCTCTCTCTCTCTCTCCCTCTCCCTGTCCCTCTCTCTCTCTTTCTCCCTTCCAAAGCCCCAAAGTTATAGAATATAGAATCTGTGCTTTATTCATCATGATATCAGAGAAGAAGTAGCATTATAAGGAGTAGAGGTGGCATATAAAGGGCATAGGCAGCATTAGAAAAGGTTACTTAATTTCCCCAGACATGTCAGGGCCCAGCATAGTTGTCACTCAAACTATTTCAGCAAGCACCATTTCTAAGTATCTCTGCTCCATGCCCCAGAAGCTGAGGAAGATGCTTGTCTACAGTCCTGCTCTCCCATTAACCCTTTAGTCCCTTCCAGATGTCTTATTTTTAGTGTTGCTGAAAATGACTTTGATAAGCCAGTCTTTCGCTGGGGGTTCTCCTGTCTTTATGGCAATAAATGAACTTACAACCAGAAAAACCATACCAAGAGGCTAAATGTGAGACCCCAGTCCCCACAGCAGAACTGAGGGGCAACATCTTCATTTTGGATAACAACCAAGAAGGAATGCTGTAGAGACTTTTCTTTTCATTAATGCTGGAATTGGAAAGCCCCCCCACCCCCGCTCCTTTCTGCACAAGGGATGATGTGGTCATCCCACGTGCTCATCAGTAAGAAACTTTATCGCCTCCCACACTCCAGCCTAGAGTGTTTCTCCAAAGAGCTGAGTGTGGGAATTGGCTGAAAGTCAAGTCAACGTTATTTTTGCATCCCTCCAGCTAACTTACTTGGAAATGTCATAGTGTTGGGACATGTGCTTTCCCAGCCATGCTGAGGGGTCTGCCCATATGGATATGCTGAACAGTGCAAGTTCTCATGTTCTCTCTGTCTCTTCTCTCTCTCTCTCTCTCACACACACACACACACACACACACACACACATCCACACGTCACTGTAAAGGAGCAGCCTCTGGTGTCTGTCTGGAGCTCCCCTTAGGCATCCTTCCAAAAAAAATTTTCCAAACCTAAACATGGCTCTGTCCATCACCTCCTGCACAGTGGTTTTAAATACCACATGTAGCAAATAGTATAATGGACTCCTAACAATAGCCAAATCCTTATTCCCCAAACCTGTGATTAGGTTATTTTACATGACAAAGATGAATTAATGATGTAGAGGGAACTAAGATTGCTAGCCAGCTGACCTTAACATAGGGAGATTACCTTCACCTAACTAGGGGTAACTGGTTATCAGTTGCCATCAAATTGACGTTAACTCATGGCAACATGTGTGTCAGAGCAGAACTGGGTTCTTTGGGACTTTCAGTGGCTGATTTTCAATAAGAGCATCATGTTTTTCTTCCAAGGTACCTTTGGGTGGACACTAACCTTTCAGATAACTGTCAAGCACACTACCTGTCTGCATTGGCCATGTAACCGCAAAGCACCATTAACAGTGGACTAGAGAGGGAGAAGATGCGATCAGAGTGGTGTGATATGAGAACTCTCCCTGCCATTACTGGCTTTAAAGGGGACTAAAAGCAATAGTAACTAGCAGTTGAAGAAGACAAAAAAGCATATTCTCTCCCTTACCCTTCTGGAAGTCTCCTTAAGGAAACCCATTCAGACTTCTGATCTACAGAATCATAAGAAACCCCGATGAAACCCATTCAGACTGCTGACCTACAGAATCATAAGAAAATAAACTCACATTATTTTAAACCACAATATTTGTGGCAGTTTATTACAGAAGCAACTGAAAACCCATAGATAAAGAGAATAAGTCAATAAGCATTG
The DNA here is from genome assembly GCF_000299155.1 of Elephantulus edwardii. NCBI lineage: Eukaryota > Metazoa > Chordata > Mammalia > Macroscelidea > Macroscelididae > Elephantulus > Elephantulus edwardii. The sequence continues at coordinate 4,566,687 of NW_006399811.1, read as the reverse complement.
TGCTATTGACCTTTCATGTCCTCCCGCCTGATTATGGCTATACTGATGTTGTCAAAATGTGTTGGGAATCTGGCAGAAGGTTTGGAGCCAGACGAGGCTCACTGCCTTTCCCTTCTAGCCTCACTCTGCATTCAGATTCTCTTATACTGTCAGCGCTATCCAGTCAGTGTCAACACCTGGAAAGCCCACGTATAACAGAATGAAGCCCTGCCTTCCTGCACCATCTTACAGTCTTTTCATTGTTCCACTCACCGAATCCATCCGTCTTGGAGGGCTTGCCTCTTTTGCTGACTTTTTCATTTTTCCAATGTGAGAAATGGACTGGCCTTTCCTGAGAACATGCCCAAAAAATGTGAGGTGACATTTCACCACTTTCGCTACTAAGGAACAATGTGACTGTACTTGTTCCAAGACAGATTTGTTTGTTCTTTTGGCCATTCATTATTGTTCACCAATACCACAATTCAAAGAGATAAATTGCTTGGTTTTCCTTATTCTTAGTCCAGCTTTCAAATGAGTTTGAAACAACAGAAAGTACCATGGCTTACATCAGGCACACATTACTTTTTGAAATGATACCTTTGTTCTATAACACTATAAAGCATAAATGTTCAATGTAATATCTCATTTGATTTAGTGAGTGCTGTTTCCATGGGTGTTGATTGTGGATAAAAACAAAATGAAATTGTTGCCAACTTCATTTTTTTTCTCCATGAATCGTGTTGTTGCTTATTGGACCAGTGCTAAGGACATTTGTTTTCTTTTTGTTGAAGTGTAATCCATATTAAAGGTTTTAGTCTTTCATCTTCAGTAAGTATTTAAAATACATTTCACTTTCAGAAAGCAAGGTTGTGTCCTGTGTATATTGCAGGTTGTTAATTAATCTTCCTCCAATCCTGATGTCACATTTCCCTTCATATATATCAACTTTTCAGATTATTTTCTTAGCATACAGATTAAATAGGTATGGTGAAAGGATAGAACCCTGACACATACCTTTCCAGATTTTAAGTCATGCAGCATTCCCTTGTGGTATATGCATTGATTTATTAGTACAGTTATGTGTACTAAGATTCCTGTTCTTGGTGTTTAGCCATACTTTTATGATCCACACAGTCACATGCCTTTTCATAGTCAATAAAACACAAGTAAATATTTTTCTGGTATTCTCTGCTTGCAGTCAAGATCTTTCTGACAACCAGAATTTGCTTTTATTTTCTTCAGCTTCAGTAAAAATTTGCATATGAGAAATTGATGATATTTTCCACAGTCAGGCCCTGGCTTTGTTCTAAATGATGTCACTGAACTTCTCCACCATTTATTTCCAGAGATGTAGTCCTTTGGTTCCGATGTATTCCACTGGATAAGATCTATATGTATTGTCACTTCTTATGTTTTTTAAAAAGGTTATTTGCAATGAATAAGTCATTGGTTGCTTAAAATTCTGTCATGTGACCTCTGGCCTCCTAACTGTTCGCATGGCTATATTTTCTAACTACCAGTTTTTCTTCTTTGTTTCCAATGCTTGTATTCCAGTCATCAGTTATTATTAATGCATCATGATTGCATATTTGATCGATTTCAGATTACAGTTAGTAGAAGTCTTTAAGTTCTTCATCTTTGGCTTTATTGATTGGTGGGTAAATATGAATAATAGTCCTATTAACAGGTCCTCCTTTTATGCCTATAGATATTATCCTGTCACTGACAGCATAGTATGTTAGGAACGATCTTGAAATACTTTTTTTGATAATGAATGCAGAACCACTCCTCTTCAATTTTTCATTGCCAGCATAGAAAACCATATGTTTGTCTGATTCAGAATGTTCTATACCATTTCATTCTAACTCACTAATGCCTAGGATATTGATCTTCATGCCTTCCAAATCATTTTTTACTATTTCTCATCTTCCAGATTTGTACCGTGTACATTCCATAATCCAGCTATTAATGGATGTTTGCAGCTGTTTCTCTTCATTTTGAGTTTTATCATAGCAGCAAAAGACCGTCCTTTGGCTATAAACTTTGTTTCATTCATATAATTAAAATGAACTCTCCTTTGAAGAGACAGTTCCCCAATCCCATTTTGAGTGCTTCCAACCTTAGGAACTTTAGAAGACAATACCCATTGTATCCAGCAGTTTCAAGGAGCCCATCCTTTCAGAAGTAGCTGGCCAGTCCTTCTTCCTATTTAATCTGCTTTTGTTTGGAAGTTCTACTAAAACCTGTCCTCCAATGTTTGACCCTGCTGGTTTATTGAAAAACCAGAGATAGCTTCCAGCATCATAGTGACACAGAAATCACCACAGTGCAACAAACTGAAAAAAGAGGTGGTTTTGTTTATGATTTAAGAGGGCTGTAATGTACATAAAGTTCTTCTCCAATACCTAGCATATGGTGAACACCACCAGCATAGGTTAACTATTACATAATCATCTATGCCCATTGGTTTCCTGATTTGATTTTGAGTCTGTCTAATAAATGCAGGCCCATATCCCAAGGGCTATCAGCCATCTTCTGTCTCTTGCTGAGTTTAGTTTGACCTGGTACAGAATCGCTTCTTCTTTGAGAAGAGCTATTCTAGCAATTTTCAGGTTTGACAGGGTATGTTTTGGTTTTTCGACATGACTCAGGATGTATGTGAGTTAGTTTCTGATGTTATCCCACTAACACTTCATTAAACAGTGTGTTCCATTTCCACAACTTTCCAGGGATAGTCCATATTATCGCCCATAGTATAGATAATGTTATTTATCAATACCATAATTGAAAGACATCAGTTCTGTTGCCTTCTCTTTTAATTGCCTAACTTTCACATGCATATGTTGTTACTGTTATGGTTATGTGTTGTTGAGTCATCTGCACCTCATAGAGACCTTATGCATATGGCTCTGATTCCTGCCCTATCCTGAAACAGGTCCCAAACACACCTAACTCCATTATACCAATTACTGTGTGAATCCACCTCCTCCAGGGTCGGCTATCAATTCTATTATTAATCATAGAGACTCTGTGAACAGCGTATCTCAACTATGCCCTGTCCTGCACCATCCTACTATCTCTGATATGCTTGAGCCTGTTGTTACAATCAGTATGTCAATTTGTATCATTAAGGGTCTTCCTTTCTTTCTTTAGCCCTTTCCCAGTATATTACCTTTCTTCAAGGATTAGTTTTTCACATGATCAAGTCTTATGAGAACAAATTTCCCCAATCTTGCTTCTAAGAAACACCTTGGTTGTACTTCCTCCAAGACAGGCTTGATTGTTCTTTTGTTGTTCATGGAATGTACAGTACCACAACTCAAAGGCAGTAGTTCTTCTACTATCATTATTCATTGTCCAGATTTCTGATGCATATCAAGCAAGTGAAAACATTATGGCTTAAATAGAGCACACCTTAGTCTTTAAACTGACATCCATTCTCTTCAGCACTTTGAAGATGTCCTTGACAGCAGACTTTCCCAAGGGAGCACAGCACGTACATTCAACTTCTTCCTTCACTGAGACATCTTTTGAAATATTTTCCATGTCAACTAATTCTTTTTTGTACAGCGAGTCTTTGTATTTCTAATATCTTCTTTTAGTATTTCCAGTATTATTCAATATTTTGCCCATCGAGTTCTTCAGTTTAGCATTAAAGACAAAAATTCAAGCTTTGAGTTGCAATATTGAAAAAATAGCCATGTTTTTGTTACCTGAGAGTCAGAACCACCCCATAGATGACCCTCCAGTGAGTTTTCAAAGGCAGTTAATTGCATAAGAACAGATTACCCATCTCTCTTCCACAGAACAGCTGGTGACCTAGAACCGTGTGCCTTTGGGATTGCAGTGCAGCTTCTTGCCACTAGACTCCCAGAGCTATTTATAGAAATATTGAAAAACAGCCATACAGAATGTTTATTTTATTGTGAGCAAATCTGATGCAGAAGAGCTCTTTGAAGTGTTACGAAGGAAAGGGGTCCTCTAAACTTTGTTGAAAATGCCAACACTTCAACAAGAAAAAGAACAATTAACCTCAGTAGAGAATGGGCAGAGGACATGTAAAGACACTTCACAAAGAAGACATTTATATCACTAACAAATGAATCAAGAAATGCACGAGATCATTAGCAATTAGAGAGATGCATATAAAAATAATGAGATATCACCATCTCTGTCCTACTAAAGGAAAGTAGCAAAGTCCAACAAGAAAATGTTGTTGTTGTTGCTGCTGCTGCTTTGTACCATCAAGTCAGCTGCGAGGCATGTGTAATAGCAACTCTATGTACAGTAGCACTAAACTCTGCCCTGTCCCGTGGCAATCTCATTGTGTCTGACACACCTATCCTCATTACTCCAGTCACGGAATCACTCCATCTCATCAAGGGTCTTCTTCTCTTGCTCTGTCCCTCCACCCTCCCAAGCACGATGTCCCTCTCCAAGGACTGGTCCCGCCCTGCAGCACATCCAAAGTATGTAGATGGAGCTTCAGAATCCTTGCCTCTAAGAAACTGCCTGGTTTAACAATCTCCAGGATGAATCTGTTCTCTTAGCAGTCCATGGTATTTTCAGTACTCTTCTCCAGCACCGTAGCTCAAAGGCATCAATTCTCCTTCTGTCATCCCTAGTCATTGTCCAGCTTTCTGATGAGGTTGTGGGAAAATTGAAATTTTCATGAACTGCTAATAAGGATGTAGAGTGATTAAACCACAATGCAAATCAATTTGGCACTTCTTAGAAAGTTGGGAGAAGAAATTTCATTTGAGCTAGCAGTCCCACTTCTAAATATATAGATGTATATTAGAGCTGGGACACAAATAGATATAATCACATCATGTTCATTGCAGCATTATATATAATAGCAAAGAAATGGAAACAACTCAAATGTCCATCAAATGATAAATGAGCAAAGACAGTCACACCATGGAATATTATACACCAGAAAAGAATTCACTAAATACGCAATGTGAGAAAATAGAGGAAATTATGCTGAGTGATATAAGTTAGTCCCAGAAGGACAATTATGATATAAGGCCATTATTATAGAGAGCTAAAGAGAGGATGGCATATATAGAATTATGTTTAGATGGTTAGCAGGTGTAGTGTAAAAAGAGCAATGGCCACATGAGGATGGCCATATCTGACCTTTACCAACTTCAAAAAGGGGAACTGTCCCCATCAACAGCAGCTGTAACACAAAACCAGTTCTTATGAGGCCACACATATCCTCCATTCCCTGATACATATTTCTGCTTATCTCAACACCATCTTACTTCTTTGCTGGGGTCCAAAATCCAATGTGATAGCTCACAGACCACACAAAACCATGTTGTTGTTGTTGTTATTATGTGCCATCGGGTTGGTTTTGACTCATAACAATCCTATATACAAGAGCCCTGAACCCTACCCTATCCTGTGCCATCCTCACTGTCTCTGACACACCTACCCCCATTACCCCAGTCACTGAATCAATCCATATCATCGAGGGTCTTCCTCTCCTGCACTGTTCCTCAACCCTCACAAGTATGACATCCCTCTTCAAGGACTCGTCCCTCCTTGCAACATGCCCAAAGTATGTCAGACAAAGCTTCAGAATCCTTGACTCCAAGGAGCAGCCTAATTTCAACCTCTCCAGGACAAACCTGTTTGTTCTCCTAGCAGTCCATGGTATATTCAACACTCTTCTCCAGCACCACAGCTCAAAGGTGTAAATTCTCTTTCTATCATCCTTAGTCATTGTCCAGATCTTTGATGTATAGCATGCAATTGCAAAGACTATGGCCTGGCCCAGGGACACCTTAGTCTCCAGTGTGACATCATTGCTCTTTAGTGCTCTGGAGAGGTCCTTGATTGGTAAGTATAAAGATTATAAATCAAGGCTAGCAGCTGAATACAGTTAGGACAGCTCCTGAAATAGGCTCACAGACACCTCAGCCTTGAGCCTAATGGCTTTAGACCATGTTACAAGGTTCTCAGATGGAAAGGGAAAGAGAAAGGAATAAAAAAAAGAGAGAGAGATTGAATAATTTGAAAAGTAATATGCAATGAGGCATTAACCAGACTTTGTAATTCATTGTTATTGTTGTTAGATACCATCTAATTGGAACTGACTCATAGCTGGCATTACAGTAGGTTCTCAGAGGCAGTAAATCACCTAAGATGTAACTCTGGTGGCCCAGTGGTAAGGAACTGCACTACCAACCCAAAGCCACATGGTTCAAATCCACCAACTGTTCCTTGGGAGGAAGATGAGAAGTCAATTCTCTTGTGACTTATTGCCTTTGAAAACCACTGGATGGACAGCTGTGAGTCACTTCTAACTCAGTGGCACATAACAACAACAAATTGGCATGGGAGGAGATTGCCAGTCTTTCTCCTGTAGAGCAACTAGTGAATTTGAACTATAAGGCTTATAGTTGACAATGCAGGTCCTTATCATTAAGCAATTATTAGTCAGTGATAATTAATGCTATAAAGCAACATATATGTGAATGATTGAATGAAAAGCCAGTATGTTTTGTAAGCTTTCAGTCAAATAAAATAAATTATAAAAAAAAGATGAGTGAAGGGAAATGCAATGTGTATTAAATGGGTGCTCAGACATTGGAGGAGGTATTGTCATTAATGTTATAAAACAAAATGTGTATGCATAAGCGAACCAATATACTTTGTAAATTATCCCTCTTGATAAAAAAGTTTTTTTAAAATAAGCAAAGATGCCGCCTTAAATTCTAATGTGCCTCTGACCCAAGCCAAGGTATTTTCAGTTGCCTCATATGCATTTAAAAGCTGGACAGTGAATAAGGAAGATTGAGGAAGCATTGATGTCTGTGTGTTATAGTGGTGGTGAAGAATATTTAATATGCCGTGAGCTTCCTGAAGAATGAACAAATCTGTTTTGGAGCACGTACAGCCATCATGTTCCTTAGGAAAAGGTTGACAAGACTTTGTTTCACTTTACTTTGGACAAGTGATCAGGACAGGCCTGCACCTGGAGAAAAACACCATGCTTGTAAAATAGTCAGCAAAGGAAAACGTCTCTCACAGAGATGGGTTGACTGTGCTGTCCCAGGCAGAGCTGAGACTGCAAAAAGGGCCCGCGACAAGGCAGGGTTTCACCCTGCTTTGTGTACACTTGCTGTGAGCCAGAACTGTTTTGAAGGCACCTGACCATGTAAAATAAATGGAGAGCTCTCCACTTGTCAAGTATCACTGTGTTTTACTTAAATTATGTCATTTAAGAGTCTTCACAGTGACTCTATGGAGTGGATAGTATTTTCCTTTCCATTTTGCAGAGATATTAACTTATTTGCCCATTGTCTCAAGCCTAGTTAATAAATGTGCTGCCCTTCAAATCCAGGCTGCTGCTTCCACGCCCGCCTCGTGTTCACTGTACCGTCCTGCCTTTCCCTTGCTCATGCTTCAGAACACCCTGGAAGGACTAAGATTGTTCCCTTTTCTAAGCAGCTGCAGCTGAGCTCCAAACCCTCTGCTGATCTTCACACTTGCAGTATCTCACAGTCCTTCCAGTTTTGCCTCATGAGCGCTTGTATCTGGTTAACCTGGGTTAACAACAAAGCACCAACATTGTATGAGAGTGTGCTCTGGTTGGATCCAGGGAGAGGTCTGTTTTCCTTGAATTTCTAAGGTTTTTTTGTTGTGCTCGGTTTTTATCTTGTTCCTGATTGGGGCATACTATCTGCTTCAAAGTCTCAAGGACTCCTCTTCCCCACTCAGCTCCTGGCCTTTTCTCTGCCGTATGGGCAGCTGTGGAGGATTCATACGCCAGCCTCATTCCCGAGCCCATCAATCCAGGCCTCAGACCCTTTTCAAGATGGCAGCTTTTATCAGTCTGCAGGGAGCACAGACTTCCAAGCGGAATCAAACTTTAATCTCCCTTCAGGGTGTTCTCTGACATCCATTCAGTCCCAGATCTCTTCATAAAACAGACACAACCATGACGAAATGTGTAAAACCTGCTCCGGGGGACTTGACCAGGTTTGACACTCAACCAGCACGCCTCCTCTTTGCTGTCAGCCACAGCTTCTCTGCCACGCATTGCCATCGAGTCAGAACCAGCCCACAGCCTCTCTGCTTGGTTTCTGAGGCTGTAAATTGCATAAGAGGAGATTGCCCATATTTCCTCTGAGAAGCCTCTGGTGGATTTGAATCATTAGAGAGAAATGCCTTTGAGTTAGCAGTCCTACTCCTCATGAACTGGGTCACCACAGTTACCTCTCTGTAGCCTTCTGTAATTTTTAAACCTGATTTGTCAGGATAGTTCAGCCTCTGCTTTGTTCTTGCTGTTTTAGATCATATGATTAGCCAGTGTCGAACATAGGTGGGATCAGTATAAGTTGGAGTTGACATAATAGTACCTAACAGAAATAATAATATGAATAACCCACTCATTCCACACTCCATTTTCAGCCTCCATTGAGTTTTTCATTTACTATATATTTCTGTCATGTTTCTCTCCTTCCTAAGTTATGTGAGGTCATTTTAACCCTTTTTTTGCCACTAGCCTCATATCGACAGAAAAGGATGAGAACAACTAAGTAAATAGTCTCCCAGTCCAGATACCTTACAAAGATTTCTTTTTAGTCAAAGCCCACTCAGTTGTCAGCAGCTATTTTCAGGAAAGAGATGACTCGGGGCTCTTGAGTTCCATCTGCATTTACCTCCTGTAGAACTGATGGTGATCCAGTCATGTCTGCAGAGCTTTAGCTTCATGGCCTGTTGTTAAGCCTTGGATGGACTTTGTGCCTCAGTCCTTCATCTATGGAATAGAAAACGACAGGAAGCATAGCCCATCATACAAAATACCCAAGACGCTTGCCTTCAGGGTGCCGAGCGCACGTTAAGTCCAGCCAGCTGCAGGCCCTGCAGTGGTGGTCATTTCTAAGTGCATCTTGAGAGTGCAGCTGCTTCCGATGGCCTCTTGCAGGCTGCCTCCATCCTAGCTTGCACCTCTCCGTGGCCGTGACACAGCTCTCCATTGGATTCCTATGTACATCACCACGGACTCAGTGCGTCATGTGTTCCCCGCCATCTGTCACAGCAGATGCGGAGACTGTAACACTTCTAGCTTAGGAGGGCATCCAACACCCTAGTGGGGTCTTTAAAATTCACAGCTAACAGTCAGAGCCTGTGCTTGCATGAAACCCCTCTTAAAGTCAAGATTTAACAGTTGGTTGCCATAGCAACAGCCCTCATCAAGTTCTGACTCCTTTCAAAGTAGTTGGCTAATCTGGTTTGGAGGAGAAATGTAGAAGATTGAAGTTTGGTGAGTTCTAGAAATGAGGATCACTTGAAAGGCAAATTTTGGATTTCCTCAAACTCTCCCCTGATATGCTTTACAGTTTCTAAGTTTCCCTGACTTTTGGCTGTGTATGCCATTATGTGAAGAAAAGCTTTCTATGTTGTATGCAGTGTGTTCCCACATAATAATGAATGATGGAAGCCTCATAAGGAGATAATGACTATGAAGGCAATTTGAAAAAGGTAAATGCACTCTACAGATTGTAGGTATTGCCGTCATTAAGAAAATAATGCTCTGCTTGAACTCTGAGATGTTTCTGCATGTATGTTATGTTTTATGACAACTAGACATCAAATAGTTGTCATGAAACATAAAAATAATGACAACTAAACATAAAATAGTGAACTCTCTTGGCCAGTTGGGCAAGGGAGTTGTGTTGCCATTCCAAAAGGAAGCAGTCCAAAGCCACTAGCTGCTGCAAGGGAGAAAGGTAGACAGTCTCCTCCCCTGTGGTTTGTAGCCTTTGACAACCCATTGAAGGGTCAGCTGTGAGTTGATGGTGGCTCAGCAGCACATAGCAACATACAACATCAGATGTGGAAAAGGACTGTTTTTTGGTTCTAGGCCCGTTGTCTAGTCAGGCTCCTCTAAGAGTTACGCTTGACACCCTCCCAAGGTGACTTCCTGTTTTTTAACTATCATTAGGACAATTAAGGGGTTATTTTCCACTGAAGGAAAATATTTTTTGGTTTGTCTTTGGTTTTTTGTGTTGTGTTTTTTTTTTTTACTAAAATGTTTATTTTATACTGGTTTACTTACAAAGTTTGTATACATCATTTTTCACACTGGATCTTTCCCATTTCCTTTACCCACCTCTCCCTCCACTCATCATATTCTGTTACCCTATGATTAACCCCTCTACCCATCCTCACCCCTCTACACCCCCACCCTTGGATCATCATACACATTTACTCGTTAATCATTCTATGTCTACAATAATGCCTAGACCTGTTTTGTTGTTGCAACCACAAAACAACCTAAAACTGACCCTTTGGCAGGTTTTCAGATGCAGTAAATTGCACAGGAGGAAATGGTCCATCTTTTCCCAGCAGAGCAGCTGATGGATTAGAGCTGCATACGTTTGGGTTGGCAGCACTATTTCTTACCACTAAGCCACCGGGACTCTCTGCTCCTAGACTTACTACTGTGTATTTCCACAAATTACTTTTTCCCAAACCATGCAACCTTTCCCCTTTGTCTTCCTCCATATACTATATAATCATTTGAGTTCATTATATGTGAATATAAATTTAATTGACTTCCCTATCTGTATCGTTGGGATACTAGAATTCCTATAAATTGATAGAAGCATTTTAATTTTATTTTCATTTTACAAGTACATATTGGAGATGTTTCTATATGAGGAAAAATTACTAGGTGACACATAGATGTAAGCATTCTACTATTAGCTTAAAGGTTGGTGGTTTGAATCTGCCCAGAGGTATCTTAATAGATGGACTTGGTTTTCTGTTTCCAAAAGAAAAAAGCATGGGACACTTCTGTTCTACACACAGGGGTTTGCTATGGATTGGGATCAATTCAGTGACAGCTAAGAAGAACATTCCCATGTGGAGAGCAATAACCTTGTCCCTCCCCTTGTCCAGCGTGCATGCTTTTTTTGGAACCAAAAGAGTACAAAGCCAGATGTCACGAATTGAAGTATGTTTGTCACCCCACCTACTCCCATCTCCAAAAAAAATGTCCTTATTTTGCTCGGCGTGATTCTCAGTGCTTTAGATGTAATTTTGCAATGTGGCAGCCGTGAGATGATTTCCCCATGATCTGATAAGCCAGTCAATCCTGAGGGCCTTATGGATAAGATATTGTGGCTAGATACCATCTACTTAGCTCCAGTTCAGAATCACCCTATGTAAAACAAAATAAAACCTTGTTGTGGTGCTTGAGTATTTTATAAACTTAGGTAGAAGTCCCTTGTCTGACATGTCATTACCAAATATTTATCCCCCAATCTGTGGCTTCCCTTTTTACCCTGTTGGAAAAGTTTTTGGATGGCAGGGGAATTTGATTCTTAGAAGGTCCCATTTATCTATTTTATTCTCTCCTGCTTGTAAATTTTCCAGGATGCTTGGAAGACTGTTTATGTTGTGGATTAGGACTTCTAGAGTTCTCCCAAGTTTTTCTTTAATGAATTTTATAGTCCTTGGTTTTAGTCCTAGGCCCATGATCCACTTTGAGTTGGTTTTTGTGTATGGAGTGAGATGTGGAT
>NW_006399811.1:4553698-4554719 GCF_000299155.1 Elephantulus edwardii | reverse complement strand
AAAATCCCTAGCTCTTAAGAGAGATGCAGATCAAAACAATTATGAGATATCATCTCACCACACTAATAATAGCAAAGTTTAACAGAACAGTAAACATCAAATGCTAGCGAGGTTGCAGAGAAACTGGAACCCTTATTCACTGTTGGTGGGAGAGTAAAATGGTGCAACCACTATGAAAGGCTATATGGCGCTTTCTCAAAAATTTGCAAATAGAAATACCATTTGACCCAGCAATTCCACTACTGGGAATACATCCTAAAGAAACCATAACAGCCACCCTAACAGGTATATGCACACCCATGTTTATTGTGGCTTTGTTCACAATTGCAAAGAGTTGGAAACAACCCAAGTGCCCATCAACAAATGAATGGATAGAGAAGCTGTGGTATAGTCACACAATGGAATATTCTCCTGCATTGAAAAACAAAGAACTCATGAAATATTATGCAAAATGGGTGACCCTGGAGGATATTATGCTGAGTGAAATATCTTAGTCACAAAAGGACAAATATTGAATAGGGCCACTGTTGTAAAATGAGACTGACGTAGGGAGGGGATAAGTTATGTATACTGCGTTAAAACAGATGAGGGAGAGAATTGTTTAAAAGGGATATATGATTAGGTATTATTGTCATGACATGAGTCTAGAATGAAGGCTGCACAGTAGAGTGGGCTTGGGGGAGGGGATTGTATAACAATAAAAGAATTTTTCTTTAATTTTTCAAAGATAAGAAGAGATTGCGGGGGGGGTGGGGATGGGCAGGGAGAATAGTTCAACAGTGAATGAATGGAAACCCTAACTCTCTATAAACTTTAATTAAATTAATCAAACACAAACAAACAAAAAAGAAACCAGAATAAGTCTCTTCCCAATCCAGTGCCATGTTGTTGTTGTTATGTGCCATCGAGTCATTTCTGACTCATAGCAACCCTGTGCACAACAGCCCTAAACCCTGCTCTATCCTGCGCCAAACGCACCGCCTCTGACACACCCATCCCGATTACCCCAGTCACTGAATCA
>NW_006399811.1:4522696-4551434 GCF_000299155.1 Elephantulus edwardii | reverse complement strand
ACTGGGCTTCCTTGTAAGCGTATGGATATAATCCTGTCACTCACGATGTTGTACTTCAAGATGGCAGTACCATATTTGTATTTAATCCTATTACAGCCCTGATCTCAAGTGAGGGCAGTTTCCCTGGTGTGTGGCCTGTAGCCCAATTTATATCACAAGAGCTAAGAGAGATAATCTGAGGGCCTTGGAAGCTTGGCTTTTGATGGCAGGTCTGAGGAAGGGTGGCCAGTGACATGGCTGGTCACAAAGGTGGCAAGAAGAAGCCCCACAAACAACCCAAGAAATAGGTCAAGAAAATGGACAAGGAAGATAGGGCTTATGAGCAGAAACAAAAAAGAAGGAACAGAAAAAACTCAAACTAAAAGCAAAGGCCACGGCCCACGGTCTCCTGGTCATGGGTGGAATGAAGAAATTAGCAAAAGTCAAGGTATTCTTTGTGACTGAGGCAATGATGAACCTTACTTTCATTACTGTTTAAAACATCTGGACTCTCTGCTATAACATCTGTTGCCACCTGTAGTTAAAATGAGGTGTTGTCTTAGAGCCTGTTTTATATTTTAAAAGAAACTTTTGTAGAACAATGAAGAAAAAGAAACCAAATGATGGTCCTTCTCTTTAGTTCTTCTCACTCAGCCATTCTGATCTTAGCTGTGCAGACAAAGAAAACACAGTCTCTTCATTCTTTGTTATGCCCAGAATTCTGTATCACCTTGAATTAAGTAAGAGAGATGATGATACCACAGTACCATCAACAAAGGAGTGGCAGGAGTAGAGCCCAACCTTTGGACACAACTCCCTGCACTGAGATGCTCCTTGACAGCAGAAGCCAAAACAGACAGAGGTCTCCAGGAAACACAAGACCCACAGATGTTAAAAGAGACAAGTACTTTCTTCCAAAGCTATTAGAGAGAAAGTGTCTTCCCCTTAAAGTGGGCACCCTAACATCAAATTTCTAACCTCTTCAATTGTGAGGGAAGACATTTCTTTCTATTAAAATCATCCACTGTATTTCTGTTTTAGCAACAGCAGATAAACTAGGTATCAGGCTTCTAGTAGTTTGTCCTTTGCTCTAGCTTGTTCTTGTCTTTATTGAAAAGCTTTATTAACTCTATAATTTCAAGCTCTGGTGAAAAGGAGCTCTGGTGACCTAGTGGCAAGAAGCTGTGCTGCACTCCCGAAGGCATGGGGTTCAAATCCACCAGTTGTTCCACTAGAGGAGGATGCGCAGTCTCCTCCCGTGCGATTAGCTGCCTCTGAAAATCTCCCAGAGGATCAGCTATGGATCAGTTCTGACTCTATGTTACACAACAACAACAACAGCAATTTCAAGCTCTGGAGCTCCAGTGGCCTACTGATAAGGAACTAAACTGCCAACCCAAAAGCACATAGTTCAAATCCACCAGCTGCTCCTTGGGAGGAAGATGGGTGGTCTCTCATGTAATTTTACTGCCTCTGAAGACCTGCTGGAGGATCAGCTATGAGTTGATTCCAACTTGATGACACACAACAACAACAACAACAACAATTTCCAGCTGTGCTTTTGTACATTTGATTCATAGATCTCTGTCCATTTCCAGATACAGCTCAGCACTCCTCACTGAAGTCAGTAAATTTGAGTGCGTCCAGGCCATGTGGAAGCCTCAATTTGCCATCCAGGAGACCAAGCACTGATACAGTACTCTCTGTGGGTTCTTTATCAGCTAAGCAGTTATTCATTTTCATTCTTCTCCCTATCACACTGAGGTGTCAGAGAAGAGAATGGGTGATACTTGCTAGTACAGTCCTGATAGACAGTAGTTTATGGTTTAATCTTTAGATGAATGGTTGAGCTGAGATCCTAACCAAAGGCTCTTTTCTTGAAACACTTGTGTCAAGTTTTTCCTCTCTTTAACTGTAGACCCTTTCACTTAGTTTTCATTGGATTTTTATCTTTGGAAAAACAGAAAGTCACAGAGCTGTTTTTCTATGCTTTCAAGCATCTCTTTCTTAGGGAATAAGAATACAAGTACTCCAAAACAACTCTCTACCAATTGTCTCCTTAAGGCAAATTTACTTACTGAAAGAAATCACACTTTATTCTTTCATTAGTTAAAAATTAAATAATCAACCAGTCAAAAAGGGAAAACGAGTCCTTTGACAAAGTGGTTTACGTGTACATACCATATATAAGAAATTAGTCATATAAAAAAGCAACAAAACTGTTCTTCAATGATAGTATTAGGTAGACAATGATGCTTAATTGTTCAGGTCTTGGAATTATTTATATATCAGATGAATTGTATAGAGTCCTGCCTTGAGAAAATGCATATACACACGTGCACAGTTTTACCCACAAATTCAGAGGGTTTGTGAACTTCTTGGTATGTTGAAGCAGTTGCTGGTGATCATGAAGTACTTTAATGTCTAAAACAAATAAAGAACTGAAGATTATCCCTCTGTTTGCCAGCTCAAGGTAATGGACCATTTTCTTTTAAAAATTAAGACTTAAGTTCCTATAAAACAGAAGCAGATATGAGTGGCTTCCACTAAGTATAGCAGTCATTCTGTGGGGTACAAAACAAAAAGAGAGAGATCTTTCTAGGCAAGTAGGCATAGGTTCAAATCTGCCCCTTAAAAGCCATTTGAAAAATCAGTTTCACCTATCAGCACAAAGTAGCTAATAATACCTCCTGTCCTGGAAGTCTAGAAATAGTTGACATATCGCACACCTGTAGTCTTTGAACATTGTTCATCACCTGACACATGTCTTGGAGGCTCTGATACATGTTCTGGTGGCCTCCCTACAGAGCGAGTGCCACTGCTGACTCAAAGATGCCGCCTCCTTGAAGGTTCAAATCCACCTGCCTCTCCACAAGGAAAAGATGGATAGTCTTCTCTCATGTAACTTCATACCCTCAGAAAACTCACTGTAGGGTTAACCATGAGTGGGTTCCAACTTGCTGACAATGAATTTGTAAGAGTTTTGAGATCCTTGCTTTACCATCTACTGGATACTGTAGAAATTAAGAAGAAGGAAGTGTCCTTTTCTTCAAAGAGTTCTTGATTTTGTATTTATAGAGCACACATAGTATTGCTGTTTGTTGTTAAATGCCATCAAGTCACAGGCGACTCATAGCAACCCTATGAAGGAGAGTCCTCCACGCTTGGGTGCCTTTCATCCTCTCTCCAGGTTCATAGGGTTTCTGGAGGCAAGCTATTATGGAAGTGGATGCCACTCCTCCTTCCAAGCTTGTTTTAATGAGGGAGCTCCACCTCACTCTCTGTCTGCATTGGGTAGCCAACCTTTAATGCATTTGACACATCAGTGTCATAGCGTTCAACCTCACAGCAATAATAAGTGACTGCAGTATGGCAACTTGTATACAAGGGCTATACGACCTAGAGGAATATCTGAACAAAAACAATGAAAGACAGGCCCGAGGGCCGCAGATTAAAAGTCACCCACCTTTGGGTTGGTAGCATTGCTTTCTGTCCACTGGGCCAGCTGATCTCTCTCTGTATTGATATTAATCATTGTTAAGTGTCGTCGAGTCACAGGCAACTTATAGTGACCCTATGAAGGAGAGTCCTCGAAGCTTGGGTGCCTTTCATCCTCTCTCCAGGTTCATAGAGTTTACAGAGGCAAGCTATTATGGAAGTGAATGCCATGATTGGTTATCTAGAAAATCGGGCATTATCTCAAGATGAATATAACAGTACCAGAGGATTACATCAAATGCTTTATTCAAGACAACAATACCTTCCAACACTTGCACACATAGTAGGTGTTTTGTAAATGGAGATTTCCTTACTTGTGAATATCATCACCTGACTGAAAACAGCTCTAGTGAGTTAGTTCATTCAGGGTGGCTGTGGAGAAGGGAATGTATGACATAATGGGATTTATTGTCTCATCTAATCCTCTACTAGTGACAGCATGTGATCCCACCATTCCATGTTCTTTTCTCAAGAACAGACATGTTAATAAGCTCATGTTTCTCTTTTCTTGTTTCCTCCTCTGTTTCTAAGGGGAATGTCTGTGCTATGAAGGTTACATGAAGGACCCAGTCCACAAGCACCTCTGCATTCGGAATGAGTGGGGCACAAACCAGGGGTAAGTGAGGTGATTGCCAGTTCACCTTGTCCTGAACTGTCACCGCTCCCTTGTGCAGGCATGACGTGGAGCAACTGCGTGTGGAGAAAGAAATCTAAAGGGTGGTTATATTCTGTACAGCGGATGGGTAAAAATGTCATTGTTCATTTCCATATTTGTACCATTCCAGTGACGTCCATAGCATCTTTTTCTCCATTTACGAGTCAAGAGAAGATGCCTCTGACTCGCAGCCCCACAGCCTCCAGCTGGGATCTGCAAAATCAAGCTGTCCCTCTCTTTTCCCTCATGCCACCGGCAGCAACGAGGAGTCCGCAGACAGCACTTAACTGAGGATTCTGTTGGAGACACATGAAGCCACACAGATTCCACTGTAGCACTTCCAGAGTTTGATGAGCTTTGCAAGACTGACATGACTAGAAACTTGTTTTCACCAGGACTGTCAG
Source organism: Elephantulus edwardii (assembly GCF_000299155.1). Classification (NCBI taxonomy): domain Eukaryota; kingdom Metazoa; phylum Chordata; class Mammalia; order Macroscelidea; family Macroscelididae; genus Elephantulus; species Elephantulus edwardii. The sequence goes on along the minus strand of NW_006399811.1, from coordinate 4,546,898 downwards.
CAGGGGTGAAATGCAAAGACTCAGAGAGTACTCTGTATTGAGTCTGATAGTGTTTTTACCTGATGCCCAATTACCATTTCTCTGCAAAACCTTTGCTTCCCCCTGGAGTATACACAGTGGGGATAAAAGTAGTTCCCTTCTCTGTAGCTTTTCTAAAGCAACTTTCCACTTTGTTTTGGATGCTGAGAGCTTGCCTTCTGCATTGGTTGAGCCATGGAGGAGATGGGTAGGAGGGGGGAGAAAAATCAATAAATGCTAACTAATAATCAACAGAACAGAACAACTAGAAAAAAATTAAGGCAACGACATCAAGTGATTGATTGGATTGTAAATTAGATATGTATTTTCAGCTGGACAAAGTTGGGGGGGGGAAAAAGAAAACTACATAATTTCAAGCATCTCTGTGGAAGAATCACATCCCTGAGGTAGATAATTGGCCCTTTCTGTATGATTCTGAGGAAACTAAGCTAGAATATTGAGTATAGTCCTGGCCTCCTAGCAGCAATAAATATAGAGACAAATGGGTGAGAGTTTGGAGAAGAGCAATAAAAATGATTGAAGAGCCCACGGGAGTGATTTACGATGCAGGGGTAGAAGAACTCAACTCTGAGAACTTGGCCAGCTGATGACTAAGTCAAGACATGATAGATGTCCACAGACATTCAAAGAGGGCAAATGTTCTGGAACAGGTTGAAGTTGAGGGATAAGGACAGGAGAGAATGAAGTTAGGGAGAGGAAATCAGAGTTGCAGGTCAGCAAGCTTGAAGAAGTCAAAATGCCATGAAATTTTCCTGATCGTGGAAATGAAGAATTGCTCAGTTTCGACTGAATTTGCAATGAGAGAGAAATCCTCAGAACCTCATGAAAGGTGTGGGTAGAAGAATGAATACCTAGGAGTCGACCTGTTATTGAAAGAAGGGCAGGAGACTTGGTAATAGATGTCGGGAGGGATATGAATCAAGAGAGTGCCATTCACTATTTAAAGTCAGTTTAGTCCTCTGCCTCTCGTAGCTGCTGGAAATGTTTGCATAGTTGCTGGGGAGCCAGAGTTTCAGCTTTCATGCTGGCTTTATTGAGAATGTCCATTGACTGTGATTCTTATGGAATTGTTGTTTTTGTTAGGTGCTGTCGAGTCCGAGTCACAGGGACCCTGTGTACAACAGATCCGAACTCTATCCTGTCCTGTGCCGTCCTCATCATCTCTGACACACTCGAGCCTATTGCTGAAATCACTGTGTCAATCCATCTCGTTGAGCATTTTCCTCTCTTTCACTGACCCTCCATCTTCCCGAGTTATCTTCTCCAACACCACAACTCAAAGGCATCATTTCTTCTTCTGTCATCCTCTTATGAAGTAGAATATTGTAAAAGGTGAAGGATAATCACCTCTCTATCTTTTAGCCCTCAGATTTTCTGGTGGAGAAAAACAAGTAGAGAGTATCATTTCCTTTTTTTGCCCTAAATGACCCAGGCTGGCTTTCGGCCGTGATTGGATTTGGTGGTTAGTCGCTCAAGCCTCCACGTCTCTTGCCTTGTGGATGGATCATTTGAGGATGGACCTGATGTCCCTTGGTGATTGCACGAGCCTTTGTTGTTCCCTTTGGCTGTCCATAGAGACAGTCTTAGGATGTAGACAAGGGCCTCAAGGGAAATGGTGGAGGCCCCAATGTCCGTGTCTTTTAAAACAAGACAGACTAAAGCACTGACTTACAGATTGACGGGGACATTAGCCCCAGGAAATAGACAAAGAGACCTAATCTGTCATTTCTATCTCTAATTTCCATTATTCTCTGATCATCACTGTCTATGAAGTCTCATTTTTGGACACTAATAAAATAATGGAGTAACTGTTAGGAGGAGGGTGGAAAATGACTATCTTGAGGATAATGGAGCCAAGAGATAAGCCACATGAATTTATATATTTAAAAAAATGTACTAGACAAATGAATGCATTTTTCTCATAAAATCACCAGATAGACGGAAAGTAGAAGATGTCATACATCTTGATTTAAATCGGGGCTGGGATGCCATGTTTCTTGAAATGATTCACACAGAATTGCTTGAAATGGGTTTGAATGTCTAGACTGGCACTTGAATTGCAAATTGCCTGACAGATTGCCCATTGATCATACATATTGGGATATTAGTGGAAAATCAATGATCAGTCTGACCTACCTGAACATTTTATTTCATGTTCCAGAAGGTGGAGGTAAGTAGTAAATGTGTCAATATTTATGCTTTTCACTTAGCATTCTGTGTTTTGTCTATAAAACGGTGAAACATCTTTTGGAACAAAAGATCCAAATAGTAAGCCTGTTATATTTAAAATCAACTCCCTTTGGAAATATCTAGATTAATGTAACAAGGGGAAAGAGTAGTAATAACCAGTTGCGACTTTCAGACCAGGAAGAGAACAGATCAAGGACATGAGTACAAAAAAGTTACAAAATGGCCCATTCCGGCAGGTTTAGGCTGGGTAACCTTTACCTCTTTCTGTCTGGACTTTTTCCTGTCAGTATTTCTTATGAAAGTAACCCAGTTTGTTGATCGGAACTTTCTTCCCACTGTACACCATTCTTTACTACTCATTCATGTGTTCAGCAAATATCCATTGTGTTGCCTATCGTAGGTCAGGCTATTCTAGATTACCTCTCAGCTACTTTAGGAGAAGATAGAGTCCCTGCTCCCAAGGAACTAATAATTTAGATAGGTCGATGAGGACATAGCCAATGATTGCAGATAATTCTAAGATGTATTAAATAGGGGAAGATGTCTAGAAGATAATAGTTTGCAGAGTGACTTATGAGAGAACATGAAGAATAGAATTTCACTGAAGTTAGGTTTTGAACTGTTAAATTTGATAGGAAACAAAAGATAAGGAAACAAAATGGGCAAAAGGATTATTTTCGTTTTCTGAGGCTGTTATTATGGAGTACCACAAACTGACTGGCTTATTAAACAACGGAAGTTTATTCCTTCCTAGTTCTAGGGGACAGTATCAATTGAGTTGGTTTCTTCTGGAACAATCCATAGCATCCATCTCTGGTAGGTTCTGGAGACTGCTGGCAATCACTGACTTCCTTAAACTGGAGAGTCATTATTCTAGCATTGCTACCATCTTCACATCATCCATTTCTCTGTGGGCCTTCTCACTTCTCCCCTCCAGGACAATCTCAGCTTGAGTCTCTTACCTTAATTACATTGACAAAGGCCTCCCCCTCCCTCAATGCAGTCCCTTTCACTAGTTTCATTTTGGTTTAAGGACTACCATTCAACTCATTATAAATCTAGAAACAAAGGAATATGGATCCCCCCACCACCACCAAATAGCAAACAAATAGCTTAACCTAGCTTTACAAATACAGTTTTGACTTAGCAGTGAAAAGGGAGTCGGTTGCTAAGTGGGGAAGGGAAGATTTCAGAGAGCTTTGTTTGCTGAGGCTTTGCCATTAAACCTCCATGTTTGCACGATGTGCCAACGTGTCTGGTACAGTATCTCCTCGCTTCTTGCTTTTAGACTCTATCAAGTCAATTTTAACTCATAGTGTGCCCAAGTGATAGTAGATCTACCTTATAAGTTTTTGTAGTCTTTAACCTCTACAAGATCTCTCTTATAAACAGAGACAGAGGTTTTCAATTATTTCTCTTTAAGTGCTACTAGTTGGGTTCCAACTAAGTGCTGAGTCACTATGCCACCACTGTCCTGTCTTCTTTATCTTAAAAGCACAAACCAAATCTCCTGATACTATATAAACATCTGCTTACCTTGATTCTTCTCCAAGCACATTTTTCTACAATTATCCTGTTACTGAAAACCCCCACAAGACCAAACAGCAGAGATTGCTGAACAATTGAGAGCCATACCTACAAGCAATGCAGAAGAAGGGTTTGTGATTATTGGCATATTTTGGTGACTCCATTTCTACCAGTGGTACCCGAGGAGAAGGCAGGCAGGTAGAAATATTACTGAGCTGATGGTGCTGTGAAGCTGGTTGCGCCGTCTCCCTTAGGTGATGGGATCCAGATGGCAGATTGTGAATTCATTGAACTCATTACACTGGAAAGTCCTAGTCACTAAAAGTAAAAATAGCTTCAAAAAAAGATTTAAACAAAGCCATGGATGACAGATTTCTAATGGGTTATTAAAAGAACATGGGAGGTTTGAGGTTACAGCCTCGGTCTTTGAGGTTGGCAACAAAATCAATCATTTCCTGTTACGACACAGCCCATGGCACGGCTGCCAGACAAAGTACTGAGGGTCAGAGGTTCTACCCCAGCTTGTGAGTTTACCATGGCCTCTGTCTACCCGGCATGCATTCATTGAAAATGTTTTGGGCCCCCTTCCTTGTGACTGCAGGGACATTCCAGTCAACATTTGCTGTTTGTTTGCTAGGACAACAAGGACAAATTGAAAATTTTCACAGACAAGGAATGAAAACAATAAATGAAGGTAAAGGAAGCAAGAGAGATTGATTTACATGAAAATATTAGAGGGGAAGGAAGCTAAATTTATTTAGCTACTTTGGAGATTATGAAGAAAGGCTATAATCATGTGGGGTGGGTGGGGGTTTTTTGTTGTTGTTAAATTAAAAATGTACCCAAGAGCCTCTAGATACATTTTTCCCCCTGAATGCCACAATTAGATTAAATTCATGCATTTGAAGATTCCTGGTAAATAATTGTCTTATTTCTTATTCTGGCATCTGAGATACAGAGGGCAATGCCAAGGAGACTCCTTGCTGGAGAAGTATAACATATCACTGGGTTTCAGCAGTGAAGGATGGTGATAGAGTGATAATTCATGAGACGGGGAGAAGCCTGCTGTGGAAAATGAACAGGTGTTTCACCAGAGCTTTAGAACCTGTTGTCAGGAATGGCCCTGCCTGTCAGAAAACCTCCTTTTCTCACTGCCTCCTCAGGGGGACGCACACTTACTTACCATCACATCCCCAGACAGGCACATGTCCGTACACAGTCCCCTGCACGGGGACATGATCACACTGGCTCATACCCCCCGCTGCTGTGACAGGATCTTTGCAGTATCCCAGGTACTTACTATTGTCTTCTTCTGTTCCCAAAGCACCTTCCCTTCTCCTCCTTCCCCCAGGAGTGACTGCTTGAAGATTCTAAATCTCTGTAAGGAAGATATGCTCTAAGACAGAATCCAGTGACCTTTCCAAATTAAGCATAAGGACTGTATTTACTGTGGTTAACCGCAATCCCTCTGTCTTGCTCTATCCAGGTCCCTGGAAGGAAGTTGTTTTCTTTGGGTCCACCTGAATGGTCTGTTTCCTTAGAGACCCTACCACAACAGTAACCTGAGCCCAAGGGGGAAGGATATATTTGCATTGTGTTCTAAGTATTGAGCAGAGACTGACTTCCACTGATTAGTTGACAGAGACCAAAACCCATCCTTATCTGGGCACATCAAAATGAAGCAGAACTTTCTCTGCCCTCTAACGATCTTAGTAAAAGCCCTACACCACTGAGATTGCTCAAGTGTCACTCTACTTCCAAGTACAGGTCTCAGGCAGGATTTGGAGTCCTGTGAACAGCTCAAATTCTCTTCCAAAGTGACTCGGGCAAACAGACAGGGATCCTTTCCTGGTTGCAGTCGGAAAGGGAGAGATGATGACACAAGGGGCAGACATGAATTTGCTGACTGAAGATGGAGGGAAGGAACCACAATCCAGGGAATGGGGGAGCTTCCAGAAGGTGGAAACACAAGGAAATTAATTCCTTCCTAGAAACTGCAGACAGGAGTGCAGCCATATCAATATCTTGCTTTTAGTCCAGTGCCAGGCCTCCTGCCTTAGCTAAACTCCAAACCAAGCCAGTGCCACTGAGTCACCTTTGCCTCATCGACAGGACAGAACAACCCCATAGGGTCTCTTAGGCTGTGTTCTTTACAGGAGCAGCCTGCCACAGTCTTCCTCCCTTGGTGGTATGACTGATAGCTTTGAATCACCAAACTTTTGGTTAGCAACCAAGCACTTAACCATTGTGCCAGCAGGATGCATGCATACCTAAACTATAAGACAGTGATGCCTGTTGTTTTCAGTTACTCAGCAGGTGGGGAAGGGAGGTAGAGTGTCTCAGACAGTCCTGTGTGAAATATGACAAATCCTGGCTTTCTTTTGCTTGCTTCTTGCTCATTGTCTGACTCTTACCTTTCACTCCTGGGCTGATTTCTGTTGTCTTTCAAATGTCCTTGTCCTTTCCCCAAAACTTGGACATAACTTTTCAGCCAGGCTGCCTCTGCTCCATTATCTCTGAGCACCTCCCTGCCTTGCCCTCCAGACCAGACTTCACAGTCTGTGCCCAGCTTCTGCCACTTGCCATGCCATCAGCAAATGCTATTATCTTCCCATTAACCCTCTTGTACCCCCTTTCTCTGTTCGTCTCTCTCCACCTGCCTATCCCTCTTTCTAGCCTTTGTCACTTATTCCAGACGAGATTCCGGTCTAATTATCTGGCCATTTATTTCTCTTTCTTTTCTTCCTCTTCTTCCCAAGTCAGTGGAAATATAATGTGTGTTCTCCCTACCCATATACGTGTCAGAATGGATGAAGGAGGCTTGTGGAATTGAAAGGAACATTTCCAAGTGGTTCTATTTCCACCGACCTTGCTGTGACCTGGTTCCAGTTGCAGTGTTGCCTCCTGAAAAGAGAACAAGTGTCTTTTGAGGCAACAGGAAGCAATGGAGTGCTTGAAGGTGATGTCCACCTCCTGGGGTCTCCTCATACAAGCTCAGTGGGGTCACATCTCCCCAATGGATATGGAAAACTCTGCATCTGTTTTCTGCGTGATTTTTCTCCAGAGAGATATCACTATCATACTCCATTCTCTCTGAAAACTGCAAACTGCGTATTTAATTCTAGACGCTTGTTCTCATCAGTTGAGTACCGTGATGCACTCCATACAGTGCAGGAAGACATCCAGCTGAGAGCAACTGAAAGCTGAAATCTAGCCCGAGCTTGTCAAGGCATGCAAATGCTGGGGGGAAAGGGGCGTGTTCATCAGATGGACACCTTTTTCTCATTTGTTCAAATACACTGGCTTGTAGTGCCAGCCTTGAGTGTGGTGGTTTTGGTAATGCCCAGTGTTTTCTTAGAGATTGACTCTAACCGTGTGTTCAAGGGTGATACAAGGGCAAAGATGTGCCCTGCTTGGTGGTTCTCAGATGCCAGTCCATGGGGCAGCTACTTAAGAATCGCCTGAGAAGCTTTTTATAGTACTGAATTCTGACTTCTGTCCCCAGAGATGTTCATTTTGTAAGTCTGCAAGAAGGCTCAGAATTGGTATGTTAGACAAGCTCGACATATGATTCTGCAGCACAGTCAGACTGAAAAATCTTTTCCAGGGGAGAAAGATGTGGGACCTCTGATTACCTGGGACAGGCATGTTCTCACTAGGTACAAAACTAAAGGTGACTGGAGACGAGTGGCTGAGCACACCCTACAGGAATCCTTGCTTGTTGGTGATTGTTAGATCAGAAGGGTAAAGGTCAGATAGCTAGGGCTCAAGTTATAGTGACAGCTGGGTCCTGAAGATAAATCAGTTGGATAAATAAAGATTTAAAAGAGAGTGCACTGTAAAGTGCATGCAATGTTGTGAGAGTTAATGGGAAATGGGCATTGTGTAATCTACCACTTACTTCTCTGCATCCTGACCCTCTCCAGGACTGAGGGTACTCAGTTTCACTCTTGTTCTTCCCCCTGAGTGACAAGTGTTTACACTCATCCTATAGTGCTGCCTGCCTTCCAAAAGAAGGGTGACCCTCTCCCACACAGTAGCCCCTGCCGCCTTCAGTCACAGCATCCAGAGAGTTCCTTTAAACAGTTCTGGGGGAGGAATATCCCATTTCCTCCAACATGACCACCAGGGTGAAAACGAAATCAACCTCAATTTACCCTCCCATCTGCTCAAGAATGGAAGATAAATTGTTTCAATTTCATAAAAATGAATGTTTTATGTCTTGCCTATGCTTTCCAGCAAGTGTCCTGAATTTATATATTCTACCGAAGGCACATTTTCCACTCAAAATGTTCACTAGACTTTCTGCTTCCTTGGTTTCGCCCTAAGAACACAGACAGGGTATGAGATGCTGTGATTTCCTGTGGCCTTGCCTATTGATCTTTTTTTCTTCCCCTTTAAGATCAAGAAGGGAGAAAAAAATCACTCATTATCTCAAGTTCAGAGAAAGCTACCATTATCATATTGGCATATTTCTTCCCAATTTCTTTTTCTATGCAGCAAGCTATTTTTTCCACTTCTGCTTGCCCTATAATTCTGTAAATGTTTTTGTCCTCTTGCATTATTTCACCATAACCATGTACTTTTTTATTATAATCATAAATTTAGGGAGGGGGAGAAAAAGTGCCTTTGTGGAAGTTTTTTTATTTTAACCCTTCAAAAGTTTTCTCCTATAGAAGTTATTAAAAATATCTCATTGAAAGCTCTATGGTTTGTCAGGAAAGAAAACTGTAATTCAGATCTAGAATTCAGGTCAAAGCCCTCTACTATAAATATGTTTGTAACTGTAAGTAAGGAAGCATTGTCTGAACACCATGCAGTGACCTTTATGTTTGGCACAATATTTAATAAGGTGCAACTTCAGTGTCACTGATAGATAATTGTTCCTAGGTGCCATCAAATGAATTGTGACTCATATCAACCTTATGAACCTTACTATCCTGCACCATTCTCCTAATGTCTGTCATGCTTAAGCCCTTTTGGTGGTCACTCTGCTAACCCTTCTCCCCGAGAATCTTCCTCTCTTTCATCTTTCTCAGTATGATGTCTCTCTCCAAGAACTGGTTCCTCTTGAAAATATGCCCAGATCGAGCAATCCTTTATCTAACAACGTTAATTATGAAATCGGTTCTCGCTTAGGCACATAACAATAGCAACAATTAATACCTATCATTTATTAAGAATTCTTGGATGGTATAGTTTACAAATTCAGCTGTTAACATAAATGTTGGCAGCTTGCATACAACCAAGGGCTCCTTGGAAGAAATTCCTAGTGTCTACTTTTGAAAAGTCGCTATTGAAAATCACACAGCATTTTACTCTAATACACACAGGGACACCATGGGCTGGAGTTACCTGACTATTTTTTTCCTTTATCTACCAAACAAAATGGTATTTTTTTTAACACTCTCTTGAATCTCCATGAGAATCCTACAAATGTTAATATTTTAAAAACTGAGCAGTTAGAGGTGTTTGTTCTATCTACAATTTTTCCCCCTTCTTGCACCCTTCCCCCTGCCCACCCCACCTCACCGCCCCCCATTTGCTCCTCTCCCTGAAAAGCAAAAGGAAAACTCCCTCATTGGTACACAATCCCCCCCGCATCTCCCCAAGCCCCACCCCCAACCCAAAAATATAATCCACTCTGCAACCCTCATTGCATACTCCTACGATAAACATAATGCCCTAAAATATAATACTTTTATTCTATTCTCTCCCCCATAGACTTCAATGCCATAAACATATTTCATCCAGTTTTTCTCAGCCTTACCCCCACCCCGATGCCAGCCTCATTCTACAACAGTGGCACCATATAGCATTTGTCCCTTTGTAACTGAGATATCTCACTCAGCATAATGTCCTCCAGGGTCACCCATTTTGAATAATATTGCATGAGTTCCTTGTTTTTCAATGCAGCATAGTATTCCATTGTGTGGATATACCACAGCTTCTCTACCCATTCGTTTGTTGATGGGCATTTAGGTTGTTTCCAACTCCTTGCTATTGTAAACAAAGCCGTGATAAACATGGGTATGCATTTATCTACTTGAATGTCATTTATGGTCTCTTTAGGGTATATTCCCAGTAGTGTAATTGCTGGGTCAAATGGTATCTCTATTTGCAACTTTTTGAGAAAGTGCCACATCGCTTTCCACAGTGGTTGTCTATCTACAATTTTTGTGGGGAAAAAATTCAATAAAAATAATTTGGGATATTCTTTTCCTTCCTAGATGACTACTTGGAATTCTTATTCAAGTACTTAAACTATAATTGTTCTTCCTAGATTTCTACTATTAAAAAGTCCCATAAATTTGAAAGCAACTTTACATACTGGATATTTTTACTTAATACTATTTCTTTTTTCCTTTTTTTATAAAAGAAATTATCTAAATATCTAAATTATGTAGATTATCTAAAGGGGGAAAGTTCCCAAAATAAAACAGAGCATCAAAAAGAAGAAAATACAAATCTTTTCAAGTGTTAATCCCTGGAGAAAATGAATGCTAGCATGGCTTTTTGTTTATTTATTTAGGCATATTTTAATTATTTGGGGCAAAAACAATATCTTATTTTCATACTTTTTTCCCTCTGTGGGTGTTAGAAAGAAAATCTAGAAATGATATATTTACATGTAAACATATATCCACATAAATGAAATGATGATGTGAAGTGTGTGTATTAGTCTTGAAGGTGTGTTTATTCTCTTTCAGTTGTAAGTTCGCCAGTGTCACAGTGCGGTGAACTGAAATATGAAAGCCTACATCCAGGTGCTAGTCATTAAATCACAATTAGAATAATCTTTTCCTTTTATTATGTTTCTATTTCTAATACGTTTATTAACCTTTCCACAAAGTTTTCCACAGAAAATAGTGCTGTTGGCTTGAGGACATATGACCAATTCCAGATCTTTCAGGTGGGGTTGCCTCTTTGGATGGAAGACAGCTGGATGTTGTGGATTCCAGACTACAGTTGTACAGGACTAGGAAAGAAGGCTGAGCTGGCTGTGTGAGCCAGAAGAACATGTTAGTCAAGTATGCCTGTGGATGTGAGACTCCTGTGAGGTTGCCCAGACCATTCAACACAGGCTTCCTCCTGTCCTGACAGGACAGTGGGGACTCTGTTGTTTGTACCATGAAAAAATTCTGAGAGGGTAACAAATGAGAAAATGTTCTATTCTGTTTGGGTTTTTTTTGTTGTTGTTTTTTAAATTTTATTAATTTTAATGAACATTTACAGAGATTTTGGGTTTTCCTTCATTCATTGTTGCACTATTTTCTCTACCCTCCCCCCCAGTTTGTTCCTCTTTCCCCCCGCCTTGAAAGTCTGTTTAATTGTCCCATTGCCACAGTGCTTGTCAAAGCCAGTTCTGATTAATCTCTTTTGTCAGTGTGTCCTTTGCCATTCCCTATCACTCCTCCCAGAGAGAGACTTCACCCTGATTCATAAGGAAAAGGGGATGGCGTATTCTCTTAGCTACTTCCTGCTGAAAAGGGATGCTGTAGGTTTCAGGGTGAAGATCTTCTTTCACTACTCTAAAGGGCCCCTTTGGCAATAGGAAACATGTAGACTGTTGTGGAGATTGATTTTGGAATTTAGTTGCAGTGTTATCTATTGTACTTAGCCAAACATGTTCAAATCCTTGAAGATGTATCATGGAAGTGTTGCAGCCTAGAAGACACAAACTTAACCAACAAGTTAAAAGTACATGAGTCAAAAATTAAAAAGCAATAATATTCCAAGTAGAGGTTCTAACAGTGGTACAAATCAAGTTACAGAGGGATGGTAGTTCTTAAAATAAAAGGCCTATTGACTAGCACTTTGTCTATTATAGTATAAAGGTTAGAAACCACAAGATGTAGAGGCTCAACCATGTCATTTATTGTTCTTAAGTCCTGGAGCAAATTCCATCTACCACTGGGTTGTTTTACAGCTCGGAAGTCCGCATACAAGGCAGAGGTGAAGTACGGAACTGCTTATGAGGTTTTCCATCAGTTCCAACAACTAAGAAATAGTGAGAAGAACTGGGACTTCGGAAGGCTTTTAGGACCAAATAGTAGGCTCTTGTGTCCAGGGGAAAACGAATATACTTACCAGTGATGTTCATGCTCACCCACAGCTTTTCTGGGAGGATCTAAATCATTGAAGCGTCCTCCTTTGTTTCCAGCTGGGAACTGGGGCCTTTCAGTCCTGTCAGGCATGAGGACCTGATGTGGACCACCCTTGGCCAAGTGTCCTGCAGATCCACACTTAAAGCAAGTGAGTGGGAGCTTCCTCTCTACTCCCTTGCCTATCCGTGGCTCTCGTCTGTGACACTGTCTACTGAAGTGGCCCAGCTTTCCACAGTGGAAGCAATTCTGACCTCCTTTATTACCTTTGGGTGGCACTGTATATGAGTAAGACTTCCTTTTCCTGACACAGGCCCTAAACTGGCAGCAATAGCTGCCCCAATAATTTTGGCCATTCTCTGGTCTTTTCTCTTCCCTCTAGATCCCAGTTGTTAAAAGAGGGAAAAAATTTATTTAAATTTCCCCCTCTATTCTGGAAAAGCCTACCTGGAGTTTAATGCACATAAATACTAATACACCGCAGCATTTTGGATGTGGAGCCTTTCAGCATGCTCGGCACACTATTCAGTGAGAGAGGTAGTAATGTTAGTGCTAATATTTATAGTAAGCATATGGCTTTTGTTGTTGGTGGCTACCGTTGAGTTGACTCATGGTGCCCCCATGCAGAACAAAACAAAATGCTGTCTGCTATTCACCATCCTCATGGTGTTTATATTGCACCACTGTGATCCATAGACTTTTTAGTGCCTGATATTTCAGAAATAAATCAGTAGTTTTTCTTCTCTGTCTATCTTAGTATGGAAACATCATGAACTATTTGATATAAAAAGAACATGAATATCTTCTGGTGTGTGGTTGGCAACTGAGCATTAGGTGTATCTGTTGGAATCTAACCCAGGTCTCCCACATAGCATTCTCTTAACTACTATAGCTATTAATATTTATAGTTCTTGTTGTTGTTGATTGCCATAGAGTTGACCATGACTCATAGTGACCCTATGAACAAAAGACCTGAAGCCTTTCTATAACTGCTGTCATTTCTCAAAGTAGTTAGAGTCTCCAGAAGCATGTTGCTTAAAAAGTGGATGCCACTCCTGCTTCTAAATCTATTTATAGTCTCGGAGCTCCACCAAACACTGTCCACCATAGGTAACTGTTATGCGATTTGACACCCTAATGGCACAAGGTTCAGCCTCACAGCAACCCCAGGTTACATCAGTACAACAAGTTGACAGAAGAGTGCTGTACCACTTAGAAGAATGTTCCTCTAAAATATAACAACCTATTTTTAAAGATAAAGGCCCTCCCCAAGGTCTTGTTGAATCTAAACAAGAGGCTTAAATAAAAACAACCAATATAATATGTTGTTGTTGCTGTTGTTTAGTGCCATTGAGTCGCCTGTGACCCATAGCAACCATATGTACAGCAGCTCTGAACCCATCCCTGTCCTTAGCCAGTCTCACTAATTCTGAGCCACCAGCCTCCATTTCCCCAGTTACTATATCAATCCATCTCGTCTGGGGTCTTCCTCTCCTGGCTGTTCTTCCACCCTTTTGAAATTATGATAAATAAATAACAAATGTTAGACAAGTCAGTGATTTCAGAGATGTCAACGGCCCAGATCACTCAGCTCCACAAGAGTGTGGTTGGTGAGAATGAGCTCTTTCAGACATGGTAGGGAATGGTCAAGTCCCTCACCTATGCAGCATATTCTATAGGTCGTATTAGTAAGTAATATATGGGGTACTCTAGTGGCAAGAAGCTCTGCTGCAATCTCAAAGGCATGTGGTTTGAAAACACCAGCTGCTCGGTGGGAGAAGGATGGGCAGTCTCCTCCCATGCGATTTACTGCCTCTGAAAACTCAATGGGGTCAGCCATGGGTCAGTTCCAACTAGATGGTGCACAATAACAGCAATATCTAGTAATAATCATAGGTAACAATAGGTGACATTTGTCCAGTTCTTGTGACATACTGGGGAGCTCTGGCTTAGTGAGTTGTGCTGCTATCCCAAAGGCTGTATGTCACCACAGTTCAAATCTACCGGTGGCTTCCGAGGACAAACATGGGTGGTTTCCTCTGATGAGATTTACAGTCTTGGAAATACTATGGCGGGTCAGCTATGAGTTGGATCTCACTCAATGGCAGTGAGGTTTTGAGTTTTTTATATACCAGTCCTTTGTCTAAGTTTGTGAGGGAGAGCTCTGGTGATTGGGCCTTTAAGGAATCATGCTGCTGACCAAAGGCTGCACTTGTGGGATTGAGGGAGAGCTCTGGTGATTGGGCCTTTAAGGAATCATGCTGCTGACCAAAGGCTGCACTTGTGGGATTGGAACCTACAGACAACTCTGAGGGAGAAAGATGGATAATCTCCTCCCGTGTGATTTACCTTGGAAACCTAACAGTGGGCCAGCTATGAATCAGTTCAGCCCATCAGCAAAGACTTGTTTTGTTGGATTTTTTTCCTCCCTTCTAAAGTACCTTCTGATACTTTGCATGTACCAATACATTGAATTCTCAGTTCAATACTACAAAGTAGGAACTATTTTTGCCCACATTTTATACGTGAAAAACTTAAAGCACAACTTTGATCACAGTAGGCAGATGTGTATACATATTGGTCTCCCTTCTAGGTTGTGAGCCTTCATAAGATTCTGTTTTAACCACTCCTTCATCGCACTTATCAGTGTTTTACAATTAATAAGTCCTCTGTGGAGTCTGTCTTACACAGAATCTATTGATTATTTCAGTACTACTGAGAATCTCATGGACAAGAGAATCTTGGTCCTTATATCTTTTAAACTTAATTCTTAGGCACAAACAGAATGAAATACATTAATTTCATTTTATAGACAGACCAATTAGAAGAAATTCGTTAACATAGTCATGTGACTAGTTGACCAGGATGTCTTACTGCCATGTTTTACAGGTCTTTCTGTTTTGTCTCAGAACCTTCTCTTGACAACCCCTTAAGGGATCTCTATTCCTGAAAGTGTCAAGACAAAAAGTGTTGAGAGAAGGTTGACATTCAGCCTTGAGGCTCTGCAGCAGAATTGAAGCTTAGAGTAAGATATAGACAAATATGTGACTTGATTTTTGTGTCTGTTTCAGAATGAGGTAGAGTCTTAGGGATGCCCAGCTGGAGACCTAAAACAAGTAAATACTGTTGACTGCTCCGGAGTTCAGGTTTGAAAAAAAAGACACTTTGATTGGACACATTGTTGGGGTTCTCAGGCTGGCACGGTCTGTGAGGGAGGGTTCCTATTAGTAAGCAGTTCTGTGGTGAGCCCGGTATAATGGGATCATAACCATGAGTTCAAATCAAGGTGGACCATTTGTATCAGAGGACAGGGCACTGACTGTACCATGGCTAACCAGGGCTTGCATTTGCCCTATTACTGATGTAAAGGTAAAACAAGAAGATCAAGGCGGAACCTTGATTGTAGTAAGTTTCGTCCTTGAAGAGTGAGTCAGGTCCAGCGTCATCTTCGCTATCTTCACATTTGAAAGGAGGAATTATTTGAAGACTTCATTTAGGGGCTTAGCAGGCTAGGGCATGGTTGAGCTTTCTCTTGCTAGGTGTAGTTCTTATATGTTGTAAATCAGACTGCACTTAATGTTTTTGGCCCAAAGCCAGGAGACTGTGAACACATTAATTCTGACAGAATTGATGTTGATCTGCTTACATTTTTATGTTTTTGAGACGCAGAAGAGCACCTTGTGAAGTACAGGGAGGTGGACTCTGAAAGACTTGGATCAAAACCTCACCTCCTTTAATTAAAGCTCTCAGTTCTTGGGCTAGTATTATAACCTTTTTGCACTTCAATTTCTTCACCAATAAAAATAAGCATGAGAGTATCTACTTCATAGATTTGTTGTAAGGATTACTAAGAAAATCTAAATTAAAAAATGCTTTCTAGGATAAGCCCTCAATAAATACAAGTTAGAAGTATCCCTCATAATTATGTTTTGCATAAGTTGTGTCTTCGTTTTGCATTTTGTGAAC
Organism: Elephantulus edwardii; assembly: GCF_000299155.1. Taxonomy (NCBI): domain Eukaryota; kingdom Metazoa; phylum Chordata; class Mammalia; order Macroscelidea; family Macroscelididae; genus Elephantulus; species Elephantulus edwardii. Next base: position 4,531,071 of record NW_006399811.1, on the reverse strand, counting down.
TTCCAATAAATATTGTGGTGTCAACATCAATTTGGCAAGTTGTGTTTAGAATAACTCACCTCTAAAATGTAAATTCTATGAGAACAGAGATCATGTATTTTATATATTATTGTATTGTCATACCCTAACCCACTATCTAATGTATATTAGATGCTTGGTAAATAGCTGTTAAATTAATGAAGGAATACAGCCTCCTTTTGTGGTCCTTCATAAACAATGCCCATTAATAGCAGTAGTAATCATCTTCCAAACATTACCAAGTTTAGGGGTCATCTGACAGAACTTATGCAGATCTTTGTTTTTTAAATCTAATTGGATCTTTCACCCAAGAGACTGGTGAATCACCTCTCTCTTGTGTGCGGAAAGTGGGAGTAAGTATCAGCTGAAACACTGACAGTTGTAGACACTCAGCGTTGGAAGCCCACACTACGGTCATATCAGCCAAGCTGCTACCCCACGTAGGAACCCCTCCTGCAGGCTTTCCAGCAGATGGCTGCCCATCCACTACTTCACAACTGTTTTAGTGTCTAGTGCTACATTATTTTAAAATTATTCTATTGATGTAATGGAGACTCTTAAAGAGTTCTTGAGTATAAAGAATATATTCCTCTAACTCTTACCTATTTGGTCAGCTCTGTCCTTTGGAACTATAGAGAATGTTTCTATTTCTCTCTTCCATGCTCAGAACAAGATCCTTTGTGGCATACTGGTTAAGCATTTGGTTGCTTACTGGAAGGTGGCAGTTTAAACCTACCAGCTACTCTGCAGTAAACAGATAAGACAATATGCTTCCATAAAGATTTCTAGACTTAGCCATCTCAAGAGGAAATCTTAACATTGTCCTGCAGGGTTGCTGTGACTCAGAATCATCACACCAATAACAGCTTTATACTTAGACTACCAGTATATTTGTTGTCTCTATATAAACATTAGAAATATGTGGTCATCTGATGGAGGACATGACTGAGTGCCCATGAACAGACAGAACCATCATACATAGGCTACTTGGTAATACTGTCTCAGATAATTGAGAATGGGATATTTTCTCCATTATGATTTCTCTTTTGCTGTTGTCATGGGCTGTCTAGTCAGAAGCTTCTCATAGCTAAACTTCCAGTGGGATTTCAGAAGCTGTAAATCGCATGGGAGGAGACTGTCTATCTTTCTCCCTCAGAGGAGCTGGTAGATCAAAACTGCCTCCATTTGAGTTGGTAGTGTAACTCCCTGTCACTAGGCCACAGGAGATCTTTACCTTATTCTTTCAACTCTCTCTTAAAGGTCTTCATGACCTTCTTCTGAAATCTCGAGTTTGCCATTGATACCTTTCAGATTATGTTACCTTGGACTGATAAAGTCACCTAGTAGACTACAGCAAGCCCATTTCTCCCACTGTATTTTTTTTTCCTCCATGAAATATAAGTTCTACTTCTGCTAGGCCTTTCCAAAGAAAGGTCATGATGTTGACTTGTGTAGAGTTTGTGGTCAACTAAAGAGCTTCTTTCATAGGACTGCTGTCAGAAAGAGAAAGTACATTTAAGAGTGCCACATTCAAGAGTGCCATCAATTGCTTTACCCTAATTTCAGGTATTATGAAAAACTATTTAATTTTGACCTCTAGTTCACTAATGTCTTTTCATTTTTTATTTTTATATTCTCTGCTTTCATGTATTAGCAATTTTTTATTTTACATTATCTGAAAAATTAATTCATGTACCCCCAGTGGCCTTCTACAAGTCACTAAAAAGCCCTTGAAATATCTGAGAGCTGAGCTTTGCCCCATTCAAAGACTCTCCTGCAAGTTAACCTTCACCCCTTAATTGAAACTTGTTGATTACACTTGTTCTGTCACACAGACATGTCTAAATGTACGATGATTCAACCCATATACTTCCTTATAGTCAAGTGGTTGGCACAGAGTAGGCAGACACTCAGAACATTTTCTAAAATAGTGATTTAATGTCTTGCTGAAATCATGATAGATGATACGTGTACCACCTTTGACATGCCAACCTGGAGACTCCATCAGAAGCGGTCCTCAGCCTAGGGCAGACCTCTGTCTTCTTAGTGAACCCATTCTGGTACTTGGAGATCGTTCTTTTATTTCCTTTGTATTAATCTCCTTTCTTTAGAGAACTCAGAGTTTTAAAAAATTCTCTTCCACACTCTTTATGTTGATTCTTGGACTGTTATTTTCCACCTGACTACATACTTTTTAAGTCCTCAGTAGTACTCAATAAATTAGAGTAAAGGTAAGACTAATGGTAAATATTTTCTTGATATTCATTCTGTACCTGGATCTTTCTTACAGAGAACTACTAGAAACATGACCTGGGTTTAGAAGAGACTATGGAACTAGAGACATCATAGCAATGCTTAGCTAAAAGCAGAAAGTACCTGAGGAATGTCTGTCTGTGTTTCATTGACTATGCAAAGGCATTTGACTGTGTAGATCACAACAAATTGTGGCTAACCTTGAGAAGAATGGGAATCCCAAAACAACTTGATTGGCTAATCATGCAAAATCTATATATGGACCAAGAAGCAGTCATCAGAATATAGCAAGGAAGCCATGCATGGTTCAAAATTAGGAAAGGTATGTGTCAAGGATGTGTCCTGTCTCCATACCTTTTCACTCTGTATGTGGAACAGATCATTTGGGAGGCTGGGCTTTATGAAAAGGAATGTTGCATCAGGATTGGAGAAAGATTCATCAACAGCCTCTATCATGCAGGTGATGCAAACTTGCTTAAAGAAGCTAGGTGGGCCTGAAGCATTTGCTGCAAATAGTAAAGGACTGTAGTCTGCAAAATGAATTGAAGCTCAACATCAAGAAAACAAAGATTCTCACCATTGGGCCAGTTGGCAGCATCATGATAGGTGGAGATTGAGGTTGTTAACACTTTCAGCCTGCTTGGTTCCCCAGTCAACGCCCTTGGCATCAACAGTGAAGAAATCAAAAGATGAATTGCATTAGAAAAATTTGCTGTGTGGAACCTCTATGGAGTGCTGAGGAGCAACAATGTCAGCCTAGAGACTAGAGTGCACCTGATTCAGGCCATAGTCTTCACCTTTGCTTGCTGTGCATCAGAGGGCAGGATAGAGACAAAAGGTGATAGAAGAATAAATGATTCCTTTGAGTTGTGGTACTGGAGAAGAGTACTGAATATACCATAGACTGTCTAAAGAGCAAACAGGTCTGTCCTGGAGAGGGTGCAGTCAAGCTGCTCATTAGAGACATGGATTTTGAGGCTCTTCCTCTGATACTTTAGGCATGTTGCCAGGAGGATATCATGCTTGGAAGGGTTGAGTGAAAATGCAGGAGAGGAAGGCCCCAGATAAGATGACTGACCAGTTAACTGGGGTAAAGAGACAGTGAGACTGGCTCAGGATAGAGCAGGGTTCAGCACTGTTGTGCATAAAAGATTGCTATGAATCCGAATCAACTTGATGGCACATTACAACAACAATAACAACAATATGAGCTACACAATGTAATCAGTCTGGGAGGCTATCTGTTCCATTTTTATAGATAAAAAACCTGAGGTACAAGAAGTTTGATAACTTGTCCAAATGTGATACCCACTGTAAAGATCACAGTTGGGAATAGCTCTCATCATCTACCTGGTGTCGACATGCTTAAACTTCATGCTACTGGGAGCTGAGGGTGGCACAGTCCCCCCCCCCCCCGCCTTTCTTGTCTCGTCAATACCTTCTGTGTTTTCTCATCTCAAGTGCATGGTGATGGGAATTGGACAGCTGTAGGCACAGTGGTCAGGCAGATAAAGTTCCCCACTACCACCTCTACTCTTGTGGTTGTCCCCCCCTCCTCCTCTGGTTTCCAGTTTTCCACTGTTGGGAAATAGAACCTGTGTAATCATATTGTCTCCATTACCTAAGACTTAGTGGATTTTTGCCTTTCAGGTCCCAGAAGCATTTGCACTTTGAAAGGGGCCTGTGGAGAGATAAGTGAACTACTTCTGTTGAGAAGGCTTCAGGCAGCAATGAAGTACACTTGAAAAATTATTTGGGGTGCTCTGTGGCATATATAGGCAAGGGAAGGAGACCACCATGTCCTGGGCTCTATTTATGGGTGAAGAACTCTTCTCGATGATTTATGTAGTTTACCTCATTTAAAGGATAATGTTGTTGGTAATTGCCATCACTTTGACTGCTACTCCCAATGACCCTATGAATGAACAACAGAACAAAGCCAGGCCCCATCCTGTGCCATCCTCACATTCTCTAAAATTCTCAAGTCTGTTGTTCAGTCACTGTGTCAGTCCATTTCATGAGGCTCTTTCTGCCTTGCGCTGACCTTCTACCTCTCCCAGCATGACATCTTTTTTCTAAGGACTGGCTCCCCTTGATAACGTGCCCAAAGTATATGAGAACCATCCTTGCCTCCAAGGAATGTCCTGCTTGCGTTTCCTCCAAGACAGATTTGTTGGCGCTTATGGCAATCTATGTGATATTCAGTACTCTTCTCCAAAACACAATTCAAGGGCATCAAGTCATCTTCAGTCTACCTTACTCATTGTCCAACTTTCAGGCTCATATGAAGCATTTGAAAATGCCGTAACGTTTTCAGTTCAGTTCAATTAAAGAACAGTAAGTAATATTTACTGAATTCTTACTGACAACTTTATATGTTATGGGAGGGGAATCACAAAAAAATTAAATCCCGCTCTAAAGTCGACTCTGACTCAGCAGCTCTCTGTCAAGTTGCCAAGGCTGTAAATCTTTATAGGAGGGGAATGCTCACCTTTCTTTCATGGAGGAACTTGTGGATTTAAGCCACCGGCCTTTGTGCTAGTAACCTAACACAAAACTATGTGTCACCAGTATTTTTATGGAATGGGTTGCTGTTAGGGGTAAATTGAGTACAACTCCTAGTGACTCTATGATCTGAAAAACAGATCTGAACCCTGCTGTGTCCTGTGCCATCCTTGTTATCCCCAACACACTGGAGCCCATTTGCTGCAGACATTGTATCAATCCATCTCCTTGTGGGTCTTCCTCTCTTTCACTGATGGTTACATTTTGCAAATGTTTTATATGTATTCATTAAATTGCCTTGCCATAGTTTACAAATGAGATGCCATAGCACACAGAATATCTAATAATGTGCCCAAAAAGATCACAGTAGAATTAAAAGTAACCAAAATTACTCCAGTGGTCTGGCTCCAAGTCCGGGTTCTCATTGGATAGAACCTATTATTTTCACCATGTGGCCTCTCAGGACAGGGGCCTTCCAGCACTCAAAGCTCTGAGAAGACTACTTGAAATTTGATTGCAATGTGGCCTTTGAGCTGCTAGCTCTTGAGCAGACTTAACCTTTTTACTTTACTTCCTCCCATTTCTCTTTCTCCAGTTCCCCCTCTTCTATGATTCTCCTGAATAAGTTTACCCATTTTTTTCAAAGTCCAGTCCAAAATCCTCTCCAATTCCCCCATTGGGAGCCATGTCCTGCTCCTTTTAGTTGCCTCAGGCCTGTGACTGTCTCTGGAGGCAGTTGCCATTCTCTTCCATTTGTTATTTCGATCTCTGAATTTATCTTGACTCCCTACTAGACCATAAGAGCTCTGGTGCAGTTGCTTAATTTTAAAACTCATTCTCTAGGATATCAAGTCTTACACACAGTGGACACTGGAGAAAAATCAGATTCTTGTTTCTGATAAGATTTCCAACAGCATAAGAAATAGACTAAAAAGTTATTTTATATTAAGGTAAGAAGGAGGAGACAACTTTTATTTGTTTCACTTTTTAAAAATTGTTTTGCATAGAATCATTCATATATATATATAGTGTTTTATCTAATTACTATTGATCCATGCCTTATATCACTCTGTCTCATCAATTCGCCAACATACTTTGCCTTTTCCTACACCTCCACTATTCATTCACCCAATAATCTCTGCTGTCCTAGTGATTTTTCCTCCTTTTATTTAAATAAAAGTTAATCTGTAAACTGATTCTCTAGCCAACCTTTAAAAAGGAAACATTTTAATGCAACCTGTAACACATGACTTTTCATTCAAGATCTCTTGGGCCGGACATCCTTAGGAGGGTACATCCTTACAATTGCCTGATAGATTCACTCCATTTTTAAAGGATGTTTGAATATGTAAGACATTTAGCCTATGCCAGCATAACATAATGGTTAAGATTCTGCAGGTGAACTGTGTTGGTGGTGTTATTACTGTTGTTATCTGACATTGAATCAACTACAACTTGTGTGCTGGCAAGTTAGAACCAATACAAAGTTGATCCTCTAATGGGTTTTCAGAGGCGGTAAATCGCATGGGAGCAGATTGCCCGTTTGTCTCCTGTGGAGCAGCTGGTGCCTTTGGGATTGCAGAGAAAGTAGATTGCCTATCTTCCCGCAAATGCGACTTACAGCAATGCCATAAACAATAGATCTGAACTACTCTGCCTTATCCTGTGCCCTCCTCCTCATCTCCTGTAGACTTAAGCCTTTTATCACAGTCACTACATCAGTCTATCTTGTTGAGGGTTTTTCTCTTTTTTGCTAACTCTCCACCTTCCCAAACATAATGTCTTTTTTCAAGGACTAGCCCTTCCTCACAACATGTGAGATGAACCTTCACCATCTTTGCTCCTAAGGAGAACTCTTGTTGGACTTTCTTCAAAACAAATTTGTTCTTTCACAGTCCATGGGATATAAAGTACACTTTCCCAATACCATGGCTCAAAGGCATTCTTTAAAGGATTCTTCTTCTGCCATCCTAATTCATTGTCCAACTTTCAGGTGCACATCAGGTAACTGAAAAGATCATGGCTTGAATCCATGGTGCACCTTGATGTTTAAGCTGCCACTCATTGCTCCTTAATTCCTTGGAGAGGTTCTTGATGGCGGATTTTTCCCAAGCCACACATCTTTTGACTTCTTGACTGCTGGTATCAGGAGTGTTGATTATGCATCCAAATAAGATGAGCTCATTGGCAACTTCAATCTTTTCTCCATCTATTATGATATTGCCTCACTGGGTACAAATCCTAGCTCTACCACTTACTAGCTTTGCCCAAGGGCAATTATCAGAATTCTTTGTGCTTTAACTTCTTAATACTAACTTATTGTCCTCAAGTCAAAATTGACTCATTGCTGACTCAGCAGTGGATTTTCAGAGGCTTTACATTGCTTGGGAGTGATTGCCCCTCTTAGAAAGCAGCTGGTAGATTCAAGCTACAAGTCAGCCCAGCTTCCTATCCATTAGGCCATCAGAGCTCCATAACTTTCTAGGGATACTAATAACACCTAGGAAGCTTTAGTATCCTATGGTAGGATCCTACTATAAGCTGTAATGACAAAGGCTGAATACTTTTGGTGGCTCTAATCCACCACTAACTCTGCAAGAGAAAGATGAGCAGGAAAAAGTCCTATCCTGTTGCAATTCACAGGCATTGAAACCCAATAAAGGATCAAATAGGAGTTATATATACTCAAAATGGAAAAAATTGAGGTGATTAACAATTTCATCTTGCTTGGATCCACAACACTCTTGACATCAGCACTCAGGATATCAAAAGACTAATTACTTTGGGAAAGTCTATTGTCAAGGGACCTCTCCATGGTGCTGAAGAGCACGTTGTGAGTCTAGGTGCTAAAGTGTGCCTGACTTAAGCCATGGTCTTGTCTTGCCTTGTCTTCTCTTCTTAGTTGCTTGCTATGCATCTGAGAGTTGGACAGTAACTAAGGATGCCTTTGAGTTGTGGTACAGGAGAAGAGTATTGAACATACCGTGGACTGCCAAGAGAACAAACAGGTCTGTCCTGGAGAGAATAAAGCCAGTTTGCTTCTTGGAGGCGAGGATTTTGAAATTCTGTCTCGCATACTTTGGATATGTTGCCAGGAGGGACCAGTCCCTGGTGAAGGACATCATGCTTGGAAAAGTGGGTCAGCCCAGGAGAAAAAGCCCCTGGATAAAATAGATTGGCACAGTAAGGGCAAGTGTGTCAGTGTTGAGATTTGTTCAGAATAGGGCAGGGTTCAGAACTATTGTTCATAGTGTTGCTATAAGCCATAGTCAACTTGACCACACATAACGATGACAATGTGTTTGAGTTTTGAGGTTTTTTTAGAATAGTTCCTGCCTTATAGGTTTGTGGAGGTGTGTAAATGACATCATGTATGAAAAACAAGAGTGTCTGGTATAAGGCGAGCACTTGATAATTACTCAGTAGCAACGGATGAGATAGATGGTTCCCTCTAAAAACAATATCTTATGTCAGGAATATGATTTTCTGGAAGGGGGTTATGTTTCATTATTTAAAACTTTGTAACTTTTTACCACTGGCCAACAATCCTTGAACAAAGTGCGCTCTCTCTCTCTCTCTCTCTCTCTCTCTCTCTCTCT
>NW_006399811.1:4472767-4522596 GCF_000299155.1 Elephantulus edwardii | reverse complement strand
CTCCCTCCCTCTTTCTTCTCCTCCTCCTCCTTCTTCATTCTCTCTCTCATAACTTTTCTTCTCTCTGCTCATATCAAAGCAGTCACCCAGAAGACACACTCCTACTCTTCAAAAGCTTTGTCTTTCTTTTCAGTAAGTTTCACTTTCCATCAGCAGAGGGGGTTTGTGTTGAACATATGAGCCTAAACTTGAGCCTCTTGCCTAATTACCCTGCAGTCAGATTTTCCATGGAAGCCCTTAGCATGGCAGGATGCCCTCTTTGAAGTCATTAGTCTTCACAGCAGGGAAAGCACATCATCAAAGACTCCATTTCCCAGCAACCCCTGCTGTGTCCTTGCGCACCTGGGATCTGGTAGGAAACTCTGGGAGTCTATTAGTGCATTAAGTCAGCTCTTCTCTCCTCTGGCCCTGAACCCAGATTCCTTTGAACTGAAGCCCAAGGAGATGGCAGGTGATTCTATCATACAACCTTTCCACATTCTTTCAGTCTTCAACCAATTTAGCATTTAGACTATTAAACTAGGAACATAGCAGGGAAGACACGGTTAAGGTTCTAGTTGATAATTAAAAGACTCTTTGGGGTAGAGGGTGGGTAAGGAAAGCTGGGTCTGAGGATCTACATACTGAGAATGCACTTGATAATTACTCTGAGGAATCGGCTCTGAAGTTTAAAATCTATATCTTTGTCTGTAAATTAAAAAGAGAGAAGGGCCTGGATTTATTTGATCACACAAACCTATATTTTCATCCTGACTTTGCCTCTTGCTTGACATTTATTTACCTAGGAAGCCCCTTAATTTCCTGATCAGTTACTTTCAGTTACTTGATCCCTTCAAAGATTAGTGCCTATTGTGGATGAAATAATGCTTAACGCAGCCATTTACTTAGACTCGGATTTTAGATTTCTGCATGGTACCAGACTTTAGATTTCAGGACAGAAGTCTGATGACTTTGATCAGACTATATTATTTCATATCTTTGGAAGATTGGTTGGTGGCAGTCTCTCTTGGAATTCTTGTGCCAGGACCATCTGAATGCTTGTCTCTAGAGGGCCTTGCCAGGGATCAGGGATTGCTTTTGTAGAGCCTAGCATAAAGCATCTTATCTTCATCACTGAGGTATTTATCAAGCCAATCCATCATACTGTCTCTTTGGTGCCACCACTAGTCTGAAATGGGCCACCTATCTCTCACCTGTCCCATCATATTAGCTACTTGTCTTTTTATCCTTCCTGCCCATACACCTGCGGGAACTATCTAAGAGATCTGTTCACATCATCCCCAGCTAAATAAATCTTAAGCTTTTTAATGTGGCCAAAGTGTCCATGGTGACTCAGAACGTTAATGCATCCAGCTGCTTACTGAAAGGTTGGAGGTTTTAGTCCACTCATACATGCCTTGGAAGAAAAGCCTGGCAATCTACTTCTACAAAATCATCCATTGAAAACGGCATAGAAGACAGTTCTGCTCTTATACACATAGGATGGCTATGAGCAAGAATAGACTTGACAACATATGTAAGATGGATTGCAGGCTATTCTTGACCTGGTTCCTGTCACCCGCTTCAGTTCCATCGTCTACCTTTATGTCCTTCCCAGAAATTTATGTTCCAGTGACCCTGAATTTATATTAGAATCTGTGTATCTGGTAGACCTATGAGTTTCCTACAGACTGTGCTATATCTGGGACAGTTCTATTTCCCTTCCAACTCCACCTTTTTTACTGTTCCTCCTTGTTCTTTAAACATACAAATGTCATTGCAGTTGTAAGAACTAATGTTCTCATTGAATAAGAAATGACTCTTAGAACTGCCACTCCAGTGGGTTTTCAGAGGCTATAAGTTGCATCAGAGGAGATTGCCCATCTTTCTTCTATGGAACCACTGTTGGGTTTGACCATGTGCCTTTGGATTGCCAGTGCAACTCCTTACCTACTGAGGACCATAGATCCCTAGTATCACCCTTAAGTACACATATGATGCTACCCAGTTGTCTGAAGTGTAGAAACAAGACACAAGAGCACAGGAACGTGAACGTATCTCTGAGAGGGCCAGGGGGGGCCCCTCACTGCCCCAGAGCAGAAAGCAGATCCCATGTTGCCTATAGAGTCACACCAGCAGCAAGAGTTTTGTTTATTCATTGTTAACTCACAAACTCAGAGTTGAAATACTGAGAATGAGGTTTATTAGGGAAGTTAGTTGGAAAGTGGGTGAGGCAAAGAATATCACCCAATACAAGTTTTAGCCCAAGTGCCAAGACACGATTTCTCAATTAGTCTAGACTCTGATTTCAATTTAGCAGTCAAATCCAAATAATTCAGCAAGGTTTGTCTTAGAGCAGTTATAAATCAGCTTCTCCTTAAAGCATCCAGCAAGAGTAGTGAAAAATTTTAACTGTATCCTTTATCTCAAGGGTCCTCTGCTTACATCTTGCCATAGTTTCTCCACAGCAATTCCACAGTTTCTCCACCAGCAGGGTCTCCCTCTCACTAGGGTGTTATTCTAGTGTCCCTCAAGTCTTACTACCCCAGGTCTTGCTGTCCTTAAGTCTTGCTTTCCAATGTAAGAAACATTCTTTCTCTTATCCGAGCCCCACAGCTGTTGATGATTTGCAAGACCATGCTGATTTGCAAGACTGTATTTTCAGTTAGGGTAGCTGGGGAACGGAGGGGGCTAACTGTAATGGCTAAAGAATGCCAACTTTTAGACTAACAACACAACAGTCATTATAAAGTAGTCAATCTCTGTGCTCCTGTCCTCCCACCTTTTCTCTGCCATCATTCTTACAGTATAGTTGTAATTATCTGATAATCATAAGCATCTGTTCACATATTTACTCCTGCTATTTCTTCCTACAAATGCCTCAAATTGAAGACTGTCTTATTCCTCTTTACTATTCTGTTATACTTTTTGCCATATTCAATACTGTTGTTAGTTGCTGTGGAGATGATTCTGACAAGGCATAGAAAGCAGGTCACCAAACCTTACTTCTGAAATACCACTGGGTTGGTTTGAACCACAACCTTTAAATTAGTAGGCTAATGCTTAGCAATTTGTCCAACCTAGAGACTGCTACTCCCACATATGAGACTGCCACAATGGGCTCGTGCATGACAGAGTTTGAAGATGGTGCAAGTTTCAGCTTAGTTGTTTGTTGCATCTCTATGAGTTATAGTTGATTCAGTAGCACCTACCAACAGCAGAGACTCTCAAGCACTAAATAAATACTTATTGGGTGAATAAGCAAATGGTTGCATGTGAAACTGTGCATTCAGGTTCTATGTAAATCTTTGCATGCTTTTCTCAGTCCATTTCTTTGAAATTTAAGTTTCTTTCTCCACAATAAGGAAACCAATTTCCATTTTCAGTAGCTGGCGTGTTGTTCCTTTTACAATTTACTCATTTATCACTTGTTAACTTTAAAATTTTTAATTATCAAATGCTATGTCTGAGAGGCTGTACTATGTGTTTAGAATATTGTTGTTGTTGTTGCTGTTGTTGTTATGTGCTGTCGAGTCGCTTGTGACTCATAGCAACCCTATGTACAACAGTCCTAAACTCTGCTCTGTCCTGTGCCAATCGCACTGTCTCTGATACACCCATCCCGATTACCCCAGTCACTGAATCAATCCACCTCATAGAGGGTCTTCCCTTCCTGCACTGTCCCTCTTCCCTACCAAGCATGATGTCCCTCTCCACGGACCGGTCCCTCCTTACAACATGTCCAAAGTATGTTAGATGGAGCCTCAGAATCCTTGTGTCCAAGGAGCAGACTGGTTTAACCCTCTCCAGGATAAATCTGTTTGTTTTCCTAGAAGTCCATGGTACCCTCAATACTCTTCTCCAGCACCACAGCTCATAGGCATCAATTCTCCTTCTGTCCTCCCTAGTCATTGTTCAGCTCTCTGATAAATAACAAATGAGTGCAAATGGAGGTCAATAATAGTAGACAGCAATAAGTGAGACTTATTGCGAGCTAGACATAGTTCAAAGCAGTAAGTATTAGCTCGTTTAATCTTTGCAGCAACACTATGAAGTAGGTGCTGTTTTTGTCCATCCTCATTCTACAGTTGAGAAAATTGAAGCATATAGTCTTTATCCGTCCACAAACCCTAGGAACAGATCCTGAAGCAAAGCTTAACTGCTAAGACTCTATGTTGTTGTTGTTGTTAGGTGCTCTTAGGCAGGTTTTAACTCCAGAAACTTTTTGAACAGGCACAGAATACTGCCTCTTCCTGCCTCATCTTCAAAACCATTGCTATTTTGAGGCCATTTGCACTCATGGGGTCAGTCCATCACATTAACATTTTCTAAGCATCATGTCCTCCAGAGACTGGTCCCTCCTGATAACATAACCAAAGTACATAAAGTCTTGTCATCTTCATTTCTAAGGAAAATTCTGGCCATGCTCCCTCTAAGACAGATATATTTATTCTTCTGGCAGTCCCTGACATATACATTATTATTTGCCAATACCATAATACAGAGGTGTCGCCTTTGGTCTTATTTACTCATTGTCTACTTTTCAGGTGCACATAAGTAATTGAAAGTATTGTGGTGAAGGACAATCCCAGGCCAACAAGAGATAGGGAAGGAAGAAAAGCAATGCTTAGTGGTATATTTGCAAACTGTCTGCTTTACAAGCAGCTAGTTTTTAGACTCTGAAGATGTACTCTGGGCAGGCCTTATGGAACTCTACCTTTGAACAATCCATGGGATCAAGGGTAAAGGAATGGGGAGGAGAGTGGGGGAAATGATGTATTGCTTCTTTCAGCTCTTCTAGTTCCTATTCTAGGAGCTCTGGTGACCTAGTAATAAGAATTTGCACTGCCAATCCGAAGGTATGCAGTTCTAATCCACCAGCTGCTCTGCAGGAGAAAGATAGGTAATCTCCTGTGTGATTTAAAGCCTCTGCTATGCATCTGAGAGATGAACAATGAATAAAGATGACGGTAGAAGAATTGATGCCTTGAGCTGTGGTGTTGGAGAAGTGTACTGAGTATCTCATAGACTTCCAAAAGAACAAACAGATGTCTTAGGAAAAGTGCAGCCAGAATGCTCTTTGGAGGAGGCAAGGATGGCAAAATTTCATATCAAACACTATGGGCATGTTGTTAGGAGAGGCTATTCTCTGAAAAGGGACATCATGCTTGGAAAGGTGGAGGGTCAACGAAAGAGAATGAGATCCTCAATAAGCTGGATGGACACAGTGATTGCCGCAATGGGCTCCAGTGTGTCAGAGATGATGAGGATAGCACAGGATAGAACAGGATTCAGGTCTGTTGTTCAAAGGATCACTATGAGTTGTCCTTGACTTGACAGCACTGGACAACAACATGGCAGATTTACCTAACACAATATTCCTTTTGTTTTCTTTAATGTTGCTCCCTGAATGTTGGCCATGGATCCAAGTAAAATGAAATCTTTGATAACATGAATATTTTCTCTATTTATCATGGTGCTTGCTATTTATTGAACTTTCTAGTAGTAGATTTAAACGACGCTTCAGTGGCCACTGTTTGTAGCCAAGATCCACTTAGTATAACCATTTCTGTTCTTGCCTGTTTGCCACTGGCCTGTAAACTGGCTTTTTAAGCTTTGTGCTCTCAATGACTAGGCCTCTTAGTCATGTAGAGGAGTTTTTTATAAGTACTTGACTAGTAGTCAAATGTAGGTGATTAGAATCTATTCTGAAATACTTTGAAAGACAAACCTGGTGGTGATCAGTTCAGAAATGTTCCATACAAACAAAACATTGCCACCAAGTTGGAACTGACTTCTAGCGGCTCCTCCAGTGGGTTTTCTAGGCTGTAAATCACATGAGAGGAAATTGCCTATCTTTTCTCCCTCAGAGCTGCTGTTGGATTCAGATTGCCAGAGAAGCAAGGCCTTTGGGGCTCGTGTGCCCTTATAGAATACACCACAAGAGTATGGGAAATTGGAAAAATCTGGTCTGGAAAACTATGTATTTTGAGTTTTGTAAATAAACTACTATAATTTAAAAAAAAAAAGAAAGAAAGAATATGGGGTTTAAAAGATGACAGTCTTGCAAAGCCTGTGGAAACTGGCCAAGGCCTGGAGACTATGACCTGTGCTCTGCCTTCAAGGTTGGAACTGAACTTGCCCCTGTGACTCAACTCTCAGACGAGTGAATGATTGACAGGCTTGTAAGGTGAAAAGTGACATTAGACAGGTACACGTTGCGAACATCCAACCATACAGACAGAAAGGACAGCGTTGGCAGAGGGATAAAGCTCAGAATCGAGAATGAATCGGAAGAAAGGATGAAGGAAAATGGGAAATACTGGGAGAATGTGAGACGAGGGCTGCTACTTTGTTGGAAGGGTTTGCAGTCAATGTCAAGAAACAAAAGGTATGTGAACTTCTGGCGAAATCATGTGTGTGTGTGTGTGTGTGTGTGTGTGTGTGTGTGTGTGTGTTATATGCCGTCAAGTCACCTGCAACTCATAGCCAGATGGATGGATAGATAGATAGATAGATAGATAGATAGATAGATAGATAGATATTTAGAGATAGATATGTTGTTTTTATGTGCTGTAGAATTGGGTGCAACTCATAGCTACTCCACGTACAACAGTCCTAAACTTTATACCTCTATACTGTCTCTGACATGCCTATTCCCATACCCCAGTGACTGAATCAATCCATCTCATCAAGTGTCTTTCTCCCCTGTGCTGTCCCTCCACCCTCTCAAGCATGATGTCCCTCTCCAAGGACTGATCCCGCTTTGCAACATGTCCAAAGTAAGTAAAGAAGCTTCAGAATCCTTGCCTCCAAGGAGCAGCCTGGCTTCATCGTCTCCAGGATGAACTTGTTTGTTCTTCTAGCAGTCCATGGTATATTCAATACTCTTCTCCAACACCAAAGCTCAAAGGCATCAACTCTCCTTCTGTCATCCCTAGTCATTGTTCAGCTCTCTGATGTAATTTGCAAGTAATTGCAAAGACTGCATCAGGCACATCTTAGTCTCCAGGCTGGCATCGTTGTTTTTCAATACTTTGAGAGGTCTCTGACAGCACACTTTTCCAATGCAAGTCATCTTTTAATTTCCTGACTGCTGGTACCAAGAGTGTTGATTGTAGAGTCAATAAAACTGAAGCTGTCAACAATCTCAATCTCTTCACCATCTATTATGATTCTACTAATCGTCCCAGTGGTGAGAATCTTTATTTTCTTTATGTTGTGCTTCAATCCATATTGAAGACTACAGTCCTTGACCTTATAAAAACAGACCAAAAAAATCCATATAGCAGTTCTACTTTGCATAGCCTAGAGGCAAGAAGCTGTGCTGCAATCTCTAGGGCATGTGGTTCAAGGTCACCAGCTGCTCCCATGTTATTTACTGCCTCTGAAAATCCACTGGAGGGTCAGCGGTGGATTGCTTCTGACTTTATGGTACACAACAACAACTGTGTATACCCAGGGTCACAGTGAGTCAGAATCAGTTCTACAGTGTACAACAACTTACTCATATGCTTTTTGTTGTTTTTATGTATTGAGTTGGAATCTATTCATACCTGGCCCTCCAGCAGAATTTCAGAGGCAGGAAATTGTGTGGGAGAAGATGGCACATCTTTCTCCATTGGGGCAGCTGGTGGATTTGACCTGCACGCCTTTAGGTTGGGGCTGCAGTTCCTTATCACTAAGCCACCATGTTCAGTAAGGAGATCTGGCTTAGTGGTAGTCAAACACTTGACTGTCAACTGAAAAGTTGGCAGTGTGAACGTACCACTGCACTGTGAGATAAAGAGGCAGCTGTTTGCTTCTGTAAAGGGTAAACCTAAACCTAACCCACTGCTCTCAAGTGGATTCTACTTCATGGTGACTCTTGGTTTTTTGAGGGTGTAATTCTTAACAGAAGATTTTCATCTTTCTCCCATCGAATGCTTTGTTGGTTTGAACTACCTACCTTTTGGTTAATAGCTCACCACTTAACTTACTGTGCTATGAACTCTCTTGTTCCATAAAGAACACAGCCTTGGAAATGATGCATGGGAATAAACTGGAAGACAATGAATTTTTAGAGATGAAATAAATGAAGGCTTCAGACAGACTCATTCTAGTTCAACCCCCTACTAGGACTTTGTATTTCCACTCCAGCTATACTGAACCATAATCTACATTTTAACAAGATCCCCAGACTACGCTTATTTTATTTTTGTTGTTAGATGCTTCTGAGTCAGTTGTGATTCATAGCAGCCCTCCATCCATGAGAATGGGCGTCTTGCACCAGGAGTCCTTGCTCTGCTTCAGCTGCTGTGTCAACAAATCTCATTGAGATGTTTCCTCTCTTTTTACTGACAAAATAGAAGGTCAATGCAAAAGAGAAAAGATCCTCAATAAAATGGATGAAAAATGATGAAGGCTTGAGCAGTGCTTTAGTGAGCCGTACATGGGACCACGGTGAGTTGGAGCCAATTCACGGCCACCTAACATGCATTCCCAAGCTCGGTGTCGTTCTCCGGGGACTGACACCTCCTGGTAATATGACCAAATTACATAAGGCAAAGTCTAGCCATTCTTGCTTCTAACGATTACTCTGGTTGGACTTCTTCCAAGGCAGATTTGTTTATTCTCCTGGCAATCCATGGTATAATAAAAATTCTCTGCCAGCACCATCATTCAAAATCATCAGTTCTTGTTATAAAGAAGAAGAAAAAAAAACCAACCAAAAAAACCCCTCAAACTCATTCCTGTCAAGTCAGAACTAACTCCTAGCTAATCCTCCAGTGTGTTTTTGGAGTCTGTAAGTCACACGGGGCATTGCTCCTTTTTCTTCGTCAGAGCTGCTGGTGGATTTGAACCACCAGAAAGGCACCTCTTTTGGGTTGGAAGTATGACTCTCTGTGGACGAGGCCCTCAGAGCTCCTTGTTCTTACGTCGTTGCTGAGTACCGTAGAGTAAGAGCGGACCCATAGCGGACCTTCTGGTGGGTTTTCAGAGACAGTTTCACAGGAGTATAGACCTTGTTAAAATGTAGATTCAGATTCCATATACCTGGGGTGGAAATGCAGATTTTCAAGTAGAGGAAGAGATCAAACTAGAACACGCTAGTTCACCTTGGAATAAATGTTCAACTAGTGAATGAATAGTGGTAAGTGGTTGTTCTGCTGACTCTGTTCATGTCCGTGGGAGTCTTTCCTTCTGCACCGTCCACCAGAAGTAATATCTGGTGACAGAAATGGCAAGAAAAATTTCCTTCGGAAAGACTCTAAGTTTCATTGGAGAGAGAAGAAGGGGAGAAAGTGTCTTTGCAGTCAAACACTGGGCTGTTGAGGAGGACATTTCTAACCTTGCCATGTTAGTAACCACCAGGGTCAACCAGGAGTCCTTTTTGAATCTGGAAACAGAATTTCCCCTCTCTGAGGACATCCTTGGTGACATTCATTCACAATACTCCAAATGTGTGGCTTTTTGTTTTTTTCTAAAAGGCAAGACCCACCCAGGAGGTTACTTTTTAAATTTACTTGCAGCTCTTCTAGGTCTGCATTTAACACTATGCTGTAATAAATCTGGAAGATACCAGCTTTAGCTCACTCATTTCCTTAGGTCCATCTAATTTCTGATATTCCAATGGTAGCAGAAATAGCTTCCATCCATTGAGTGTCTCTCAGGAACTTAATTTGTCCTTTATTTCCATAGGTCCCATACTCTTCATTGAAAACTTTAAACCATTACAGTAAATGTATAAATATTCAAGGTAAACTCAGTGGTATCTTTCAGACACCACTTTCAATATAGGAGTATTATTATAAACTTTTTAAATATTTTTTTTAAATGGCTGATGATGGGTCCACTTATCAAGTTGTTTGGACTTAATTATGCAAGAAGCTGTGCTGCAATCCCAAAGGCATGTGGTTCGAGGCCATCAGCTGTTCTGTGGGAGAAGGATGGGCATTCTCCTTCTGTGTGATTAACTGCCTCTGAAAACCCACTGGAGGGTCAACTGTGGTTTAATTCTGACTCTATAGCACTCAACAACAACTTAATAAGTAGAACTATTACATAATTCTTATGACCTAGAGGAGCTGTGAAAATTAGTGAAATACACTTAGCCTTGTGGATCAATAAAATTTGGAAAACTTTCTGCATTGCTTCAGACCACATCCCTAGTTTTTACCTTTGAAGATACTGGGTCCCTGGGGGTCAAAGGGAGAGGGTCAAGTAAATCAGATCATCAAAAGGATTGTAAGTACTAGGACCAAGATTTGAACTCAGGACTGCCAGATTCCAGCCCCTACAACATGACTCTCCAGACTCTGCCTCCATGATTGTGCTCAGCCAGAGAGTTGGCATCCTGTGCTAGATCTTAGACCATTCCAGCTCCAGCAGGCTTCAGCAACAATCTAGTGAACTCACTGTCCAGCTCAGCCACAAAACAATGAAACTTATCTAGTCTAAGAATTGAGCCTATTGACTTTTGTTGTTAACTGCCATCAAATCAGCCCCCAACGCAGTGAGTGACCCAGCGTACAAGTAGATTAAACTGCTAGGATCCATAAGGTGTTCATGGGCTGATTTTTCTATCATAGCCCAGAAGCTCTGCTAAAACCTATTTAGCATCATCATTCAGTCATTGCTGTGGGCTTGGAACAGACTCATAGCTGACTCTCCAGTAGGGAGGTGGTGGTGATGTTGTTATGTGCTCTCAAGTCAGAACCAACCCATAGCTGACCCTCCAGCAGGTTTTTAGAGGCAGTAAGTCTCAGAGGAGGATATCACTGATCCCTGGGCCCTAGAGAAGATGGTGAGTTCCAATTGCATGCCTCTGGGATAGCAGTACAGCTCCTTACCACTAGGCCACCAGAGCTCCCTTGGGTTTTTGGAGGCTATAATGGACCTACTAGACAGAAAGTTGTGCTACTAAGCCAGAGGTGGGTGATTTTAATCTGTGGCACTCGGACCTGGTTTTAATTGTTTTTTTGTCAAACATTCTTCTAGGTGGTATAGCACTAGTCTGTGCATTTGCTGTACAGAGGTAACTTGTGGTTGCCATGACGCTAAACACTGTGACACTGATGTGCCAAATGCGATAATGGTTACCCATGGTGGACAGTGTTTGGTGGACCTCCCCTATTAAAACAAGCTTGGAAGCAGGAGTGGCATCCACTTCCGAAGTAGTTTGCCTTCAGAAACTATGAACTTGGAGAAATGATGACAGTTATACAAGTGTTCAGGTCTTTTGTTCATAGGGTCGCTATGAGTTGTCTGTGACTTGACAGTACTTAACAACAATAGCAACATGGGTTTTTAGTGGGTTTTAAGAAGTTGTAAATCTCACAACAGGAGCTCCACTAAGGGTCCTCATACCCAGAGCAGAGAAGGCAGGCAAGGCCCCACCAGAGATCCAGGGGCCCCAGGCAGAAGTTTATAGGCAACAAAGGGGCAGCTGCGGCCCCACTGAGGGTCCTGATACCTAGTGCAGAGGTCTGTGGGTGATGAGGAAGACAGGTGATATCTTTCCCAGAGCCTTTGGGCTCTTAGGCTTAGAAGCCCTCAGGCCTGCGCTAAGATCCATTACTAAAGATTCAGCTGTGCCATTGTGTGCCAATAACTTATCTAGGACCCCATCCTGCTACACCACCACCAGCCTTAGCTGGGGTCTGAAAGGGGTATCCTGCACCATGATATCTGTATACCTGATTGTCTTCACAGTTCGCTTATAGGTACAACACTTAACTGTCAGTTTGTTTATTGAGGAATGATTTGCATGTTGCCAATTACATTATATCTTGGATTTATATAAGCTTAGGTATTATTATGTTTACCGACCTGTCTGTCAATCTGTTGTACTGGTCTACCCTGTGGGGTGCTGGAATGCTGCAGTGCCTCAAATACCAAGAGGGTCACCCATGGTGGTCAGATTGCAAGAGTGCCCAGATTAAGACTGACTAGGAAGAAGGATTGGCTTAGCCATCTACTCCTGAAACAACTATTCTTTGAAAACCCTCTGAACAGAGGAATGTGGATAATAATGGCATAAACATGTCCACTGCCAGTCAAGTAGTCGGGTGTACTTGAGCTGCACTGGGTAGGATTAGAATCTGGGTCTCCTGCATGGAAGGCAAGGATTCTATCTTTGCCCAGTAATGGCATCTCCTTACTTTAAGTTCTGCATTATTTTCTTTCTCCATTGTGTGCCTCTATCTCTTCCCAGCTTTGACCAACCATGCATTATGGCTTTCCAGTATCTGTAGCCAAATGTTGAAGGTGTTCCATTGCCTGAAGGACCGAGACAGAAGAGGCTTTGCAGCAGGAGGGCACCAAGACTGATTTATAGGGGAAAGGGATTGGCTTCCAGGGGAAGATGAAAAGAGCAAAACCTATGATGTATCATTTGGGTTCAGGATGCTTAAATGGGATGCGGCTGTCATCTGTGACTATCTAAGTGGTATGAATGTCACAAGGGTAGGGCAGAGGAGTTATTTAGCGGATTTAGCCAGGAAATGGGATAAGAAGGAGAAAGAAAAATTGAGGCTGAAGATATGATATTGGTATTTATTAGACAGGGGTAGGGGCGGTGGAAGGTTCCGCATTGCGTGATTTATGTAAAGTTGGATTGGATGAAGCACTGTGGAAAATACCTGAGGGGTGATCACACAGGCTTCTGGGAATTAACTGAATACTCTTTCCTACCTGCGATTTTTATGGGTCTTCAACGACCGTATTTTTTTCATTTGTCTTCTCTGTTCTTCACCCGTCTGTGTTTTCCTTTCCTGTTCATTTGTACCCATCCCAGCCCCTTCTTTCCACCTTTCCCTTTCCCCTCCTCCTTCTTTTCACACTCACTCTTGAGCACCATCCGCTCGTGTTTTCTCCGCACCCTCCCTTGCCTTCTTTCTGCTACCTGGTGGAGCTCAGGTTTCCAGGCCACTGCTCTTCCCCTCTGCTCGTTCCAAAACTGGAGACAGAATTTGCCACTCCGACAAAGAGAACAAAAGCTGCAAGTGTCTGCCAAAGTTACAAGGACAGCATTTCTCTTTTTGAGGGGGTTTTAATTTTAAGAGGAGAGGGGGCGAAAAAGTCCGCCTCTTCCCTCCCCCTCCCCTCCTGCTGTGCAGCCTCTGCTTTGCGCTTGCAAGCACCAGTTGAGGGACTGCCAGATAAAAAGCTGCTCCTCAGTTTAGATCCTTTCTTCTCTCATGTCCCCTCCCATCCTCGGCCCCTTTTCACCACGAGCTCCTCGCAAATCCAGGCAGAAAGTGAAAGCATTAGCATTTTTAATAAAGGAAGCTGGAGAAGAAGAGAGGCAAATCGAGAAAGCTGAAGAAGGAGAGGCAGCGCACATCCAGCAAGTCACCACTGCCTTTTGGAGCCAGAGAGCTTGCTCGGGATGGGGATTGGGGGGAGGCGGATGAGGGAAGTAAGGCCCTGCCTTAGGAGAAGCATTCAGGCTGGTATAATTGGAGCTTTGAGCACAAGCAGAAACAGTTGGGAGGTGGGGAATTTCTGTGCTGGATTGCATTGGGCTCGACTTGATACTGAGGGCTAGCATTGTGAAATGTTTTCTAATTTAGCCCATTTTCTCGGTCTTCTCGAGATGAGCCATTATTCATCCATTACTGGCAAAAATCATGGTCCCGGCTAACCCCTTATTTTCTTTTCTCTTCTTCGCCCTCTCCCTGTGCTTCCGAGGAAGGGAGGAGAGATAAGCAGAGGGGGCTGGGGTGGGAGGCAAACATACCCTTGGTTTAAAAGAGAACGTGAACTTAGACTCCAAGGAGCTGACATCATCATTCCTCGTTTTATTTTTGAAGGGCTAGGAATGCAAAAGTTTAATGGAGTTGCTAGGTTTATGTATCGCCTGTGAGACCATTGTACCTCTGCAGGATGAAGCTTAATTGGCTCTTTTCCCACCATTGAAAGGGGAAGAAAATATCTCCATGCAGTGGTTGCGTTTCTCTAAAGAAAGTGGCGGTGATTAGATCTAATGCCTTTGACAGCTGGATAAAAAGTTACTAAATAAGAATAACTTGAATGCCTAAACCTGAAGTCAATCAGGAGGTAACACAAATCCCCAAATGCCAAAATGAACCGTCTTGTTGTAGCGTTCTTCTGCCATCACACTTGTAAACCCAAATGAATAAAACGGGCAAACCTGCTTCACTTCCCCAAATCGGATTCCATGGAGAACTAGGGCAGAGTCAGAATTAAGAAAACTTCCCTTTCACTCCTGAATTCCAGCCTCTTAAGTGCTTAAAAGCTCTCAGTTGGCAAAGTGTCAGCGCAGCTCATTCTGGACAATTCATAACTTTGGACGTGAGGCTAATCTCACTGTCCCAACCCTTTGCAATGTTAACAAAAGGGTGACTCTTGGCAGCCAGTGCTTCTTATATCTGAAATCAATCATTTCAGCCTCATCTGCATAGAGACGAGAGTGGATGCATGCGTACATATATTTAGTCGCATCTGGGCTATCACTCATTGCTGTCAAGTCATAACCAATTCAGAACTGACCCCCCAGCAGTTTTCCTGAGTCTGTAAATCATCCCACGGGGCTGCTGGTCTATTTCAGCTGCCAGAGGGGCGCCACCTATGGGTTATCCGGGTAACTGCTATGGACTACAATGCAAGAACTCTTTTTGAGGGTTCTGGGCAATAGATTTTAATAATAAAACTCGGTTTCCTTCATCAGCAAATTATTCTGCTTGTTCCTGGGTTAATAGCCGCGATCCAGTACTTGGTGCCAGGCATATGTTCTACTATGAGTCAATACGAGTACAGCTCATAGCAGCCCTATGAACAACACATATGAAACCTGTCCTATCCAATGCCATCCTTTCAGTGTCTGACACAATGTAAGACCATTGCTGCAGTCACTGTGTCAATCCATCTGGTTGAGGATCTTCCTCTCTCTTGCTGTCCACTCAAGCATGATGTCCCTGTCCAAGGAACAGCCTCTCCTAGCAACATGTAACGTCAGAACAGAGCAAGGAGACAATGCATGGTTCAAAATCAAGAAGGGGGTCTGTCAGGGATGTATTCTGTATCCATACCTTTTCAATCTGTATGCAGAACAGCTCATCCGGGATGCTAGGCTATACAAGGAGGAATGTGACATCAGGTTTGGAGGAAGATTCATCAACAATCTGTGTTATGCAGATGACACAACCTTAATTGTTGAAACTGAGGAGGACGTGAAGCACTTGTTGCAGAAGATCAAGGACTGCAGTCTTCCATATGGATTGAAGCTCAGCATCAAGAAAACAAAGATTCTCACCACTGGGCCAATTGGCAGCATCATTATAGATGGTGAAGAAATTAAGATTGTTAACAGTTTTAGTTTGTTTGGTTCCACAATAAACAATTTTGGTAACCAGCATCCAGGAAATCAAAAGACAAATTGCGTTGGGAAAGTCAGCTGTCAGGGACCTCTCCAGAGTACTGACGAGCAACAACGTCAAGCTGGAGACAAAGGCATCCCTGATCCGGGACATAGTCTTCACAATTGTGTTCTATGTGTCAGAGAGCTGGACAGTGACTAGGGATGATAGAGAATTGATGCCTTTGAGCTGGGGTGCTGGGTGCTGAAGAAGAGTGTTGAATATATCATGGACTGCTAGAACAAACAGGTTCATCCTGAAGAGGGTGAAGCTGGGCTGCTCCTTGGAGGCAAGGGTTCTGAAGCTTCATCTGACAGTCTTTGGGCATGTTGCAAGGAGGGACCAGTCCTTGGAGAGGGACATCAAGTTTGGAAGGGTAGAGGAATGGTGCGGGAGAGGAAGATCCTCAATGAGATGGATCGATTAAATGATTGGGGTAATGGGAGTAGGTGTGTTGGAGACAGTGAGGTTGGCACAGGATAGAGCAGGGTTTAGGGCCCTTGTACATAGGGTCGCTATGAGTTGCAAGCAACTCGATGGCACATAACAACAACAAATACCACAGCAAGAGCAGTAACAACAGCAACAGCCCATGCCCAGAGTATGAAAGATGAAGTTTTGTCATCTGTGCCTTAAAGGTGCACTCTGGCTCCACCTTCTCCAAGACATTGCTGTTTTTCTTTGGCAATCCATGAGATATTCAGTCATCAATTCTTCATCTGTCATCCTATTCATAGTCCAGCTGTCAGCAACATATCAAGTGATTGAAAAGACCGTAACCTGGATTAGGCACACTTTAGTCCTCAAACTAACATCTTCGCTCGTCACTACAGACTTTCAGAGTGCAATATGGATCCTTATCTCCTTATGCTGGTACCAAGTGTGTTTATTGTAGATCCAAATAAGATGAAGTTGTCAACAGTTTCGGTCTTTTCTCCATCTATCATGATGTCACCTCTCAGTCCAGAGGTGCCAGGCATATAGCTATACATAAATCCCTGGGTGATGCAAATAGTTAATGCAATGGATTGTTAACCAAAATGTTGAAAGTTTAAATGGCCTAATGGTAAAGAGCTGTGCTACTATCCCTGAGGCTTATAGTTCAAATTCACTAGCTTCTCCATGGGTGAAAAATGGAAATTCTCCTCCCATGTGATTTATTGCCTCTGAAAACCTGCTGGAGGGTCTGCTATGGGTCAGTTCTAACTTGATGGTTCACTACAACAACAGAGGCCTTACAAGAAATATCTGTTGATCTGCTTCTAAAATACCAGTCATTTAAAGCCAGTGAGCACAGTCCTACTCATACTATAGTTGTTGTGTGCCATGGAGTTGGAACTGACTCCTAGCTGACCTTCCTGTGAGTTTTCAGGATCAGTAAATTGCATTAGAAGACATTATTCATATTTCTTCTAAGGAGCAGCTGGTAGATTTGAACAGTGTGCCTTTGGGTTGTCAGTGCAACTCCTTACTAAACCACTGGAGTCCCCTGTAAGTCAGGATTGGCTCATTGGTAACCAACTTAGGGGTCACAGCAATTCAACAGTAAATTTTCTCCCTCCCTGTGGGAGACTTATGTTAAACTCTTGGCCAGTACACCATGGGCTCTGCAGTCTCCCATCTGTCAGTGTTGGCTTGCATGTTGACTGTGATGCTGAACAGGTCTTGACTGAATTTTCAAATTGAAATAGACTAATGTTAGCCATGCTTCTTGCTATGGACCAGGTCACTAAAGTTCCTAGCAAACTGAGACAGACTAGAAAGAAAAGCCATGGATCTCTTTCTGAAATGTAAGCCAGTGAAAACCCAATGAACATTAATGATCTGATCTGCAGCCACTCCTCTGATGGATGGATAGGAGTTGGGCAGTATTTCGTTCCATTGTACAGGGAGTGGCAGTGAGTCCAGAGATGGCTTGATGTCATTAAACAGAAAGCATTAACTACAATGGAAAATTTCCGAAAGCTTCACACCAAAATACATATGAAGATTGGAGAGGGACAGGTGGATTTACATCTCTTAGATTCCTTCAAGGAACAGATGTTGTCTCAGAGCATCCTATCCCAGGGTAGGATTAACATCAGAGGAGATTCTCTCAAAAGCATTTAAGTTGGATGGCATGTAAGTTTGGATCCAGAGCCAAGTACTTGTGAAGGAGCTGGGAAATCATTTGATGTTTGCTTGTTACTTTACCTATAGATAGAAGTTTCTTTCTTTTCCTCATGTCTATAAATTCACCAGTGTTCTGAAGTGAGACCTGAGCCTTCAGTGCTGCCTACGCTGAAAGTGTCCTGCATGAAGGCCAAACATTAAGGGGTCTGAAAGAAACAGTTTTTTGCCACATTCTCTCCATCTCTGAACTCTTCTTGAAGGTTTCTATAAGGTTTTATGTCTTCTTTTATTACTGGTCTCTACGTTTTCCCTAGTTGCCACTTTGATTCAACAAATTCAGAACTAAGCTTCTAACCAAAAAGTAATCAGTTTGAATCAAGAAAAGACCCGAGCAAGTTACTTCAAAAGGATTAAAAAATAGGAAACCCTTTGTAGCAATTTTACTTTATCTTAAAGGGTCATCGTAAGGCAGAATTGATTTAGTGCAAACCAACACTTTCCCTAGATATTTCTCCCAGAGGCTCCACCATGGTCTATATACATATATCTTTCATATCTTTGTCTCTAGACCTAATGCCATTTTCAGCCTATGTCTTTATATTAGCATGTGGATTTTTCCATAAGTTTATCAAATTAACTTGTCCAGAATTGAACTCAAAACCCAACCCCACTCAGCTACTTGCTTTAACTCCTATAATTCTATATATAAATAGCATCATCATCCTCCACCCAGTCTCCTAGATGAGAAACTTTGGAGTCATTTTCCAGCATCTCCCTCCAAAGTCCTTCCTCTCCCTCACTCATGTGTACTAAATCCTATTTGTTCTTGTTAGAAATCTCTCTCGAGCCTAGCTACTCCTCTGTGTTCCCAAGGCTACTACTTTATTCTTGAACAGCAACCGTTTAACTAGAACAGTTCTCATCACTCTTATCAAGTCACTGAGTCAGAACCAACTCAGAGCTGACCCTCTACTTGGTTTTCAGAGCCTCTAAATTTTAAGGGAGACAACTGCCAATCTTTCTTCCAGGGTGTGCACTGCTGTTAGGTACACACTTTAAAAGGAAAGGATGAAAGAGGGAAGGAACGGGAAGAGGAGGGGGTGAATCTGAGAATTAGAGGATGCATGTGGTAGAGAGGTTGTCACGGGCACAATATTAGGAGAGAAGGAAGAAATACACATGGAACATTCAGGAGTCAGGAAGTGGGGATGTGAGAGGGTAGTGCATTCTGATAGAGAGGCATAAAGGGTAACTGTAGGAAGATGTGCAGGGGTCAGAAGGCCTGGTGGAGTTTAGATTTTATCTAATAGGAAATGAAGAGGTAGGGAATATGAAAGAGTAAGCAAGGGACTTGAAGTGGATGTTTTAGAAAGCTATGTTGTTGTTGTTGTTGTTGGGTGCTTTGAGTTGACTATGACTCAGAGTGAGGCTACGGACACTAGATCTGAACCTTACACTATCCTGCACCATCCTCAGCATCTCTGATAGGCTTGTGCCTATTAGTACAGTCTCTGTGTCAATCCACCAGGGTTTTATAAACTATGGCTCTTAGGCCGAACTTAGCCCACCTCTCTTTTGTCTTTTTTAAATTTTTTTATTTTGTTGTGTGTGTGTGTGTATACACCAAATTGGATCTGACTGGTACAGGAGGAGATTGTCTCTCCTTCTCCATCAGAACATCTGGTGGATTCGAACCACACTCCTCTGGAATTGCAGTGCAGCTTCTTGCCACTAGGCCACCAGAGCTCCCCTCTCTCTCTTTTTTTTATTTTTTTTTTATAAATAAATTTATATGGGTACACGGCCATACCCTTCTGTTTATGTGTTGTTCATGGCTCTTTTCATGCTACAGTGACTAGGCTGTGTAGTTGTTAGAGAAACCCTGTGACCTATAGAGCATACAATATTTACTATCTCCCCCTTTGCAGAAAATAATTTGGTGACTCTGCATTGCATTGCATCAGGACTTTGCACCTTGCTTCATTGACAATTAAAGATGGAGAATTCCTTGGGGGGCGAGGGGTGAAGGGTGAGGGAAACTGTAGGAAGGATTGGGAGAGGGAGAGTGGAACTGTAGGGGAACTGCCTGTGAACTGTAGGATGTTGTCAGCCTCCTAGTCTTCTACCTGATAAGGGCTAAGAGTTCACCCTACCCCTGCTCCCAGCAGGGACAGCCAGAGATGTCTCTAGACACTGTTCAAGTGAGAAGGGCCCAGCAAAACTACTCGTTTTCGGAATCTCCCGCCTTAGATTCTGGTGAATCCAGAATTATGGGAGCATGTTTAGGAGAGAGTTGTAATAATAGCAACAACAGTAACAACACATAGTTCAGAATAGGATTTAGCATGTGCCTGAAACTTTTTAAGTACTTTAAAAGGTAGCAAGTCAGTGAAAGAGAAGACTTTCAAGGAGAAGAATGATGCCGTGATGACCACCATGGGCTTTAGTATAACAAAGATCATGAGGAGGAGGGGGCTAGGCTCACATCTGTTGTTCTTAGGGTCACTATGAGTGATTCATAGGTGAACTGATGGCATCTAACAGCAATAACACCACGCCATCTGTTGATTCCTTCACACTGTCATCAATCTTACAAGGTGGATACTGTTTTGGTAATTTTAACTTATGATGTAACTAGTTATTATTATCATCATCTGTACTTTACCTAAGAAGAAGTTCCTGGGTGGTGCAAATGGCTTGGTTGCTAACCAAAAAATTAGTCTGTGTTGAGGTACTTCAGAAGAAAAGCATGGCGGTCTACTTCTGAAAAAAAAAATCAGCCATTGAAAAGCTTACAGTGCACAGCTCCATCCTATCATACAGGTCTCTCCATGAGTCAGTCAATTCAAGGGCAATTCTTCAGGACACTGACACACACACACACACACACACACAGAAACTTATTAGCAGTCCCTCAGTTAGTAGTTATTAGCTATTTAGTTGTACTGGGCTTTTTACCCTGGTAGTCTGGCTCCTTAATTCACATGCTCTGGTGGTCTAGTGGATAGAAAGGTGCACTGCCATCCTACAGGCCTACAGGTTGAATCCACCAGCTGCTTCAAAGGAAAAACACAACCTCTAAAAACCTGCTGGAGGGTGAGTTATGAATCAGTTCTGACTCGAGGCAATGAGTTGTTGGGGGTGTTGACCACGAGACTCAGGAACTCTGGCGGCGTAGTCTGTAGGGAATTGTGTTGGTTACCCAAAGGGCGTGCTCTCTCATAGTTTGAATCAACCAGCAACTTTGAGGGAGAAAGATGGACAATCTTCTCTTGTGTGATTTACAGCCTTTGGAAACCTTCTGAAGGGTCGGCTATGAATGAGTTCTGACCTGACAGCAGTGAGGCTTTTTTAGTTTAGATACTGAGTTTTTATATCTTGGCATTTTAATGACCATGGGAGCTGTTCAAAGTGGTTGAAATCTCATCAGCTAGTCCAAGAGTCCTAATTTGATCAGCCTCTCTCTTTTGTAAGTGCCAAAGAGTGTGAGCGGAGCAGTACCTGCCAGAAACAGCTGAAAAGCAAGAGGCTGTCATCCTTGTGCGGAGAAAGGAGGAGCACAGAAGAGGGTATAGGGAGAAGAGCAGTAAAAAGCTGTGCAACAGCAGGGTAACCTACAAGGGAGTAGACTTGGGGGAGGAGAACACAGAACCCCGGGGACACTGAAGAAGGGAGACAAATATGAAAAGAAGAGGCAAGATTCTTCACAGACAAGAGAAAGGAGCTCTGGATCTCCCTTTGACTCCTCACCTTGTGCGCGCGCGCGCATGTGTGTGTGTGTGTGTGTGTGTGTGTGTGTGTGTGTGCACGTGCGCCTAAGCAGCCTTGTGTGTCTTCTAGGCCTTGTTTTACACTTAAAGAGTCTTATGGTACTGTGGTTACATGCTTGGCTTCCAAGCAAAAGGTCCATAATTTGAACCCACCCGTGGCTTCTGCTTCTGTAAAGGTTAAGCCCACTGCTGTTGGGTGTGCTATGACTCATAGCAACCCTCCACTGTTCCTGAGGCCGTGAACTGACCTGGGAGGGAAGTTTGCGCTCCTGACCTTTCCCTATGACACACCATGCCACCAAAGCTCTAAGATTACAGGCTTGGGAACCCTATGGGGCAGTTTGCCTCTGTCCTGTAGGGTCCTTGTGAGTCACCACTGATTTGTGGGAGGTGGGACTTGATTCCCTTCCCCTCCAGGTGCACACAGAACAGGTGACTTCACCTCCTGGTGAGAAACCAGTTGCTGTTGAGGAGATTCTGAGTTCCGGTGACTTTACATGAGTCAGAGTAAAACACTGGCTGATCTTGCTGAACTTGATATCCAGGCCTCTCTTCCAAGGTGCTTCTGAATGGTCTTGACCTTCCACCCTTTTGGTTAGCAGGCCAGCCTTCTGACTGGATCACCTTGGAACTCCCTGTTTAGAGCAGAAAAGCTGAGAAGTCCCTGTGTCTGAAATAGAAGATAAGAACCTGTGGGAGGTAGAAATGCAAAGTCGTAGCTCTTCTTGCTGTTTATAAGCTAAATTTGAGACCACTGTGGCAATGAGAGGTATGTGGAGTGCTCATTTAGTTTGTAAACAAACACTCCCCACAACTCACCCTCTTTCCACTTAATCTTTCACCCCAAAATGACAACGGTTTCTTGCTTTTCAGCTGCTTCTGGCAAGTATTACTCCCCTCCATTCTTTGGCACTTATAAAAGAGAAGGCTGGTCAAATATGAACCATGGACTAGATTAAGTGGATAAGAAGGTCCCCAGAAAGCAGACTGGCATGAAGGAGTTTTCTAGGGGAGAACTTCAGGACATCCATGAGGGAAGCACAGATGGGCAGGGGGTGACTCAGCTGTGAGACGGTGACAACAGAGAACTTAGCCAGCCCATGGAGAACTCAGGAGCTGGCATGGCCCTTCAGTTGCCTCCAATCAGTGGAAGGGAACTGGGCCTTAGATCCTCAGACTAGCCACCACTAGATGTAGACAACCTCCCAGAACTCACCCTTTATGAGTTGCCTTCTAACTGATAAGACAGAATAGAACTCTAGGGTTTCCAAGGCTGTATTTTTGGAAGCAGCCTGCCACTTCTTTCTCTTGTCAAGTCCTTTAGCTAGCAGCCTAATACTAAACCATGATGCTACCAGAGTTCACCCCCACTAAGAAATTCTGCATTATGTAAAGCACTCCCTTCAGCTTGCCTGGAGAGGTTCACATCTCCAGTCTTTCAACAGTCAGTACTCCCAGCAGCTAATATTTTAGTCCTGGGAATTTGAATGGTGTAGATCAGGGGATATGGGCAACATTTGTAGTCAGGGACCTCTCCAAATTATTGAAGAGCAGTGATTTCAATTAGAGGACTAAGGTGCAGCCAATTCAGGCCATAGTTTTTGAGGCATTTGCTGTGCATCTGAGAGCTGGACAATGAATAAAGATGACAGAAGAAGAATTGATA
This sequence comes from Elephantulus edwardii, assembly GCF_000299155.1. Lineage (NCBI taxonomy): Eukaryota > Metazoa > Chordata > Mammalia > Macroscelidea > Macroscelididae > Elephantulus > Elephantulus edwardii. The sequence continues at coordinate 4,499,707 of NW_006399811.1, read as the reverse complement.
CCTTTGAACTGTGGTGTTGGAGAAGAGTACTGAAGAGCCCATGGACTGTCAAAAGAACAAGCAGATATATCTGGGAGAGGATGTAGACAGAGTGCTCCTTGGAGGCAAAGATGAGAAAGCTTCACTTCACATATTTTGAGTATGGTGTTAGGAGAGGCTATTTCTTTCAGAGGGAAATCATGCTTGGAAAGATGGAAGAACAACAAAAAAGAGGACCTTTAACCAGGTGAATTGATACGGTGACTTCAGCAATGGCTTGACTATGTAAGAGATTGTGAGGATGGCACAGGATAGGACAGGGTTCAGATCAGTTGTTCATGAGTTTACTGTCGGTCATACTCAACTCAATGGCACCTAACAACAACCTCCACCCAGAGTCAGCAGGCTTTGGGTGGAGTGGTGAGAACAGGGTGTTCTTTCTTCAGTGCCAAACTCACACAGACAGAAGGCTTCTTACCTGGGAAGCTCATCCTGAGCTAACAAGTTCAGGATGTCTGGGACAGGGCTGGTAAGAGCCAAGAGTGTGAATCTTGCTGTGGAATCCATTAATCAGTTGAATCATGGATATTAAAGTTTAGATCTGAAGAGTTCCATTGAAGGGTGTCTAGATGAGAGTGACAAGAGGCTAGACAGTCATTGACAGGACTGGGAACGTGTCACCTGGAAAAAAGAAGATAAAGGTAAGACACGGTAATTACAGCTAGAAAACCATACTTGTTTTGCCTAGCTCCAGAAAGGCATGCTCAGAACTAATGGGTACCAATTAGAGGCAAGTGGGTTTTAACTCAGATAAGAAAAGTGTTGTATACCTTCCTAAGAATTAGAGATACCCTACCACACCCTGCAACTTCTGAGATGTGAGGGAGACACATACATCACTTCTTCAAGGACCTGTGGTGGTGATTTTGTGATGAGGGGGGCTGTCTGTAAATCTTGTGATTCTCTGAGCCCCTAAAATTCAGTCTTTGAAAAAGCTGCTGCACCTGTCTTCATGTTGCTAGTCCCAGAAGGGTTTCACTTCTGAACATTTCAGTGTGAGGGTGACCTCACTGCCTCCCAGCTGACACCTTTCATTTCCGGATGGTTCTAATAGAAGGAAAGCTCTCTTCTGTTGCCTGTACCCTTGAGTGATGCTTCCCATCCCCCTTCAGCTAAATTGGAGAGGGAGGAAATCAAAAGTCAAACTCTGCAGAATGGCACTTTTCTAACTCTCCATTCTCCTTGCTGTCTATACTGAACAATTACTGAGCCTTGGCCTTTTGTTCCTGGCTGCTGCACCAGCAGTGTGGCAGGAGAATAAAGACCCCATCTTGGAGGATGCTAAAAGACCCAAGAAATCACCCAGCATTCACTGTAGCAATGAGTCTCGGAGGCCAGCCTGGGCGGCCATCTCTCTTCCTCCCTCTCGCTGGGCTGTTTCAATCACTAGACGTCCTGAAGTCGCCACTCCAGTCGGTGTGACAGAATGGATTAGGCACCAGCCGGAACACGCTGTGGTGGCACAGTCCAAAGTGAGGGGCCCACAGCTATCATTCTTTTGTCTGAGTAGAGTTGAGGCTGGTCAGGGGGTGTGGAAGGAACAGCTACAGGGATTGGAAACCTTTGTTAAGTCTGGTGGCCTGAGGCTGCCTGACCGCTGTGCCCAAGCCCAAGGTCAAACGAATACTTTCCAGGCCAGAGACAAAGAGGTTCATGAGCACTGAGATGCAAAAAGTTAGAAATTTATTTTGAGTTGCTTTCTAGAAAAAAAAAATAAATAAAAGGCCCACTTATGAAAACATCCCCAAGTCCCAAATCAGGAAAAGGTGTGTGTGGGGGAGTGTTGTTGTTGTTGTTTTTAAAGAACAGCAACAACCACAACAAACAGAAACTGTGCATGTTAACCATGTCTGTGAGCATTTTTCAGGGGAAAAGATAAAGGGACTGAGCGCAGAATGAGTTAATGCTGCCAGAAGGATTAAGAGGAATAAAAATGGTGTTTACAAATATACCAGGGAGAAGGAGCACTCGGGGAAAATAGGCCCATAAATAAGTAAAGCGGATTGAAATCTACTGCGGGTCTAACAAGACCAAGGCCCTGAATTGCTTTGCGCTATCTGTCTTTTACATGAAAAATAACAAGAAAATGCAGGAAGTGGCGGTGATTTCAGTGGGAGATTCCAACTGCAAGCGCGGAAGGCAGCCCTGTGGGAATGTTGGGTTGCAGCAAGAAGCTCTGCAGACGCGCTCCAGGACTCCCGATGGCCCAGATCCTCCACCGGGCATCATGCAGCTTCCTGCCTGGCACCTGCCTCCTCGGAGGACCCTGTCTCCTAGGGCCTCAGTGCAGCCGTCATGTGGAATCGCTCCTCTTAGCCCAGCAGACCGAGTCCTCCCTCTCTTTCTGCCACCTGGACTGGAGCACTCTGTCATCATCAGGTCACCCGCCCTGGTGTCACCACTGTTCTCTACCTCCCCATTTGCCAATCTGCATAGTCACCCCTTTTTGCTCTTCCAAGGGGCCTTGGTAGCATAATGGTGAGAGTGTCTGACTGCTAACCAAAAGGCTGGTGGTTTAAATGCACCAACTGCACCGAGCAAGAGCCATGTGCCATTCAGGTTTAATAGAGACTTCCAGCCATAGAACCCTCTGGGGCAGACAGTTCCACACTCTCCTACAGAGTCTCCAAGTTGGATTCAACTTGATGGTAGTGGGCTTGGGGTTTGATATTCTCCAACCTTTTTCTTGTTCAAATCCCACCTCAGTCAAAAGAAACTTTTTGGATTTCCCTTGCTTTTTCCAGGGATGGGAGGACCTCTTTCCCATGTACTTCCCACCGTATTGTCTGACTTTCTATTACTTACTTACCTTATAGACCATAGTATGTGTTTCCATGTACTTCTCCCATGGTGGAATCCCTGGATACTCCACTTCCAAAGACAGCCTTGAAGGATCCTCTGGTAGAGCAGAGTTATACTGTGACAAGCATGAGGCAGCCATTGGTCAGAATCGACTTGAGGGACACATAGTTATTTAATTCTCCCTGAACAGACTGTGAACTCGTTGAGGCTTGGGCCAGGCTTTTCAGTGGGGTCTCTTGTGCCTGTCACAGTGTTGAGCACAGAGATTTTCTCTAGTCATGCTGCACTTTAGAATGTTCTCTGGAGTTCACAAATGTTGTGCTGTCCACAACCTACTGAATTGAAAGTTTCGGAGGAATATACCTGCTCTGAGTACTTTTGAAAGCTCAAGAGATCCTGATGTACATTAAGCTTTAAAATCATTAATATAGTGACAGGAGCACTGGTGGCCTCGTGGCAAGAAGCTGCGCTGAAATCCTGAAGGCTCTGAGTTTGAATCCACCAGCTGCTTCGCAGGAGAAGGCTGGACAATCTCCTCCCATGTGATTAGCTGCCTCTGAAAATGTGCTGGTGGGTCAGCTATGTTTCTGTTCAGACTCCATAAACAGCAGTACAATGGCTACCAAAATGAGGTTCCTGGTTAGCATTACCTGGGATTTGTTCCCAAGGCAAACCCTCAGTCCTGTTTTTTCTCACTCAGAAACTCTGAGGGGTGTGGCACAAAGATTCATGCTTTAACAAGACCTGCAGGAAATTCCAGGTGCCCTGGTGGCCCAGTGAGATGATAAAGAACTATACTGCTAACATAAAAGCTGGCAGTTCAAATACCTCAGCTGCTCTGTAGGAGAAAAATGAAGCAGTTTGCTCCCGTAAAATATTGTAGGAGTATGCAATGAGGGTTGCAGAGTGGATTATATTTGGGGGTAGGGGTGGGGTTTGGGGAGGTGCGGGGGGATTGTGTACCAATGAGGGAGTTTTTCTTTTGCTTTTCAAGGAGAGGAGCAAAGGGGGGGGGTTGTGCGGGGAGAAGGGTGCAACAATAAATGAATGGAATTCCAAAATCTCTGAAGATGTTCATGGAAACGAAAAATAAACTAAATTAAAAAAAAATTTGTTTCAGACATCCTATTGGGTGCTTCTACTCTGTCCTACAGGGTCTCCTATAAATCGGGATCAACAGGCGGCTATGGCTCTTTATTGGTTTGTAAGGGATTCTGATGTAGCAAGGAGTTTGAGAACAACTGCTTACTAACTAAATGATCACTAAATTGGATCTTTGGGGTATTTATACTGACTTATTCGCCCACCATTTATAATCCTTAAATTCTTCACCGAGATAAATACAGTACTAGGACCATACTTTTGAAATCTTTTTCTCTGACTTTATATCTTTCCCACAGGAATCAACTAATTACAAACCTTGTGTAACTCACAAGATCTCCATGCAGATTGACCACCTCCCTGGAGAAGTACATTTAAAGTAATTCTTTCTCATGCCTATATAGGCACACCTCATTTGTACTGTGTGCCACAGATGTTATGTTTCACAGATATTTAATTTTTTGCAAATTTAAGATTCGTGACAACTCAGTGTTGAGCAAGTTTTTCAGTGCTGTTTTTCAATGGCATGTGCTCATATTTGTCTCCATATTACATTTTTGTAATTCTTACGAATTTTCAAACTTTTTCCAAATGCTATTATACTTAACGAGCCCAAGTGACCTAGTAGTAAGAAGTTGCACCGCATTCCCGAATGTATGTGGTTCAAATCCAGTTGTTGTTCCACTGGAGAAAGATGGGCAGTCTCCTCCCATCTGATTAACTGCTTCTAAAAATCCACTGGAGGGTCAATTATGAGTGGGTTCTGACACGATAGCACACAGCAACATTATACTTAACAGATACAAACTCAATGCTAACAAGTCAATACCCTCTCAGAGTGATCCTCTTTGGAATTTCAAAAGGCTGTACAAACTTAGAGAGTTCTGGTGGCCAAGTGGCAAGAAGCTGTGCTGTAATCCCAAAGACATATGGTTCAAGGCCACCAGCAGATCAGCGGAAGAATGGGCACTCTCCTCCCGTCCAATTAACTGTCTCTGAAATCCTGCCTGAGGGTCCCCTATGGGTCTGTTTCAACATACAATTAGCAAACATATACATACTTAAGGGAGGAGACTGGCAATGGTGGGGGTTTTTTTCCTGTGAAGCAGATCATGAATGAAAATTGCAGAGCTTTTGATCAGCAGCCTTATATATTCTGGAGTATGCTTCTAGGGTTCCATTTATACAGATTATGCTGTTTTTATATACACTTTTGTTGTTTGGTGCCATTGAGTTGATTATGACTCATAACAGTCCTCTGACCAGTAGATCTGATCCGTGTCCCATTCTGTGCTATCCTCATCATCTCTGATATACTCGAACCCATTACAGCAGTTACTGTGTCAGTCCATCTAGTTGTTGGTCACTCGGAAACCACAAAATGCATATGACTTACTTTCTGGTGGTATGTGTTGTATTGTAGTGGTCTGGAATCAAACCTGTGGTATTTCAAAAGTATAATGGTGTTGCTGAAAAGGAGGTTTTAGTTAGTTGTAAAAGTCCCTTTACCCACTAGATCTTGCATACGCAACCTTCTTCCAAGTTTCTGCTGACCCATCTTTCCAGTTTACCTCCTAACTTTTTATTCAAAGCTCTGTCACTTGGCACAGCAAAATCAGCACAGATCTATAATATCACCCCTCTTATGATCCCACATTAACGTTGAAAACACAATATGTCAAAACCTGAACTCTTGCTTCAAGTTTTTCCTCCTTTATTGCTATGTCCAGTGAATGCATTTAGTACCACTGGTTGTTCAAAAAAGAGATCTGTATTTGGTCATACATTTACCCATCTTCCTCAAATTCAAAACCCATTAACCACTAAATACCAGTTGCTGCAGAGTCAGTTCTGACTCATGGAGATTCTGTGTGTCAAAGTGGAACCACACTTCATAAGGTTTTTAGTAGTTGATTTCTTGGAAGTAGATATACCAAAAAATAATTCATATACCTTGCCACAAAACCATTTTTCAAAGTAGCATATGATGGTAAACCAATGGTGCTTTTAGGCTGAGATAAAGAAATAAGGCAGGAAATAAGGCTCCATGAACTGACACAATATCAGTTGAGGTATTTCAGCAAACAGATGAATATCTGCATGTGTAAACTCATCTAAGCCAAGAAATTTGGGAGATGGTTTCCTGAATCAGGTGACTGGAAGAGATACATATTTATACCCATTAAAAAATTATCTAACAGAGTATAAAAATGATCAAATAATATATTAATATCATGTACAAGTGAAATCTTGTTGTATGTTATTCTAAATCAGCTGGAAAAATACATCAAGAGTGAATGACCAGAAAATTGAGCTGTATATAAGAAAAATGAAATCTTTGACAATTTCAATCCTTTCTCTCTCTGCTATAATGTTGCTTATTGTTTCAGTTATGAGGATTTAATTTTCTTGGTATTAAGGTGTAATCCATTCTGAAGTCTGTAGTCTTTGATCTTCATTAATACATGCTTCAAGCTCACTTTGCATTTAGCAAGCAAGATTGTGCTATCTGCATAACATATGTTGTTGACGAGTCTTCTTCCAAACCTGATACCATGTACAGCTGAATGCCTTTGCATAGGTAATAAAACACAAGTTAAAAAAAGAACCGTTCTGATATTCCCCGCTTTCACCTAAGATGCATCTGATACCAGCAATGATATTTTACTTGTTGTACAGCCTCTTCTGAATCCAGCTCAATTTTCTGGTCATTCACTCTTGATGAACGTTTTATGAAGTGTGGTTCCACTTTGACACACATAGAATCTTCCAGAATGGTTGTACCATTTTACAATCCCACCAACAATGTATAAGAGTTCCTTTCCCACCACATCCTCTCCAACATTTATTACTTGCTGCCCTGTTAAACTTTGCCACTCTTACTGGAACGAGATGGTATCTCATTATGGTTTTGATTTGCATCTCTCTTATTGCCAGTGACTTGGAACATTTCCTCATGCTTCTGTTTGCTGCAAGGATGTTAGTTAAAAGTCTAAAATGTGCCTGACCCCCGCTATGATATTTTTAATTTCTTTATATATATGCTTGTCAAAGTTGAATAATAAGTAAAGAAGACCAAAGATAAATTGATGCCTTTGAATTGTAGTGTTGGAGAAGAAAGTTGAATACACACACACATAAACACACATATAAACACACACTTACAATACATACCATGGTCAGTGAGTAGACAGAAAAAAATCTGTTCTGGAAAAAGTGCAACTAGCAGCTCCTTAGAGGTAAGGATGGTGAGAAGGACAGTGAGGGAGAGGAAGACAATGAAATGGATTGGCGTAGCAACCAAAGCAATGGCCTTAACACAGCAAAGACTGTGATGATGGCACAGATTGGGCAGGTCTCTGTGTTTTGTACATAGGTTTGCTCTCAGACGGAGTCAACTTGTCAGCATCTAACAACAACAAATACTGAAATGCCTCTGGGCGGACTTGAAGCGCCAGCCTTTCCTGTAGCAGCTGCATGTGTCAGCCGTTTGGACTATAAGGAACTCCACCTGAATACAAAACCACACCCCTTTCCATGATGTTCATCCTGAACCATGGCAGTCTCGTGGACTGCAGAGTATGACTAGATCCCACAGGATTTTCTTGGCTGTGATCTTTATGGAGACAGACTGTCAGGTGTTTTATCCCTGGTGCACGGGTGCATTAAAGCCCTAACCTTTTGGTTAGCAGCTGAGTGTAACCAAATAGCTAACCCTGTGATGTGGTGTTGAGTTGATTTCAAATCCCAGAGACCCTGTAGGCTAGAAGAGTAGAGTTACCCTCTATGTTTCTAAACGGCTACATTTTTCATTCTCAGAGCCCCTTGTAGATTTGAGCTGCTGAAGAAATGTAGCTTTGGGATTCCAGAGAAACTCTAGATGACCAGAGCTCCAATGTGAGGCTGTGACTAAAATGTTTTTGTCAGCTGCCACCAAGTTGGTTCCTGCTTGTGGTTGCCCTCTGTGTAGGAAGGAAGCACTGCCCGCTTTTGCATCACCCTCACAGTTTCTGTATTTGAGTCCATTGTTGTGTGTGAGGGGTCATTCCAGCTCTTTGAGAGGTTTTTGGGGTTTTTTGGTTTGTTTGTTTTTGGTTTTGCTGATCATTGCCAAGCATGATATCCTTCTCTAGGGACTGGGCTCTCTAGATTACATGTTCAAAAGATGTGAAACAAAATCTCATCATTCTTGCTTCTAGGGAGGATTCTGGCTGCACTTTTTCTTCACACAGATATGTTTATCCTTCTAGCAGTCCATGAGACATTCAATGTTCTTCCTCAGCGCCAAAATGCATCTGCATCAGAAAGTCTTTGATCTTCCTTATTCATGGTCCAGCTTTTGGATGCATGTCGTCAGTTGAAATGCTATGGTTTGGATTGTGTGTACTTTCATATCACAGTCACCCCAAATCCTTGTCTGTGTCCTGTTCTACCATTCCATGTTCTCAGCCCATCTCAAACTGCACAATGACTCTTTGCTTTCTTCCCTGCTGCACTGGGGGGCCTATCGTTAGAGGGATTCATAGAAATGAGTTAGTGGGGTTTCCTTCAGTAATTCTAGCCAGGGACTAAGCTCAGCTTCCCAAGCTTCTTACTCATCTCTTGTCTTGTGCCAAAATCCCTCCATCCCCCTCGGTCACCCAGCTCTGCACTGGGTTCATTACAGTCATCCCATTTCCTTGGACCCAACTTGATGAAATAAAACCACATGACATGAGTTCTCTTCCCTTCTTTGTATCATCTGAACTTCTCACCTTTACCTTCTCTCACTTCTGTTTTTGAAATTAGTGTGTCCTTCCCAGGACATAGCTAAGCTCTCAACTAGAATTTGTCATTTTAAGCCTTATTTTTTTCCCCAGAGCTTACACTCTCAGTTCGACCATTTCTTGCATCTACTGTTATACTCCAACATCCTTCATTATTCAAATACCAGATAATCCCTTGCTCCTGTTACCACTGATGATTATTTTTCTAATTTGACTACCTAAATATTTAATATATTTCTTCAAGAAAAAATGTTTACTCCTATTGTGTCTTCTTTTATTCTTCATTAAGATTTTTAGTATCGGTTCTAAAATTATTACCTTGAAACTTTAAATTTCAATTTGCTTGCCCTCTTCCTTACATGTATTAGCACATTCATTTTCTCTCTCTCTCTGTATCACACTGACATACACACACACACACACACTTTTGAGATTATTCTTTCTATTATGACATACTTTGACTCACTTATTACCTCTTAAATTACCAGTGAACAGATCCCCCCTCCCTAGAACTTTACTAGGTGTTGGGCTTCAACTGTACTAAAGATCCTCTGAAATATAGAAACTAAAAGTCCTCAAGGGGTTAACACCATGAAGCAGTAAAACAAACAAGTCAACAAATACATCAGAAAATGCCTATAGATTGTGAAGAGTGCAGTGAAGTATAGACTGGGAGCTATAATAGAGAATTGAATGGGGCCTCTCAGACACTTTGGTGAAGCTGAATCTGAGAAATGAGAGACTCCCAGCCAGGGCAGGCAGGAGGGAAGAAGCCTGGGCCACACTCAACAGCCCAGGAGGAAAAGGCCCTGCCCCCAGACAGCCCCCAGCTGTCAGCCACCACAGCCAGGGAGAGAGTGACAATGAACCAGGTTGGTGGAGTAGGCACAGAACACATCATGTAAGAGTGTTGATGGCCAGAGAGAATTTAATGCAAGAAAGAGGTCAAATCCAATTTATGTACGAAAAGAGCTTTCCAGCTCTCAGCTTAACTTTCCCCTTCTGAGAGGCTCTTTTGACCATTCACTCAAACACCTGCTCCCTTTCTTCAGAGAACAAACTGAACTTGAGGTTATATGTCCATTAATATGCATTTTCAGAAGCCAAGCCTCATCTTGTTCGCTTTAGCTCCCCTCTGCTCGCCTGAGCACTGTTTTGTCCCTATCAGTCTCTGATGATATTTTTGCTGAATGAATGAATGATCTTACATTTCCACTTAGCTCACTATGAATTTTGCCAGTTAAGCCTCTCTCAGGTTTTGTGAACTTAGCTATAAAATGGAGATGTAAGAGGAAAATAAGTAATTGATTGGTGGCCCTGATATTACTACTGTCTCACTACCTTCGTGGCCTTTATTTTAAACTTTCGCTTTCTTTCTCCTCTCTTTTAAATGCCAGCCCTGCTCACCAAATGCTAACTATTAAAACCCAGTTTTTTCAATCCAAACATACTGTTTCTTGTCCCTGTAGCCAGCTCCCCGCAGTAACCGCATCACATGCATTTCTGTTTTGGAACGGCTGGTTTCTATTATTGACAAAATAACTCTTCTGGTCCCTCTGGCTCAAAACTTTGAGAGCGTCCTAAGCGATTCCCTGTACCTCAACTTTTGGTAAAGACTGGCCGCCAAAAGATTCTGCCGAAGGAGGGTCCTTCTCTTCCAATGCCTTATCTACCCACCAGATTCAGACCCTAATTATTCCTTTTTGCCCTAATTACTGCAAAGGGCTGCTACCTTTGGGTATTATATCTCATTTACCCTTTTATATCCAAGAAACAAATTTTTTTTTTTAATTAGAACTTTTAAGCCTCCACATTGGACATTCAATGATGAGTCACTTTTAGAAGTGATGATGATTCGACTCTGCCTGATTTTTCACCTTTAATGTGACCCATATTAGATGAACATTCCCAACCTCCCTTCACATGTACAGACGTTCCTTATGCATCAAATCAGTCTGGATCTCTGAATGCCCAGAAGAGGCACATTCTCTTCTCTTCTTGAGGTTTGGTTTGGTTTTTTTTCTCCTTGACTATAGTCCTGAGTCATCTGTGACCTCTCTTTCCATTGAAACCCAATCACTCCCACTTCACTCTGTTTCTCTTACGGCCCTTCTCCCATTCTGCCTGGGATTGTAGATGCAGTAAAAAGAGGTCGGAACCCTGGGCTTCCACCTTCGATCTGCCTCATGTTAACAGTGAGACGTTGGCTAACATGATTTCATTTTCTTAGCCTCACTCCCACCATCTCTTGAATGGGAGCAGTAAGTGCTTGGGCCTCCGAGGTGTTGGGAGCATTAAGTGAAACAGTGAATTGAGACCACTTGGCCCATTGCCTACCAGCAAGTGGACAGTAAATAATGACTTTGACTTGTACTATCATAAAAATCGACAAACATTTGAAAAACCAATATGCTTTGTAAACTCTCGCTCAAATCACAATAAAAAAATTGACAAATAAAATGCCACGATTTGTTTACTAGTCCTTTTGTCTCCATTAGACCAAGAACTGGGGTAGGGAACAGACTTTAACTCATCTCTCCCCAGTGCCTGGCTCATCAGAGGTGTGTGATGAGCACTTGAGCAGTGAATGACTACATTAATGAGCTCCTTGATAGCATTTATCATCACAGAGTAATCGCTTCTATGTCCTCTGATACTGTTTAGCCAGGCATTTTCACAAGTTGATTGGTTCATACTTTCCAAGTAAGTAAATGAAAGGATAAATGACTGAATAATTGAGTTAATAGGGAAACATGCTAAATATATACCATTTTGAATGGGAATAAATAAATATAAAGAAAAGGACTTTTGTTTGTTGGCTTGAGTTGGAACTGAATCATAGCTGACCCTCCATTGAGTTTTCAGAGACATCAGATTGCACAGAAGGAGATTGCCCATCTTTCTCTCATGGAGCAACTGGTAAATTTGAACCATGTACTTCTGAGTTAACAATACGGTTCTTTACCACGAAGCTACCAGAGCTCCCCGAGAGGGGGAAAGGGGCCATCAGATTCCCTTGAAAGAGAATAAATCCAAACGAAAATAAGTCTCCAGATGACTTGCTATTTGTTCTGGTTTATTTACACTGTCAATCTCTTTGGCATTTAAGCCATAGAAATGTAGAGAAAAACACAGTCTTTTCTGCCACACTTCAGTCTCTTCTGTCCTCTGTCTCTTACCCCGGATCTCTTGTGCTGGTGCCACTCACTTCCCTTCTTACTGGGATTCTTCTTACTGGGTAATGTATGTCGTTGGTGACAATGGTGAGTGACAGAAGAAGAGGAAGCCCTGGGTTTGCACAGCCCTTTGTACGAGGAGGGTACGGCTATGAATAGATGGTGAGCATTATTTCTCTTAGCCAGGGATGGATTTGCACAGATCCATTACCTGGCTCTTATCCTGTTGATTTGTGAGGGAAGATAGGCGTCCGGGGACAACAGCACAGGCTGTACCCCTGGGCAGGAGGAAGTGAGACTAACAAGCTTTCAAGAGGATTGAGCAGGAGACCCTGGTTGCATTAGCCTGGGGTAAAAACCAACTGAGCCTTCAGACTCAGAGTCCAGAGAGAACTGGGGGAAAGAGAACTCACAATTAACAAGTGACAACTGTGCTTGAGTCATTGTGCTGAAACTCAGCACTTCTTCTCTCACTTAATCTTTTTCCTCATACTGTTAGTAATGGGTAGTTACTATTGTACTACATATTACAGTTAGTTACTATCAGACTACATAGCACTGTCTCATTCCACAGCAAACGAACTGGGGCTTGGAAAGGTTAAATGCCTGGTCAGTTTCACACAGTTAGCAAGTGCACTTGAAGCCAGACCTTAGACCCGAATGGTGATCTGTCTGGCTTCAGAGCCTAGTCCCAACCACAATGTCTTCATCGAGGTGGGACCTTTCTAGAAGGATTTATGTGAGTAGCCCTAGGCCCACTGGTAGCCTGCAGGGACCCTTGCTCTCCACTAACTTCCTCTGCTCTGCGTGGCTGCCTCCAAATCTGCACAGGCTTCCAGGAAATAGGAGGAGGGGAGCCACTGGACGCCTCTCCAGCCCTCTGAGGATCTACAGGTCTCCAAAAGCGTGTGTTGCAGCTGCAGCACTGTGAGTGTGTGCCTGTGAGTGTGGACGTGCACACTTGTGAGTGTGTATGCCTGTCGGTGGGTTGGGGAAGCTGAGTGTGTCCTTTAGAGTGTGTACATGTGGATGTGTGTGTTTGTGAGACTGTGTACATTTGAGTGTGCATGTCTGTGTGTACTTGCAATAGGTACATATATGTGCTGTGTGTTACCAGTACCTGAGTGGATGGAAAACTTTCATTTCTTCTTGTTTTTTTTTAATGGAAATATTGATCCACGGAACTCACAGTGAGTGGCTGTTAGAAAGCAACAAATGTCTATTTTTTATAATTATAATGAGATCTGAGATAATATTAATTCATAAAGAAGATGAAGAAGGAACCCAATATTTTCCAAAGGTGGTTCCAACAAATTCACTGGCTAGCTAGGTTGCAGTTTCTGTTTTTATGGCAATCCTACATTTTAGAACGTTGAATGCATCCTTCAAGATTAGCTGGGGTTGTGAGTTGGTGTATGTTAGGCAACAGTCCTTAACCCATTTTGTGCTGAGGACCACCCACCTTGCTTTTTGAAAGTGCTAATGTCTCGCAGAACCCTGGTAACATGGAATGAGAGTCTCCAAAGTCCTGTGTATGGAATGAATGTGATGTGCCCCAAAGGTTGAGAGTCACTGCACTAGAGGTCACTTATGAGTGTTTCAGTGAAATAGAAGATTCTCAGTGTTGCCAAAGCAAACAAAACCTAACAAACCCATATGCTATCAAGTCAGTTCTGACTCATGGCAGCCCTCCGTCAGGTTTTCCAGGCTCTGTGAATCACTGTGGAGGTGGACTTCCCATCTTTCTCCCAGGGAATTTCTGGTAAATGCAAACTGCCAACCTTTTAGCTAGCAGTCCAATGAGTAAAGCACTAAACCACCAATGTTCCTTTAGCAACATTAGTGAGAAAACACTTCAAGATGAACAGATGACTCTGATACTATATGGCTGTTGTTGTTGCTTTGTACCAATGAGTCGGAACTGACCCATAGCTGACCCTCCAGTGGGTATTCAGAGGCAGTTAATCACACAGGAGGAGATTGCCCATCCTTCTCCCCTGTAGAAGCTAGTGGATTCAAACTGCGTGCCTTCAAGATTGCAGTGCAGCTTCTTGCCACTGGGCCACCAGGGCTCCCTACATGGTATATGCTAAAATTCCTCTATGGAAGTTCAAAGGATGAGCAGGGGGTTCTTCATGGGCTCTATAGATATGTCTGCCCCACTCACTGCTTCACACCTAGAGGCCAATGGTGGACAAGTTTGGCCAACACTTAGGCAGCAGCCTTATGTGTAGACCCAGTGCTGATTTCATACTTTTTCTTGGTCAACTCTATGCCCAGGATGACAAAAGGAGGTGTGAAAGAAGACAGTGGCTATGGGATCCAGGATAATATTTATAGCTGCTCCATATTAGCAGTGTGACATTGGACACCCATATTAACCTTGCTAAATCTTCACGTGCATTTGCAATGTGGACGTGGCAACTGTATAGCTTTGTGAATACAGAGCTGAACACAGTGTCTGCCTGCCAGCTGGTGAATGCCAAACATGGCTAACAAATGAAAAAACCTCAAATTCAATGCCATCAGATCAGAACTGACTCATAATGGAACCTCCAGTGGGTTTTGGGCGGCTGTAAATTGCATGGGAGGAGATCTCCCTTCTATCTGCTGAGGAACAGCTAGGGATTTGAACAACTGGCTTTTGGGTTAGCAGCACAACTCCTTACCCACTAGGCCACAAAAACTAACACTATTGCTGTTAAATGCCATTGAGTCATGTATGACTCACAGCGATCCTATGAACAATAGATCTAAACCCTGCCCTGTTTTGCGCTAACTTTATCACCCACAACATACTTGAATCCATTCCCACAGTAACTGTATCAGTCCATCTTACTGAGGTTCTTCCTCTCTTTCGCTGATCCTCTGCCTTTCCAAGCATGATGTCCCTCTCCAAGGAATGTGAGATGAAGTCTCGCCATCCTTGCCTCCAAAGAGCATTCTGGTTCTACCAGCTCCAGGACATGTCTGTCTGATGTTTTTGGCAGTCCATGGGATATGCATGCAGTACTCTTCTCCAACATCATAGTTGAAAGGCATCAATTCTTCTGTCATCTTTAGTCATTGTCTCTCAAATGCATATCAGGAATTGGAAGGACCGTGGCTGGAATCAAGCGCACCTTAGTTCTTAAACAGATGTTGTTACTATTCAGGACTTTGGAGAGGTCCCTGACAGCAGACTTTCTCAATGGTATACATCTTTGCATTGAACTGCCCTTGATTTCAAAATGTAAAGAGAAACTGCTAGTCTTGGGTCAGTTTTTCCCCATCTTAGGACAAAGAGACTCTGTCTCTGTGATGCTTCCTTGAATTTAAAGGAAGAAGGTATTCCTCATGCCTTCTTTCCATAAGATAGGTATGAAGAGTCAGGTTAAATGTATCTCCTATCACTGGAGTCCATGTTGTTGTCCCCCTCTTTATCCCATGACATGTTTTCTGTGGACAAAAAGAGTTCTTTATGTATGGATGTGTTGGTCTCTGTTGTCACTTTTGGAGCAAAGCTTGTTGCCTTGAACCAGAAAAGAGATAAAGCTTTTCCTCATAGAATCTGGCAAAGAATCATGACGTTTTGTGCATTCTTATTATTTTTAAAATTGTGTTAAAAATTTCTCTGCTTAAACCCTCTTTCAACAAAATGTGGGAATAAAAATAATAGCTAACATTTATTCAGAGCTTATGATATCCCAAGGTTATTATAAGTTATTTGCACATATTGAATCGCTTAATCCTGTGCAGTGGATAAAGTAGGTGTTATTATTGGAGTCCCTGGGTGATGTAAATGGTTAATGTGGGGTGCTGCTCTTCCAGTTCTATAGATGAGAAAACTGAGTTGCAGAGACATTTTCTAGGTAGTGTCCAGAAAGACTCTCACTGGGGAATCTTTAAAGGAAATATATTATAGTAAGCACACATTATGCATTTTAAAAAATGAATAATCAAAGATTATCAAAGGTCTGACATTTATCTATACACACTTTGTTAACCATTGTTAAGTTTGAGTGCAGTATCCTCAACTTCTTGATTTCCATTTTATATATGAAAAGCTTGAAGCATCAAAGGGTGCTTGTTTATTTGAGATCATAGTAACAGAAGAGAGTTTGAGCCTATCGCTTTTACGGAGGCCTCCTTGCCTTAGGTTCACTGCCTTGAAGATGTCAGAGGATCACCTGAGTTGGCAGCATTCTGGGTTGGAGCACATAATGTCTGTCTATCCCTGGGTTCTGGAAGCACAGTCTTGGCCCAGGGGCAGGTCAGTGGGTAGTAATAGGGTTGTGAACTTCGAATCTTAACTGCTTGTAGTTGCTCAGTTAGGTGGGAAGAAGGATCATTAGCTGAAGGTGAGGTATTAGTGGTTCAGAGGCTATGAAAAATATGGACTATGTGTCTAAGCCTGGAAGAAGGAATGGACAAGGAGAATGCAGTTTATCATTGTGTAGTAATCAGGATCCACTTGAGGTTAGTGGCCAAGTATTTAATGTGGTTGTCAGGTCCATTCATCTGTACAAAGATAGAAATGGAACCACAGAGTGGTTGAGTTCAGCCAATGTTGGAACGTTTCTGACAAGTATGATGAATCAACAGTGGGGTGAGAGAGTTGAGGTTATAAGTAAGGAGTAAGGGTGTGATTACAATGATGGTCATAGATCACAGCGTTTTTAATCTGAGTCAAGAGAGAAGAAAGTATATGAAGTGGGTGCACCTCAGTACAAAGATGGCAGGACTAAAGAAGTTACCATTTCCAAAGTGTGAAAAACCTAATTTTGGCATTAGAAGAAATGCGCTTAAGATGAGATATCATTATCAGAAGCTGGAATTCTTGACATGAATGGGTTGCAGGTCTTTGTAACTAGGATATGATTATGGAGAAAAAGGTGGGATCAATCAGGAGAGAGACAGGGGATTGAGTGTTTGTGTTTTGAAAGGATATCTTGGTGGCTAGTGAGATTAACAAAAAATTATGTAGAAGTGTCGGCCAGAACAGTGATCTAGGAACTAAAATGTGGAGGATGGTGGGGTGAGTGGTGTGTGCGCATGGGAAGTAAGCAGAATAGATTCCTAGAAAGAATGAAGGCATAATTCATCCATTACAGAATTCATTACAGAAGGACCTAGAATTAATAAATGAGGGCCATGTTTCATTCACTTCTACCAGTCTGGTTCCAGGGCTTCATGCCCAACCACTTTGTTAGATGCTGACAAATACATTATTTTTGTATAATTCTTTGTTCTAATTAGCTCTGGTGGCCTAGTGGCAAGAAGCTGTGCATGCAGTTCAAAGCCACCAGCTGCTCCGCCGGAGAAGGATGGGCAGTCTCTTCCCGTGTGATTAACTGCCTCTGAAAACCTGCCAGACGGTCAGCTATGTGTCGGTTCTGACTATGGTACACAACAACAACAACAAATTAGTAAATATTAAAGGATATAATTCCCATAAATATTTACATTAACTTTTATTTGTGATGCACATACTTCAAGATTACATTTTTTTAAGAATCCCCATTGCTATAAGGTTGGCGCTGACACCACAGCTGACCCTTCTAAGGGTTTCCAGAGGCTGTAAATCACAGGAGCAGAGATTGCCCACAATCTTCTCACAGAGCCGCTGATGGATTTTAACAGCCTGAGTGACACCACCTTTGAGTCAGTAACACAACTCCCTAAGGGCAAGGCCAAAAAGAAAGTCTTCCCCGACTGGGAATTGAACTCAAGTCACGAGGGTGTGAGATGCCAGATCCTAACCACTAGACCATGATCATGTAAAGTCTATGGATAGTATAGATGGTTTGTACTTGGCAACCAACCAAAGTGTTGGTGATTCAAATCCACGCAGCAGCACTACAGAAGGAAAGACTTGGTGATCTGCATCTGTAAAGATTTTAGCTAGCAAAGCCCTTTGGAGCTCAGTGGCACTCTGTTAACACAGGAGATCGCAGCGTTTTGAGGTCTGTCGTGACTGTGGCAACACCATCACCATGGTCATCCTGATTTGTTTAAAAAAAAAAATCAAAGCAACAATATTACAACCAAAATTTCTATTCATCAAATAGGAGTCCTTGGAAAATCCAAAACTGAGTTCATTCTTAGCTATTAACAAAAATCCTTGCAATTTGAATCTACCCAGAGGCACCTGGGGTGGGGGGGGTCGGAGCTTGCCAATATTCAAAAGTGGGCCGCGCCATTGAGAGCCCTGTGCTCTACTCAGAAGCTTATGGCTTGGTATCTCCTCAGAAGTAATTTCTTTAAAAACATGCTGTTTTTACTGAATGGAGATGTTAATTATAAGAGAGTTAGTATTTGTTGAGTGTGCCTTATGAGTTAGGTAGTGTGTGTCAGGAAGTGTGAGGATGACACAGGATAGAACAGGGTTTTGTTCAAAGGTTTGCAATGATTCATACTTGACAGCACCTAACAACAACAACAACATTATTAAACAATTCAGGATTCTGTTGTATCCTCATATTTGTAGATGAAGACACTACCTCAGTCTGAAAGCAATTTAGAAACACGTTGAAGTCATGTAGTTCAGTGACTTTAGTCAGTATTTAAACTCACAAAAGCCTCAAAGGTTAACCACGTTTGAATTGTAATGAAAGTCTTTATTTGACAAATATTTATTGAGCAACTATTATGCAAGGGTACTATGATAAGTTCTATCCCAGTATCTAGAAACTGTTACCTAAACCTTTAATCTCTCAGTTACAGTTTTGTTGTTTTTGTTATATGCCATCTAGTCTCTTGCGACTCATAGCAACCCTACATACAAGAGCCCTAAATGCTGCTTTATCCTGTGCCAACCTCGCCGTCTCTGACATACTCATTTCCACCACCCCAATCATAGAACTGATTTGTCTCATCTATGGTCTTCCTCTCCTGCGCTGTCCCTCAACTCTCCCAAACATGATGTCCATCTCCAAGGACCAGTCCCTCCTTTGCAACATGCCCAAAGTATATCACACGAAGCTTCAGAATCCTTGACTCCAAGGAGCAGCCTGGCTTCACCCTCTCTAGGACAAACCTGTTTGTTCTCCTAGCAGTCCATGGTATAGTCAACACTCTTCTCCAGCACCACAGCTCAAAGGCATCAATTCTCTTCCTATCATCCGCATTCACGCTCCAACTCTCTAAAGCATAGCACGTAATTGTGAAGACTATAGCCTGGATCAGGCGCACCTTAGTCTCCAGCCTGACATCGTTGCTCTTCAGTACTCTTGAGAGGTCCCTCACGGCTGACTTTCCCAATGCAATTCGTCTCCTGATTTCCTGGCCGCAGTTACCAAGAGTGTTGACTGTGGAACCAAGTAAACTAAAAGTGTTAACTGTCTCAATCTCTTCACCATCCATACTGATGCTGCCAGTTGGCCCACTGGTGAGAATCTTTGTTTTCTTGATGTTGCGCTTCAATCCGTATTGAAGGCTGCAATCCTTGACCTGCAGCAAGCGCTTCAAGTCCTCCTCAGTTTCATCAAGGAAGGTTGTGTCATCTGCATAACGTAGGTTGTTGATGACTCTTCCACCAATCCTGATGCCACATTCCTCCTTGTCTCAGCGTCTCAGATGATCTGTTCTGCATACAGATTGAAAAGGTATGGAGACAAAATACATCCCTGACAGACCTTCTTCTTGATTTTGAACCATATAGTGTCTTCTTGCTCTGTCCTGACAACTGCCTCTTGGTCCAAGTATAGGTTTCGCATTAGCACGGTCAAGTGTTCTGGGATTCCCATTCTTCTTAGGGTCAGCCATAGGTTGTTTTGATCCACACAGTCAAAAGCCTTTGCATAGTCAATGAAGCACAAATAGACATTGCTCTGATACTCTCTGCTTTCTGCCAAGATCTATCTAACATTAGCTATAATATCCCTAGTGCCATGACCTCTTCTAAATCCAGCCTGCACATCTGGCAGTTCTCTGTTGACATATTACTCCAATCGTTTTTGGATAATTTTCAGCAGAATCTTGTTTGCATGTGATATTAATGATATTATTCGATAATTTCTGCACTCTGTTGGGCCACCTTTCTTTGATATGGGAACAAATATCGATCTTTTCCAGTAAGTTGTCTAGCTGGCTGTCCTCCAGATTTCTTGGCACAACTTAGTGAGCACATTCAGGGCAGCGTTTGTTTGTTGAAACATATTAATTGGTATGCCATCAACTCCTGGAGCCTTGTTTTTTGCCAATTCCTTCAGAGCAACTTGAACTTCCTCCTTCATCACCATGGGCTCTTGCTCATATATTATTTCATTAAATTCTTCTATGTCAGACAATTCCTTCTGATGCCGTGACTCTGTGTACTTCTTTTATCTTCTTTTAATGCTTCCTGGATCATTTAACATTCTACCCAAAGTATCCCTAAGTATTGCCACCCATGGCTTGAATTAGTTTTTCAACTCCTTCAGCCTAAGAAACGCTGAGCTAGTTCAGCCCTTTTGATTTTCTGACTCCAGCTCTCTGCACATTTCATTATAGTATCTTGCTTTGTTGTCCCGAGCAGCCTTTTGAAATTTTCTGTTCAGCTCTTTGATTTCTTGGTTTCTTCCTTTAGCTTTGGCTTCTCAGCATTCTAATGCAATATTCAGAGTCTCATATGACATCCATCTAGGTACTCTAAAGCAAAAGTTCAGAGTACCATAAGAGTATATAATGAGGAGACTTAACATTGACCGAGTACTGGAGGTCAGGAAAGGCTTTTATTAAGATGTCAGTTTTAAACTGAGACTTAAGGAATAGTAAAAATTATTCAAGGAAATGGGAGGGGAAAATTCAGAAAAATAAACAGCATTTGTGGAGGTCATAACTCAGCCGACCCAGTGCCTTTGAGTCAATTGCCACTCATAGAGACCCTAGAAGACAGAGTAAAATATTTCCAAGGCTTTAACCCTTTACTGGAGCAGACTGGCTTATGGTTCTCCTAAGGAGTGTCTGAGGGAGAAAGGAGAATAGTCTCCTCCTGTGATCATCTATAATTTCAGAAACCCAACACCTGATGTGGGTTCTCAGTGAGTAGGGACTGACCCAACAACGGTGAGTTTGAGGCTTTGAGATTTTCCTCTGGTAAAATGATCATGTTTATCAGAAGATCATTCCTGGTACTTATTTCTCCCACTAGTTGCACTGTTTGTGAAGACAGTTACACATAATGATCTCTTCATCTTGACCCTAGGGTGAAGGACCATGGAATGGTTGAGCCAGTTGTATAGATGGAGAAAGCATTTTTTTGGGTGTTTTATCTCTTCATCCCTTTTATGAATATCTTGCAAACTTTCTTTCTCCACAAGCACTTTTCTTATATGAACCTCTCTTTTGCCTATCTCACCACTCCCACCTCACAAATACATTTACCTGGTTGTGAAAAGGACCATTTGTTCAAAAGTCCTCCAATTACAAATGGATATGGTGTTCCAAACCAGGGCCCCAGAGGGTTGTGAATAGCTGGGCAATAACATTGGAAACCATACTAGAAACTTACCCTAATGCGGACCAGAGGCAGGCTTAAAAGGATGTGCCTTAATTTAACTATGAAGAAATTATTTTCATTTATAAAATGCTCCCTTTAGCGACAGGTGAAAGAATATATAATAAGTTCAGCAGAAGCTTCTCGTTTCTAAAAGCCCATCATAAAAAGCCTCATTCATCCTTGCCTCTGGCGGAACATCCGTTCTATACTGGGCTGTCTCAAAGAGAATATATATGTAGCTATTTTTTGCTGTGTACCCTCAAGTCAGAACCAACCCACAGCTGACCCTCCAGCAGGTCTTCAAAGGCAGTAAATTGCACAGGAGGAAACAACCCATCTTGTGGAGCCGCTGGTGGGCACTATTGGGTGATAACACAAGCTATCACTAAGCCTTAACACTAAGCCATCAGAATGGTGTGTGTGTGCATATACACACACGAAAATGTGGAAGTAGAGGGACTGTATGTGTGACTGTGTATTTCTCCTGGTTCATCTACTGCCCAGAAGGTGCTGTCAGGAATTCTCCCCTAGGAACTCTATCCCTGAACATTGTGATCCACACCACCTCAGCTTTAGTCCACCATTATAATGGAAAGCTGGGACTAACATTATATTAAAAGGCAGCCTTTAGAAGTCACTTGTCCAGTAGGAATAGTTCTTTCTGCTTTGGGGGAGAGTCCAGGTGAAGGGAGCATCCACTCAAGCTGAACAGGAGAAGTTTTACCTACTCAGTGAGTCTTGGCTAAATAATGGAACAAATTACCAAACAACCAAGATAGAGACACTACTGTAAATAGTGTATACAGAGAACTTTGTTCTTTAAAAGTCTCTGTTGCTGTTGAGTCAATTGCAATTCATGGTGACCCCATGTCTGGTAGTAGAACTGCCACAAGTCAAGGCCGTTATCCACTGCTGGTTCAATTCAACACCAAAGCTGGCAGGTGGTGTGTTTTGAGGATGAGGAGAGACATTACCAGTGTTGAGGGAAGATTGAATAAGCTTTGAATGTTGAGTTAAATAGACTTCCTGTTTAATGGCACAAATGTTCAATGCCCTGGAATGCTAAAGGAAAGGTTGGTGGTTTGAATCCACCCAGAAGGCTTGGCAGTCTGATTCCCAAAGGCCATCCATTGAGAACTCTGCTGAGCACATTCTGCTTTAATGCACACAGGGTTGCCAGGAGTTGAAATAAACTTGAAAGCAGTTGACTATTTTAATAGTTCTTTCTATACTCCAGTGGCCTAGTGGCAAGGAGTTGCATTGACAACCTAAAAGTATATGATCTGAATCTCTCAGCTTCTCCACAGGAGAAAAATGAGCAGTCTCCTCCCATGTGAGTAACTGCCTCTGAAAATCAGCTGGAGAATCAGTTCTAAATTAATTCCAACTCGATAGTACAAACATACACCATTAGGTCGTGGCTGGCTTCTGTGTCCCCATTCAGTTGAGCTGCTCTGGGGCACAGACTATTTCCCTGCTTCCGGCAAACAACTTGAGATGGTTCCTGTCTCATCTTTAGCCATTGACGTGGAAGACAGTTTCAGGGTCTTGTAAGAATTAAGATATCTAAAGAAAAATAAGAGGGAAGAAGAAGAACAAGTACAAGAAAGCTTTATTTTTACCTGTGTCTTCTAATTTTTCTGAACCAGGAGAGTCTGATGAGATTGCACAATACAGAAAAGAAAACACCGGAGAACACACATGCCCAAGGAGACATCAAGAGAGAGTCAGTCTCCTTTTTATTTTTTTTTTAATTTTAACTGTGATTTTAATGAGTTTACAGAAAAGTTAGATTTTCATTCATTCATTTTGGCACATTTTACCTCCTCTTCCTCCCATCCCCCTGCCCAGTTCACATTTTAAAAATATTCATTCATTGTTGCACAGTTGCCTCCCCCCACCCCATCCCCATCCCTCGCCCCAGTCCTCTTTGCAATCTAACTCTTATTCTGGGCTGTTGTTATACATATAATGCCTAATCATATATTCCTTTTAAACAGTTCTTTCCTTCATCTGTTCCAATGCAATGTTCATTATCTATCCATTCTTATCCTATTCTCCTCCCAACCTCTGTGTCAGATCTGCTTTACAACAGTGATGCTCTGCAATATTTGTCCTTTTGTGACTGAGATATTTCACTCAGCACAGTCTCCTGTCTTGACACTGTCATCAGCTCCTCTTTGGTCTTGAGATCTTTCTAGGAAGCAAATATGGGCACAGACTTCTCAATAATGTTATCCACTGCTCAGACAGGTGGCACTCTTACTGTCATAGGACCACCGAAGTCAAGACCTTTTGTCCCTCTCCTTCTCCCCATCTTTAGCTCTGAAAGTGAAAATTTTCAGGAAGGAGTGGGTCTCGTCTGAAGCTTGAGCTGATAGAGACGTGAGTCTAGGGCAACCCTGTGACATGAGGTGAGTTCCTGCCATGCCATCTGCTGTTTTTGAAAGGTTGGGAGGAATAGAATGAAGAGAGGAGAGGCTTGCACACTGTTTCTCAGCATCTCCTTAAGAAGACGTTGGGGGCTCGGTGGCAGAATGCTCACTTCTGTGAAGGGGGCACAAGTCAGTTCCTGGTGAATGCACCCCATTTGGAGCCACCATCTGTCAGCAGGGGTTTGTGTGTTGCTAACATGCTGTTCAGATTTCACTGGAACTCCTGACTAAGACAGACTAGAAAAAAACCCTATTGAACAATCAGCTAATGAAAACTCCATTCATTACAAAGGTCCAATAAAAAACTGACCTGAATATCCAAAAGTATGTGTACACACTCCAATCCACTCCCTCTAAACTTGCATGTAGGATACTTTAATGAAACCAATACAATTTGTTTGTTTGTTTGTGGGTTTGTTTTGTTTTGTTTTGTTTTTTGCTTGGATTTGTACTCAGTGACCCATTAATGCAGAAGTCTTTCCTCATTCCATCACTGTCAAGCAACTCAGCTTCAAACTGTGTCCAACACCATGAGGTCCATCATTCCGTTAGTGTGTCCTTCAGTGATGACACCATGTGGCCTCTCCAGTGAGTCCACGCACTGCCAACATCCAGCCTTTCCTGCATCCAGGATGAATGCACCTTTCATGCACCTTTCCTTTACCTCCAACCACTACCACTACCACTTAGCTTATCTCCAGTAACTCCCTTCTCTTCCCTTGTGCACATTCTCCTCCATTTGTCTGGGTATCTACATGTGTTTCTACAGAAAGACAGAAGATTCCTTTGAGGACAAAAATCACTTACCTAACTCCCGCTGCCTAGTATCACAGTTCATGTGCAGTAGTCCCTCCATAAATATTTGCCAAGCAAATCAAATAAAAATCCTCATCTCTCTGACAGATCATCTCTGGCTGATGAGAAGAAAATCAGTAAATTCTCTTTTCTTCCTGTGCTGGAGCAATTTGCAATTCACTGCCTTCACTTGTCACTTCTCAGTGTGCTTTTATCTCTCTCATTGTGTTCTGTGCCAACACTGTAGGGTACATTGCCCCGTGAGGTGGGGTGGGGAGAGGGTGGGCTTCAACCTTCACATGCCCCCTCTTGAGGAAGCCTAACACACTGACATTCTCAGTTAAGGCCAGGTGCTGGCTTTGCAGTTGCACAATATGGGCAAAGGCAGGACACTCTTCTTTCTATTCAAAATGGGAAGCACTAATTACAGTGTTGGTTTTTTCAGTTGATACAGGTAAATAGTAAGTTTACTTTCTTTAACAATCTTATCTGCGGCATTCACTGAATGCCAGGTACTTGGTTTTGAACATTTTAATTTTATGAACTAATTTCTCAAAGATGGTCAAACTTTGTTTGACATACTAAAGGATGTAAAATAACAATGGCCTGTTGCCAGGAGGGGTCAGTCCTTGGAAAATGACATCATGCTGGGAAAGGTGGAAGGTCAGCAGCAGAGAGGAAGACTGTCAAGGAAAATAGACTGGCATAGTGGCTCTAACAATGTTAGCATGTCAGAGATTGTGAGGATGGCTCAGGGTAGGGCAAGGTTCAGATCTGTTGTTTGTGAGTCTTTATGAATCAACTGACTCGAGGGCACATAGCAACAGTGATGACTCTCTAACCTTGCCAGGTAGTCTTATTTTACAGATGAGGAAATGGAGACAGAATGACTAAGGGGCTTGCTCCAGTCACACAGCACGTGTCTAAGCTGGAATTTGAAATGGGCAGGTTGGATTCTAGAGATCCCCAACTTCTGTACCATTCACTGGGCGCATGGTGGAATTGAATTGCACACAGGCACTTTGGAGCTTGGAATTGTTTGTTTTCTTGAGATTTCTGGCCCACAGAGAGTAAGAGGTGCCTTTGACCTGACCCACATAGTCACGTGTCAGTACGTGCTTAGTAAATGGTTTGTTTTTTTTTGTGTTTTTTTTTTTTTTTGTCATTGATTGATTAACTACGGTCTTGAATACAGACTTATTTTATGCAGTTAATTGTTCACGCTGTAGACTAACACCAGTCCTAGGATTTTACTCCTCAAAAAAAAAAAGAAAATATTTTTGTTTCAAACAACCTAGGAATCATGCCAAGATTTAACTCTAATAACATATTGTACCAATTTTGAGTACTAGAGATGTCTCAAAGGCAAATGTGCTTTATTTAAGATTACTAAACCAATAGTAAATACAATATAACTCTGCCCAGAACATAAAGTGACATATCCTCCTTTGCTTCTTATTCTTTTAAGTGTTTAGGATAAAATAGGATATTTGTTTTAATTTTTTAAAATTAGTTTATTTACAAAATTCGAGTACATTATTTTCCAGAACCGATTCTTCCAGGTTCCCTCACTCCCCCATTAAAATAGGATTTGTTTTCATCATTCGTAGGCTTATCCTTGTTTTAATTATTTGCCTGATGCTAATTAGCAACTGCTTACTCTTGACCAAAAAGCATCAGATGGGAACCTTCCTATTGGGTTTACTGCCAATGAATAGAACAAAAAAGGAAAACGTGAACTGAGGGTAGAGTGGAGTGAGGGAAGGAATCATTGTGTCTGTATTTCTTCTACCTGCCTCAGGGTGACTCTAAATTGAATTCCAAGGATAAAGTGTTTATAAATAGAAAGCATACAGAATTAACACATTCATCCCAGCCACCCCATTTCCACTGTCGCAGTAGCCTCCTCTGGGAGTGTCTCTCTCCTCTAGGTAGTTAATTCATTAGCTGATTGGGTTAAGTTGGTCATTCTCAACTGTATCAAATCCAAACCCCTTTTCATATAACGAATATATTGTAAATAACATTTATTATCTTCCCATGATATTCTTTAAATAATAATATATAGGTGGTTGTTGTTGTTGTGTATTTTCAGGTCAGAACTGACCCATAGTTGACCCTCCAGAATATTTTCAGAGGTAGTAAATCAAATGGGAGGAGATTTCCCATCTTTCTCTTGCAGAGGGGCTGGTGGATTCAAACCATCTGTCTTTGGGTGGGCAGTACAGTTTTCTACCCACAGGGCTATCAGAGCGAGGACTTCCATTTCTCATCATTAAGTTTGGGTTGGCAGTGCAATTTCTTACTTCTAAGCTACCAGACTTAGTAGTAAGAAATTGCCAGAAAATCAAAAGGGCTGAACTCGC
>NW_006399811.1:4450278-4471256 GCF_000299155.1 Elephantulus edwardii | reverse complement strand
GGCACAGGACAGAGCGGAGTTTAGGGCTGTTGTACATAGGGTCGCTATGAGTCGCAGGCGACTCGACGGCACATAACAACAACAACAACAACAAGAAGCTATCAGAGCTCCCTAATAATATATATAATAAATATAAAGGATCAAAAAATATAATGAACTATTGTTGTTATTGTTGCTGTTATGCACCAATGAGTCACTTATGACTCATAGCAACCCTAAGTACAAGAGCCTTAAGCACTGTTCTACCTGTGCCAACCTCTCTTTCTCTGGCACACTCATACCATCCCAATCACAGAATCGATCCATCTCATCGAGGGTCTTCTCTCCTGCACTGTCCCTCCACTCTCCAAAACATGATGTCCCTCTCCAAGGAACAGTCCCTCCTTCCAACATGCCCAAAGTATGTCAGATGAAGCTTCAGAATCCTTAACTCCAAGGAGCATTCCAGCTTTACTCTCACCAGTACAAACCTGTTTGTTCTCGTAGCAGTCCATGCTATATTCAATACTCTTCTCCAGCACCACAGCTCAAAGACAATTGAATTGGTCTTTCTATCATCCCTAGTCACTATTCAACTCTCTGATGAGTAATTGTGAAGACTATAGCCTGGATCAGGCGCACCTTAGTCTCCAGCCTGATGTTGCTCTTCAGTACTCTTGAGAGGTCTCTGACAGCTGACTTTCCCAATGAAATTCATCTCTTGATTTCCTGGGTGCTGGTACCAAGAGTGTTGACTGTGGAGCCAAGCAAACTAAAACTGTTAACTACCTCAATCTCTTCACCATCCATACTGATGCTGCTAATTGGCCCTGTGATGAGAATCTTTGTTTTCTTGATGTTGAGCTTCAATCCGTATTGAAGGCTGCAATCCTTGACCTCCTGTACCAAGCACTTCAAGTCCTCCTCAGTTTCAGCAAGCAAAGTTGTGTCATCTGCATAACACAGGTTGTTGATGACTCTTCTACCAATCCTGATGCCACATTCATCCTCATACAACCCAGTGTCTCGGATGATCTGTTCTGCACACAGATTGAAAAGGCATGGAGATGAAATACATCCCTGATGGACCCCCTTCTTGATTTTGAACCACGTAGTGTCTCCTTGCTCTGTTCTGACGACTGCCTCTTGGTCCATGTATAGGTTTCACCTAAGCACAATCAAATGTTCTGGGATTCCCATTCTTCTCAGAGTCAGCCATAGCTTGCTGTGATCCACACAGTCAAAAGCTTTTCCATAGTCAATGAAACACAGACATTCCTCTAGTATTCTCTGCTTTCTTCCAATATCCATCTAACATTAGCTATAATGTCCCTATTTATATATTTTCTAATAACTTATAACATATACATTTTCTAGTAGTATTAACTATAGCAGAAAAAATGTAAATTCTCTGTTGTTGAGTGGATTCTGACTCATGAAGAACCTGTATCTGATAAAAGAGAGACAAATCAAAACTGCAGTGAGACACCATCTCACCCCTGTAGCATTGGCAAAGTTTGACAGGCCAAAAAGTAATAAATGTTGGAGAGGATGTGGCAAGTTAGGAACTCTTATACAGTATTGGTGAAATTGTAAAATGGTACAACTATTCTGGAAGCCAGTTTGGTGTTTCCTCAAAAAAGAATTATTCCATAAGACCCAGCTATTCCACTACTTGGAATATATCCCTAGAGAATAAGAACTGAGGCACAAATGGAGGCATATACTTCAGTGTTCATAGTAATGCTATTCACCATTGCAAGAACATGGAAACAACCCAAAAAAAATGATGAGAAATTATGATATATTCACATGATGGTGGGGTTGATAGTAGCAAGTTGTGCTAACTCAAAGGTCTCCAGTCTCCAGTGGTTGAATTCACCAGTGAAAAGATGGGCAGTATCCCTCTCAGAACAGTTAACAGCTGATGGAGGAGCACTATATATAGAAACTGGCCTGATGGGAATGAGTTTGAGATTTGTATATTATATTGTGTGATGCAATAGGGTATTATCACTCACTCATTTCCATTGGGTCAGAACCAACTCATAGCTGACCCTTCAGTGGATTTTCAGAGGTAGTAAGTCACACAAGAGGAGATCTTCCTGCCTTGGAGTCCTTGTTGTTGTGTGAGGTGGAGTAGAAACTAACTGATAGCTGACCCTAGTTTTCAGAGACAATAAATCCCATGGGAGAAGTTTCTCCATTCTTCTCCTGCAAAGCAGCTGTTGGATTAGAACTGTGTGCTTCTGGGACTACAGCGCAGCTTTTTATTACCAGGTCACCAGAGCTCCAATAGTGGATTCCATACGCCAGAGAGGTACCACCTTTGGGTTAACAGCGCAGCTCCCTGCAATCTATGCCACCAGCACTGCCTAGTAGTTTAGCATATTATGGATTCTATATCACAACAGTGTAGGTTGACACAGATGAACGCTATAGGCTGTTCAAAGACCATAAACATTATTGTAAGATGATGAAATGATTTGTTAAATTTATGGAAAAAGTTTGCAAAATATCTAAAAGAAATGCATAGTCTCCCTCCATTTAAATAAGATGTCTCAAAGATGTATCATATGTTAAAATTGTGTAACTCTATTACATAGTTCCACCTCAACTTAAAGAGATAACATGAAGGTTCAGAATTATCAGCTGATCTGTGTCCCACAGGATGTTCAAAAGGTAGCCGGAAATGGGAAGAAGTTGTTTTGTAGAATTGACCTTGACCACATTGTTCTAGCCTCACTTGCTCAATGTCAATATTGCTTCTCAGTGTTTAAGTCTTTCAGAAACAGTCTCATAAATTTCCCAGCATGCCTTCTACTGTATGATTCTACTCCATTCAAACAACTGTTTAGTTAGCCAATGGATTAGAGCCAAGGATTAGATGTAGTCCCAAATAATAATAATAATTACATTTATTAATTGTTACAATTATTAATTGTTAGTAATTACAACTGTTATCCTGTCTGTCCTTAAAAAAAGAGACAAATATAGCAAAATCTTGAATATCTGAATTAGTGATGAGTCTATACATTCCATCAGAACAAAGACTGAGTCTATCCAGCATATCTCAGCACCCAGCAGATAGATCTGTGGGTCACTAAGACTTGCTTGAAGGAATAAATCACCTTAGGAATGCACATCTGTGTTAGAGAAGAGATTGTTATGTACTGTTGAGGTGGATCCCACTCATAGCTGACCCTCTAAGAGTTTTCAGAGCACAGATGAGATTGCCCATCTTTATTCCACAGATCACATGGTGTATTTGAAATAGACACTATTTAAAAGGAGCAATTTCATTACCTTCAGAAACATGCAGTACCTTGGCTGTAGGCTTATAGTCAGAAATGCTTAAAAAATATAATTTTTATCTATTCACTTTGAAAGAATAGCATTAAAATGTTTGAACAAGACAAAGACCCAAGTCTGCCAATCATTTTGATTAGGGAAAGGGTGGTTGTGGAGGACCTTGTCTGAGCTGTTACCTTGGTCTAATCTTATTTCATCTTCCCAATAGTCTATGAGACAGCATTATTAATCCTATTTTACAAATTACTTCACCACTTGCTGTTAACTTGCCATACTGTGATGACTTGTGTGTTACTGTGGTGCTGGAAACTGCTGAAATTAGAGAAAAGAGAAAGATGCTTCCTTGCTTTTTATTGATGGAGCAAAGGCATCAACTAGTGGATCACAATAAATTATGGATAACATAAGAAGCATGAGATCCCAGGAAACTTAATTGTGTTGATGGAGAATCTGCACATGAACCAAGAAGCATTTGTTCAGACGGAACGCAGAGATACTTCATGATATAAATCCGGGAATATGTGTGTCAGGGTTGTAGGTTGTCATAGGTTGTCACTATATCTACTCAATTCTCTGCTGAGCAAATAACCCAAGAAGTTGAACCAGATAAAAAAAGAATGTGACGGCAGGATTTAAAGAGATCTCATCAATAATCTTTGTTATATAGATGACACAAGACTTGAATTCCTGACTGAAGAATATCTAAGACTTTATTCAGTGTGGATCACACCTTAATATTAAGAAAACAAAAATTCTCACATCTGGACCAATAGACAACATCATGACAAATGGAGAAAATATTTTAAGTTGCTCATGATTTCATTTTACATGACTCAACAATAATCAACACCCATGACAGTTTCAGTCAAGAAATCCAAAGATATATTCTTGCATTGGGAAAATCTGTTTCCAAGGACTTCTCCAAAGTGCTAAAGAACAAGGATAATGGTTTTAAAAGCCAAGTTGTGCCTAATATAAACCATGTTTCTTTTGGTTGATTCATATGAAAGTGGGGCAATGACTATGGAATACCAAAGAAGAATTGAATTGTGGTATTGGTGAAGACTGCAGAATATACAGTAGGCAGCCAGAAGAACAAACAAACGGGTCTCTGTGGAAATACAGTAGTGATTTCCTTAGAAGCAAGGATGATGAAACTTCATCTCATATTTTGGCATGTTGTCAGTAGGGCCTAGTCACTGGGAAAGGGCATCACAGTTGGACCAGCAGCGTATCAGCTATAAAGAGGAAGACCTTCAATGAGGTAGACACACACAGGGATTGAAACAATGGGCTTAGTTTGTAAGCACAGTAGATGGTAAGGATGGAACAAGACTTCACTCTGAGTTGAAGTCAACTCAACAATCCCTAACAACAACAAATAAGTAAATTAGCCTCAATAAGGCAGATAATCTGCTCAACGCCGATGATAATTGGTTAAATAGTAGGATAGGATTTGAACTCAGACAATCTGATTCTAAAGGCTTATTTTTCTTAAATGGACCAAGTTAGTTTTAGTTAAATCCACATCTGATGGATCTTGGAGTATGCTTATTGAAGGCCCACCTTGTTGTAGTTTACTCCATATAAAGTCTCGATTGGCACATCTAAGAAATTCCACTTTCCTAGGGGTTCAGTCAGAGTCTCTGGGTGATACAAACGGTCAAGCACTCCACAATTAATGAAAAGGCTGGTAGTTGGCACTCACCGAGAAAGGCCTCAGAAGAATAGCCTGGCATTCTGCTTCTGAAAGGTCACAGCCTTGAAAGTGCAATGCACTTGGGTTGCCATGAGTTGACACTGACTTCACAGCATTTTTTTTTACAGTTTTTAAAAAATTTATTAATTTTAATGAAAGTTTACAGAGACTTAGGATTTCCAGTCATTCATTGTTGTACTTTTCTCCCTACCCAACCCTCCCTGCCTCAAGTCACTCTTTTCCTTGAAAAGAAAAAGAAAAATTCTTTCATTGTTATGCAGTCCCTCCCCTCAAGTTCACTCCACTGGGCAGCCTTCACTCTGGACTTCTGTAATGACAAGAACACCCATTCATATATTCCTTTTAAACAGATCTCTCCCTCATCTGTTTCAATGCAATATGCATCATTCTTCCTCTCCTTTTCTGTCTTCCCTCAACCCTGATGTCAGTCCCATTTTACAACAGTGGCCCTGTATTACATATGTATCCTAACTGAAAGGTCATTTGTTCATATCCAGCAGCCACTCAGGAGAAGGGCAGAGAGTCCCCCTCCACAAAGACTCTCATATCTACACTGTTTCTTTATGAGAATCTTTATGGAAAGGGACTCCCCGCCCCTCCCCCGAGTGGCCGCTGGACAAGAACCAAAGACCTATCAGTTAGCATACATGCAACACATAGTACATTATAGAACAAACTTCTTAGGACTTTCTAAAAGCAATTAAACCTCAGATATTTTCATTTCATTAATTTGATTATTCTTCTTTTATCAAATATGCTCCAGATGCATTATGAGAATACTAAGAATAAGGAGTTTGAAGGCATGTTGTTGTTAAATGCTTTCAAGTGTGACTCATAGTGGCTCTGTAATCAACAGATCTGAACTCTTGTCCTGTACTGCACCACTCTCACAATCTCTGACATACTCAAGCCCATTGCTGCAGTCATTGTATCAAGTCACCTAGTTAAGGAGAGGAAGATCCTTAACTAGGTGACTTGATACAATGACTTCACAGCATTTTAAAGTGATTCTGCGGTTTCTCTTGTTTTTAATCAAGTTCCAGGAGTCCAGGTGTCATATGAGCTCGAGTTAATAAGCTTCTTGAGGACAGGGACAGCAGTTTCTTTTGTCTTTTAGGCCTCCAGAACCTCACATGGTGATGGCACACAGTAGGTATTCCGAGTGAATTTACCGAGTTAAATTTAATTGAATTATGTCTCTCCTTTTAGGCCTTGGCCTTACACGATATTTCAGCGAGGCTTTGACCTGGTTTTGGGAGAGCAACCTTCTGATAAGATATTCAGGTAAGTCGTTTTCTAGGGGCTTCCTGTTGTATATCTCCAAATTCCTTCTGTGTCTCCCTTCCTACTCACTTCCTGGTGGTGAAGGATAAAAGTGGAAACCTTTGAAGTCCTTCTGCCATCCTAGGTCAAGAAGACTTGCCTCTAGATCATACATATAGACAGCAGGAAGAACTCTTTGAAACTGGACAGATTCTGTGTGCTTCCTGGCTTCCTCCTTGTCTCCTCTGTGAGCCTTGTTTACTTAACCTCCCAGAGCCTCCAGTGTCTGCTTTTGCTAAACAGGACTCTATTACATGCCTGGCTGGATCCTTGGGATGAATCCGTGTCTGAGATAATGCAGGGAAAGCCCTTGGCACAGAAACTGGCACAGAACAGACAATTAATATCAGTGTCTGCCTCACCATTTTGCATCTAATTTGCACCTTTCTCATAAAATCTTAATTGTTCGGAATGAGTTATCTCCTGCCCCTTCCTTCCCCTCACCTCAACCCTTTCTCATTCTTGTTTCCTTTATGTCCCGCCCTCCTGATCAAAGTGGATGCTGCTAGTCCCTCCCCAGCGTCTACCTACATGCTATAGAATAGCACAGATTAGAGAGCCCACAAGCAGATAAAGAATTTGGGTGCCCGCCATGAATGATTGGATTTTCATAAAGTTTAATTCACACCAGGCCTTCAGCCAGAGCACAAGTTTATTTCCAAATTAAGGTCTCTTCATCCATTCATTCTGCCAGGCAGTCCTTCACTTAACATACATTTGCAGAGTGCCTACCAAGGGCCAGAGACTGCTCAGCCTGGCGAGATGGATGGGAATACATCCCTATCCATGAGGAAAGCCTCAAGTGAGAAAGTAAGTAGTCCTGTCTGATACATAAAAAAGAATTCAACTGTTGCATAGCATCAGGCTCACTTTGTTTCTACTGTAATAAGTTTTCAGATCTTACTCATGGCTCTGTCTTTCCAAGGCACCTTCCCCAGACCCACTCTGTCAGTCATCCATACCTCAGTGTTAATGCTTGCTGCTGTGTTTACTTCCCAGAGCACACTCCTCATTGCTAACTTCTCCTGTTCTTCTCTGGGCACTAGGGGATGAGCCAGCTTGGCTAGAGCAGTGTTCTCCTACAGCTTGCTCCAAGCTAGAGTTCAGGCTTACAGACCTCCTTCCTCAGAGGACCCAGCCTTCCCTTTTCTTTCGTGAGCACTTCTCCCACCCAGTACAGGCTGAACCACATTAATGCACTGGCTACAGGCTGATTTTGAGGATTTTTGCCACGAGAGGATGTCAGCTGCCTTTCTTGGACTGCGACTTGGGCATTTACACTTTCCAACACTGATTTATCATTTGGCTGTTTTCTCACTTTTCCTACTGCTAGTCAGCCTGGATCTTTGGAGGGTGGTAAAGATGGAGGCAGGTGGAGACCCTGCTGGCATTTGTCCCATCACATCAACATGGGGCAGTCAGCTAGCTCTCCTTTAGAAGTCAGAAACTAGCACTTTGGAAAAACAAGAGGCTTAATGAAAATGTGATTAGAGCAAACACTATACAAGAACTATGCTGTCATCTCCAGAAGCAGCATTTTCTGGAAGCTCAAATAGGTATGATAATTAAGCACTGAAAAGAGGGGGAACTAGGTCTTTTGGCCCATGAGGTATATGTTGTTAGGAACCAACGTATTCATCAGTAGATGACCAACCATTTAGTTCCTCACATGACTGTGTTCTTTTTTACCATCAAATTGCAACTGACCCCTAGTGGACCTCCAACGGGTTTTCAGAGGCAGTTAATCCCTCAGGAGGAGATTGCCCATCCTTCTCCCATGGAACATTTGGTGGACTCAAACTGCATGCTTTCAGGATTGCAGAGCAGTTTCTTGCCATTAGGCCACCAGAGCACCCTAACATCACTATAACTATAAGAGAAAAGGAATAAGACAAAGTCTGCTTATTTCAGGTACTGTGGTTGTTAGGTGGTGGTGGTGTTATAGCAATCCCATATAACAGAATGAAACCTACACCAGCCTCACAATCTTTAATATATTAATATATTGACAATTGTTGCTGCCACTGTGTCAGTCCACCCCACTGAGAGTCTTACTCTTTCTCATGGTCTTCTGCTTTTCTAAGCATGATATCCTTCTGAAGGGATTGACTTATCCTGGTGGCTTGCTCAAAGTCTGCTAGATCAAATCTCACTATCCTTGCCCCTAATGTCTTATGATACAGGTTTCTAGTAGACATATGGGGTTTAATCCAAAGAGATTCATTTTTCAGGACTAAGAATTTAACTAAAACCACTGTGGCACCTGAGCAAACTGGCTCCGGACAACCACTGTGGGAAAGTCTGTGGTCTGATCAGTGACTAATTTCTTAAAGAAAATAGTAGCTATTAATGCCTATTCTGCTTCCTCAAGATTAATGCTCTAGTGAACACCAGATCACTGAATATTTCCCTATACTATGAAATAAAGTTTTAATTCCATATTCAAGTGTTTCCACAATTGAATGTCAGCTACAATTTCCTTTATTTTTTTTAAAGAATTATTGGTTTGCATAAAGTCATTCATACATACTGTGTTTTATATAGTCATTCATATATAGTATGTTTTGTTCATGCACACTGTGTTAATTTTTACGATCTAAGCATACCATCTCCCTCTCTTCAGGTCTCCTTGCATCTTCCCTATTCCTTTACATTCCCCTTTTCATGTCTTCCCCCTGCCCCATGGCCTTTTAATAAGCTGTTCTTCTTATATGGAGTCTGCCATTCTTAGTTGAGTCTTTTTACTTAATCCTCCATCCTCCTTCAAGTTTGAATATTTTCCTCTCTGATCTTTGGTTCATCCTCTTTTGTCTATTAAAAAGTGTATATTCTATACATAACCAAAGCTTCCTAAGTTGTGTTGAGCTGAGAGTACTTATGCACTACTCATTTGCCTGGTCCGAGCCACATCTTAATTAAAACTCAACATCTATTGAGTACCTATTTTTAACAGGCAATATTTCAGGTACTGGAGATATGAGCAAATAGTTATGACTAAGACAGTCCCTGTATTTCAGGCACTTATGATCTCATAGACGAAGTAGTCTGCAACTTGGTTTCTATATAAGTATCCCCAAAGTGCTATTAAAAATGACCAGCAGTTGTATTCAGCACAAAATAATTAACTCAAAAGTTCAAGAAGTTGGGCTAATGCATGAATGTTTTTAAAAATATTATGGCAATTTTACTCTGTCACCAGGATCGAGAAGTGCTGTTCAGTTGCTTCTCCAATCTAACCGCACAAGGACTTGTCCACCTCCAAATTTCTATCATGTTCTGGCTGCATTGCCAAAGATTATGTGTCCTTTTCATTTTAAATTCACATGTTGATTTACCCAATAAAATTTTTGTCTACAAACATCTGTAGACAAAGGGTTGTTCCTTACGGGCTTTAAATATTTGGTATTGAATGCATAAAGATATTATTCAAAATTACTGACTAAGATCACATGCAAGTAAAATCTTGCCAAAGATCATCCAAAAATGACTAGAACAGTACATCAACAGAGTAATTCCAGAAATTCAGGCTAGGTTTAAAAGAAGCTATGACACAAAGGATATCATTGCTGATGTCAGATGGAACTTAGCTAAAATCAGAGAGTGCCAAAAGGATGTTTATCTGTGTTTTATTTACTATGCAAAGGCATTTCATTGTGTGGAACAAATTATAACAGATATTGAGAAGAATAGGAATCCCAGAACTCTTAATTGTGAACATGCAAAACTTATACATAGACCAAGAAGATGTGATATGAATATAGCACGGGAACACTGCATATTTTCAAATCAGGGAAAATGTGTGTCAGGGCTGTATTATTAAATCTGTATGCAGAACAAATCATTTGAGAAGCTTAACTATGTGAAGAATGTGATACCAGGATTGGAGGAAGATTCATCAACAACCTGTGTTACACAGAAGACAAAATTTTGCTTGCTGAAAATGAAGACTTGAAGCACTTGCTGCAGAGGATTATAGACTACGGCCTTCAATATGGGTTATATCAAGAGAACCAAAATTCTCACCCCTGGGCCAGTTGGCAATGTCATGATAGATGGAGATAAGACAGAAATTGTCAGTGACTTCATCTTGCTTGAATTAACAGTCAACACTCTTGCAAAATATGTCTTGGAAAAGGTGCAACCTGAGTGCTCCTTGGAGGCATGGAGAGTAAAACTTCCATACTGTTAGGAGGGGCAAGTCCTTGGAAGAGAACATCATGGCTGGAGTGATGGAAGATCAGCAAAGACGGAGAAGACCTTCAGTGAGA
Source organism: Elephantulus edwardii (assembly GCF_000299155.1). Taxonomy (NCBI): domain Eukaryota; kingdom Metazoa; phylum Chordata; class Mammalia; order Macroscelidea; family Macroscelididae; genus Elephantulus; species Elephantulus edwardii. Next base: position 4,460,654 of record NW_006399811.1, on the reverse strand, counting down.
TGGATTGACAACATGACTACAATAGTGGGCTCGAGTATGTCAGAGATGATGAAAATGGCACAGGACATGGCAGGGTTTGTATCCATTATTCGTAGGGTGGCTAAATTTTGAAAAAGCAGCAATACTCCTGTATAAGGAGTAAGGTGATAGAGTTCTCACCTTCTCTGTGGGAGATGGGGGCTCTTTTCCCTTCCAGTCCACCCTAAGTACAGGCTGCACTTGTCTTTCAGTGGAGGCTTGTGTTTTTCTGGAAAGCTGGGAAGTTTTCAGAGAAGCTTTCAGACCAAGACAAACTAAGGTCTGCTTCTAAAAATTAGCCAGTGAGAATCTTGTGGATCATAATGGTCTGATTGCAGGCGTAATCATCATGAGTCAGACCAACTTGAAAGCAGCTAACAGCAACTATTTTCAATATAATAGTCCTTCAGTAATAAATATCTATAGATGATCATTTCTGATATTTTTAAGGACTGAAAATAGACTAGGAAAAGCTCTGAAGTCCAACCGAACCTTGGTAAATTTTCAATCTCATAGGACCTGAGAAGTATTCAGTCTTGACTGCAGAAGTCCAAGGGGACTGTGGGCCCCTAAAAGCTAAATCTTCTCATTAAGCTCATCCTATAGCTCAATATACCATTCCATTTTTCTAGGCTAAAGTCATTTCACGTGATCCTCAAATGATAGGGCTCAGTGAAGACCAAATTTATCTCTTGGCCACCTTCCTGTCAATATGTACCTGCATCTCTGGGAACAATGGCTCATGCTGGAATGGTTTATTATGGGAGAGAGTGGAAATGCCAGGCCAAGAGCTATTTACCAGTTTGCACAAATTCTTTTGTGCCAAGCCACGGTGAGAGCACAGGCGTATCCCATCCAGCTTCCTCTGGTGACTGTTTGTCTCTGAACAGGAATGTCAAATTCTAGTTCAACAGGGCCCACGTGCAGGACTCCACACACAGCTGAGCCCATCCACCACCGTGTCCCCAGCAGCTGTCACCGGAGAAGAAGGCCCAACCTGGGAAAGAAATCCAGAAACACCCTCCAACCTCTCTTGGGTGCTTTTCTGAAGTCTTTTCTGCCAAACCTGCATGGATGAGTGACACATGAGATTTCTCTGACAGTTTGTTCTCTATTTGGTTTTTAGTAGTAGTAGATATTCCAGCTAAAAGAACACTTCAGAATTCCATAGCCATGAACCAGCATCTGCATGGACTGGAAAACTGCTGTGAGCCACACATGGAAAGCAGACCATCTTTCTCACTTCTACAAGAGTGCCCTTGAAGAAGTTTCCAAGCTTTTCAAAATACTTGTTGACCAATATAGAACCTGTGGTGTTGGGGGTTTATTGTTCAATATGGCTTCCCTATCCACTAACTTACTTTTCCACAGGAATGTGTGAATAGGGTATGTTAGCTTAACCACAAGGGGATTGACTAGTCTTATCAACCCACAAGGAGATTTGGTAGTTTTACCAATTTGCGAAGGGATTGGCTAGTCTCAACATTAAGCTGGGCAGGTCCAGCAGCCAAATTAAAGGACTCTTACTTCCAGAAAAGACCAAGCAAGAGAATTCAACTCTTCTTTCAGGACCAGAGATCCTTGCCCTCGCCAGAATAGAACCTATGGGACAACAACCGTAGCAACCATCACAGAGAACCAGCGACCTGACCTGAGATGAAGTGGACATTGGAACTGCTGTGCCAGTGAGCCAGAGCTAAAAGCCATTTGCCCAGGTGTTTTAGAGGACTGTGTTGGGGGAGATCCAATATTGGCAAGACTGAGAGCTCTGTAACGCTGGCCTAAAGCTGCAGGGCTCGAGGCTGAGGCGCCTGCAAGCACATCTTAGAGGCTGTCCTGTCTATATTCTGTTACTAACCTGGATTGCATTATAACCTTTTGACTTACCCACTATCGTTGTGAGTCATCTGTGAGCAAACATCAGATTTTGGAACTAGTAAAGCAGTAAGATTGGTGTTGAGATGAGTAGAAAGAGCTACGGAATTTGGGGACATGTCAGACCTTAAAGGAATTGGTTTTGTGTTGTTGATACTGTTTACAGGGACAGTTCTCTTTTGTAAAGTTGGTAAAGGTCACATCTGGCTGTCCCCACGCAGCTCTTGCTTTTTTTACATAACCAAATTACCAATCTCAGCGGTCTAGTTATTGCGTGGATAAATCCAGCAGATCTTCAGATCAGCTGCATATTGTGAATTCCCAGTAAAAGGTAGTCACACCCACACCTTAGTTTGCTTCTCCTATAGGCTTTCAACTTAACTCTACCAGAGATGGAAGGCGAGGGCACTATTTTTTCTTGTCAGCTTTGTACAATGCAGAGCTTCAAAGACTGCCCACTTGGGATGTTCCCCATAATATTGAACTTAGATTTATCTTGACTTCTGAATCCATTCAAACCCTGAAGTTAACCTCTAGTGTTGTTATATATGATCAAATTAGAACCCATTTTTAGCTGACCCTCCACTGGGTTTTCCGAGGTTGTAAATTGCACAGGAGGAGAATGTCCATCTTTCTCCTGAAGAGCAGCTGGTGAATACAAACAGTGTAAACAGTTGGCAAGGCAACTCCTTACAACTTAGCCACCAGAGCTATGTAGCCTGCTCTAAGTGGAGAATAAGCTTCACCAAGAAGTTTACCTTTAAATTTGAAGATGGACATTATGTTGCCCAGAAGCTTGTGCAAACGATGAAGTCAAAGAAACTGTCTTTATTTATCAGTGAACAAATATTTCTTGAGAAATCTTCTTGAGTCTGAAATTCTGTTAGGCAATAGAGATCAAAAGATGACAAAGAACTATTCTCTAATATCCAGGAGAACACATTCTTGTGAGAGGTGATCAATGCATGGAAAGGCATGTACAAGTCAACATCTCAGGATAGCAATAGGGCTGGGCAGATACACAGAGGAGAGCCTCTTAGCCTGAGGGATGAGGGCACAGTCCTGGAGAACTTTCTGGCAGAGGTGGAACCTTACTTGAATCTTAAATGAATAGGAGATGGAAAAAGAAGAGAAGAAATAAAGTTAATAAAGAAGGACTGTTAGGGTCAAAGAAAGAAAGAGATAACAACATCAGGATGATTGTAGCAACTCTAGTTCAGTTCTTATTGTGGTAGCACAAAATGTGAAGCAAGATTTGGTCAAAGAAGAAGCTGAAGAATTAGGAGGGAATGACAAGGTTGGTGACCTTGAACTTTGTCCATAGGTGTAGGGTGCGATTAGTTTAATGTGGGGAAAGATGTGGTTTAATTTTTCCTTAGAAATACTATTGCACAAAGAAGAGAACACTATGAGATGGAGGAGCCTGGGACCCCTTTCTTCAAAAAAAGGGGAGGAAAGCTACCAAGGATGCACTAGAACTGTTGATCATTTCCTGAAATCCTTTACCTCAATTATAAACCATAGAGAGCACATATGCAGCTCAGTTTCAATGCAAAAATTGTAATTTTTAAACCAACCTAGAAAACAGCAGCTCAACTTTGTTCAGAAAAGTACCTCATCCCTAGATCCCTAGTAGCCATCAAGTCTTTTTCTGTTCTCTCTGACACAGTCTATTTTAGTGGGAGTGATGCGCTCTCCATTTGCCTAGTCTGGCTGTTGCCATCTCAAAAACTTTTGTTATAAAACACAAATTCCTGGAGCTTGTTTTCTGTGACCCACATTCACTCTTACATCTCATATTCTAGGCATCTTGATGCTATCCCTCACCTTGAACTGACTCCTTGATCTTGATAGGTGAAGGGTGTGTGTGTGTGTGTGTGTGTGTGTGTGTGTGTGTGTGTGTATGGGATGACATGCTTTCACATTTGCAAGTTACTGCACTGAGGAATGAAGGGGTGGATCTTCTCTTTAATCCCTCCAAGTGCACCTCCTCCCTTTGCAATCTAACTCAACCTAACACTTCATGTCTCTGTGGGTGGGAAGAGTGCTTCTGTGAGAGTAAGAAGCATTTTCTTTGCTGTTTTAATGGTGCTTAATGCAGAGGTTCACCTGATGGCTCAAATAAGCTGGAGACCAACAGCAAGGGTGTGAGCTGGGGAGTGTTCCTGAAAACTCTGGCTGCATCCCACTTAACAACTAACTTTGCCTTTTCCCTGGGAACACTTAATGATATGCTGATACTTGCTTTCTCCTTTAAGTTGCTTTAGCACCAAGATTCTCCTTTGGAGAGTGTGTGGAGTCCCTGGGTTGCCTTGTCACCCATGAGGCCAAAATACATAGGAGACCTCAGGTCACTGGTCTGGTTTCCTAGCATATCAAATAAGCAGAGAGAAGTGAGGAGAGGTTAGGGGAGAGCCGGGAGCTAGTTCTGAAATGGGCTCTGTGACCAGCATGCTAATCATGCCAAGAGCTGGGTTCTGTTTAATTGTATGTATGCTTCCATTGTTCCTCCTTCCACATTAAGTTGGAAGGGGATGCCAGCCTGCCACCGCCTCGTGATATCCCACCCACACTGGCTTTTATCCCGAGCCTATTTTTGACTCTGAACACAGAGCATTTGAATGCCTTTGAAATGAAATGAATGAATAAATAAACAAATAATAATCTCTCATGATTTCTTTAAGCTCTCCCTTGAAAAATGTGGATTGTTTCTTTTATTCCTTTTAGCTCTTGTTAAAAGAATTAAAAAAAAAAATCTTCCCTGTATCCCAAGGGTTAGCTCTGTTAGCTGAGGGTGAAGGTGGGAGTCAGAGAACAAATCTGGAGCTGGCTTCTTCATTCTTCTTTTCGCCTCTCCCTGGAGTTGCCTGACTTCACTTGTTTCTGTTGCCCCTATGCAGAAGTCAGAAGAGGGGAGCCTTTCCCCCTTTCTTTTTGTTGATGTTTTTTCTCCAGGCCCAGAGAGACAGCAGTGCTACAGCGGGAGGTGGCAGCCTATAGAATAGGGCTGGTAAGAGGCCAGCATCCCTTTTTAAAATGCTTCCCGTCATAGCTGATAATATAGGAGCGACTTGACGTCAAATCTGAACTTTTTCTTACAACTTAATGAAAACTACTTCTAACAGTTAGCAAGTGGGTATCATTATCAGTTCTCTGATTGGCTGGTCAGATGAGCAAGAGGGTGTTCTTGCGTCCCTTGGACTGAGTCAGGTCACTCTTCCAGTCGCAGTGTGTGCGCGCCTTTTTGAAGAGGATGGCAAGAGGTGAGAAGGAAGCATAAGGGAAGATACTTGAGTGGGGAGTTACCCCCTAATCACAATCACCCAGTATTGGTGTCCCTTCAGATTCACCTACACCCTTGGGGAAGGCATGTGGCTGCCCCTCAGCAAGAGCTTTGTGATCCCACCGGCTGAACTGGCCATCAACCCATCGGCAAAGTGCAAGACAGACATGACGGTGATGGAGGACGCTGTGGAGGTCAGGTAAGTCTGGACTCAGGGCCCTTCACTGGGGCAGTTGAGTGGGAAGCTGCCAGAAGGTCTGGATGCTGGGAATAGAGGAAATCAATGGCTGGAAGGAAGAGTGAGCAGGCACCTTTCAAAGTCTCCATGCACTGGGTCAGGATCTGCTTTTTTCTGGGTCAGTACTGCACATTCTGAGGCTCATTCACTAGAAGAAGACATGTAATGAGTTTTTAAACACTCACCACATACCCAGAACTGACAGATAATGAATGCTTTCATTGACCAAGTCCACACCTCTTTTCTTTGAGCTGGCCTTCCAGCTTGGCCTCATTTCCTAGATAAGGCGGATCTGGATCTGCACAATTTGTTAATTGAAACCTCAGGGTATGGTTTATCTTAAAGTTTTAGAAGAAACTATGAATCATTATCAGATTCGAACCACTCACAGCCTTTTTTATTAGATTTTAGTGCTCAGCCATTAGTCCATCCCTTGCAACCGATTGAACATCAAGTTGATTCTGACTCCTAGTGATGCATCAGGACAGGAAAGAACTGCCTCATAGGGTTTCCAAGGCTGTGATCTTTATAAGCGGAGCTCTGTTGGATTAGAGACAAGAGTGTGGTGCCAAGCTCAAAGCATGAAGTTTGAATCCACCAGCTCCTCTGAGAAACAAAGGTCCACAGTCTCCTCCCATGTGATTCAATGCCTCTGAAAACCCATGGAAGGTCAGCTCTGAGTTGGGTTGAATTCCACTATATACAACAGTAACACAATCAGAATCTTTTGGAAGCAGATTACCACATCTATTTCCTGTAGAGTGGCTGGTGGGCTTACCCACTGACCTTTTGGTTACCCTCTGAGCACTTTATCAGCCTTACTCTCAGGGCTCCTTAACAGGAACAGAACAGGAATGCATTATGTAGGCCTCTTGACCCTTCCCTGCCTCCCATTCTTTCTCTCTACAGAGAGGAGCTGATGACCTCATCTTCCTTCGACAGCCTGGAAGTTCTCTTGGATTCCTTTGGGCCAGTTCGTGACTGCAGCAAGGATAATGGGGGCTGCAGTAAGAATTTCCGCTGTATCTCAGACCGCAAGCTGGACTCCACTGGTTGTGTGGTACGTCTGCCCTGCTGAGCGCTAGTCTAGGGGTGGAGCGAAGGCATGGGGTGAAATGCAAAGGTGTTATGTTAATGAAAATTGTCCTGTGAATAAAAGAAGAGTTCAGGGGTGATCTTGGCCTACTTATCACTGCTGCTCAGTTAAGTTGGGAATTTCCTCATGACAGAAAAGATGAGGAGCTAGTTATCAGTATTTCTAGAGTACCTACTATGTGTAGTATAGCTCTCCAAGGAACGTTTTATGAATTAAAAAGGGATGAATCTTTCCTTCTACTTTATAATCTAGTTAGTATGTGTAGCCATAAACAGTGTGAGAAATACTTGTTTAATAATTTAATACTGATTCTAGATTCAGTAGGAAATTTAAAGGAGAACTCCAGTTAGGGCTAGAGTGATATAAAAAGTCAGTTATATAAAATAGTCCAGGAGAAAAAAAGTCTCTATTGAGACCATGATAGCGTCGTGAACTGCTTCACCCAAAGGCAGGCTTGTCCCTTGGCTTCATTGCATAGACTTCACCATCTCTAGACTGTGTGATACCATGGACTGCCAAGGAACAAATAAACCTTGGAGAAAGTTCAACTAGGCTTCTCGTTAGAGGCGAGGATGATGAAACTTCATCTCATATACTTTGGGCATGTTGTTGGAAGGAGTTAGTCCTTAGAAAAAGACATCCTGCTTAGAAAGGGGGAGAGTCATCAAAAAATAGGAAGACTCTCTACAAGATGTACAGGCAAAGTGACTCTAGCAGTAGGCTCAAGTATATCGAAGATGATGAGGATGGCACAGGGTAGGGCAAGTACCAGATCCGTCATTCATAGGGTCACTATGAATTATAGTAGACTTAATAGCATTTAACAACAACAACAATGAACTAGAAGACCATTTGGCATAAAGTTACCTAAGCTATCCTACAAAATGAAGAAGATAATATTGAATCATGAAAGTGAAGGGAGACATGGAATGCAGCCATCAGCTATTGGACCCTTCGTGTTGGCTGTTTTCATGCCTTTTGACATCATTTGCCAGCCTACCGAGCTCTGGAATGATGCATTCCTCAAGGAGAATAAGGAACAGCATGAAAGAGAGAGACGGAAGTTATGCATAAAGAGAATGGGAAGAAGAGGAGGATATGAACCACTGAGACATTCAATTCTACAATGTTTGGAGGGGAGAGGCAGAGGAGCTTCCTGATCTGGGGAGGGCATGGCTCCCCACCTCACAGCTGCGCTTCTGTGAAGTGTCTCAGAGCAGAGCAAGCTGTGAAGATACTGAACCCCAGCAATCCTGTTCTCTCTCTCATCATTGAGCACCTGCTCTGTTCAGGGGATCCAAATGGGACTCTCCTGCTAAATTTCCCCCAAACTTTCACAGAGGAGGTTATAGTTGAAAAGAGCCTAAGCCATCTGTAAAGGAAGATGAAATGAAGAAAAAAGCAAACAGAAAGAAATCTGTTGAGTAGGGTAGATAGAAAACTTGGCAGATCTATCAAATAGAAAAGGAAATAGAGAGTTACAATAAGGAACTTCAAAGGAAAGTGCTCCTAGGCTGTATCTTCCAAGGGTGGCCAGGGGGTAAATTGATGTCTCACAGGGCTCCCCTCCCTTTGGCTAGTCCACTTTCAGATGTCTTAAGCAATGAGCTTCCCAACGGGGTCCCTCAGGAGACAATTTCTCTGTTTAATGGAACTCCCAGCTGAGACACATTTTTTTTATTCCATTCAGCCTGCATTTGGTCATCTAGATTTCAACTTTTCATTGCTCATTATTCTCTCAGGTAATTCTGACTGCGGAGATACAGTGTGTCCACTTGGGTGAACGTCTGATTCTGAGCTTGAGCGTGCACACACATTTGCCGACATGCACACGAATATACACCCCATCTCTTCCCACTTCTTAGCCTCATTCCCAAGCCCTTGATGGGTTGCCTGTCAAATACCTTCTGTTGGTGATCCTAGCCCCTTTTCTTGGCATATAGCCATGCTGATGTATTTTTGTACTTGTAACACTGGGATCTGTGAGACAGAGCTAGCAGGAATAGTTCCAATGAATATGCATTTGCAATAAGGCTGCTGCTGCATTTTAGATTTAGAGCCACTGCCGAAAGTCACTCGATTATAATGGGACTTAGTATTAGCATAATACTTTGAAGTCACAAGTATATGTGGCTATTTGAAGAAAGAGGGTCAAGGAGCTAGCTGATTGGCACACACAGTCTACCATTATCGTTGGTCCAGAAGCCCATGACCACTGTGATCTGTGCTGATGGATTGAGAAATGACAGATCCCATCATGATTCTGTGACTTGACTTGGAGCCTGAGCTACCTGACATAATTGGACATCAGTCTTGTCATCCAGAAAGAGACAAAGGATTAAGCATCAATGAAGCCAACTCTTTTTAGGTACCTCCCAGTCAACTACAACTCATGGAACCCTGTGAACAGCAGACCTGGACCCTGTCCTATCCCATGCCATCCTCATCATCTCTGACACACTTGTGTCCTTTGCTGAAGTCACTACACTTGGGGAAATTAGACTGCTTTCCTTTTCAACTCAAGACTCGAAAGTCCATTTGCTGGGGCCATAAATGAAGAGCTTCCCTTTGAAAGGTGTGTTTTTACAGGAGGAAGAAGAGACAGAAACTCAAAACACATTGGCTCTTAGAGAACCTGGGAAAGGGACAGTGATGGGCACAAGGGAGAACATAAACTCACACAATTTCCTAACTGCATTTCAAGAATACTGGTAGGGTTGTTATTTGACCCGCACTGACTACTCAGCCTTTCAGGCAGGGCATGCTTCTCAGTTATACATGGATTCTATAGGGTTAATTGCTACCCGGCTAATTGTCCTGTTGTTTAGATAGTCTCTGAGGGCTGGGAACAAATACTTATGAAAGGCACAAAACCGTGCAGACTATAATCACCCAGTGTACAAACCATGCTTTTGTCCAACAACAGGACTTGCTGACCCATCAGAAAGATTATAAAAGCTGAGGTCAGCACCCCTCATTGACTAATCCTTAATATGCCAAGCTGAAAGCAGTGGTCCCTACCTGTAGGACACAACCGTGTACATAGCTCTTTGGCACAATGCTAAGGCCCTGCAAGTTTACCCACTACCATTAAGTTGATTCCAACTCATGATAAGCCTGCCAGACAGAGTAGAACTTAGCCATTGCGGCTGAGGCTATAAAGTCATTATGGAATCAGACAGCCTCATTTTTTGTGGAGTAGCTAGCAAGTTCAAACTGCCAACATTTTTATTAGCAACTCGCCACTCCACCAGGGCTCCTCGTAAGTTTGCAATATTAACAAATTACAAAGATTCCTTTAAACAGCACAAGTATATTACCTTATAATTCTGTAGATCAGAATTCAACATGGGCCTCAGTGGGCACATGTCCAGAGGTCCATTCAGCTGCAGTCCTCTCTTGCATTTTGCAACTCCTAGACATAACTATGCAAAGGCATTTGGCTGCATGGATCACAACAAATTGTGGTTAACCTTGAGGAGAATGGGAGTCCCAAAACACTTGATTGTGCTTATGCAAAACCTGTTCTTGGGACCAGGAAGCAGTTGTCAGAACAGAGCAAAGACACGCATGGTTCAAAATCAGGAAAGAAGTGAATCAGGGATGTATTTTGTCTCCATACCTTTTCTTTTTTTTGAAATTAATATTTTTTTTATTGGGAAAAACATATTGGGGATACAAGGAGGTGAGGGTTGGGGGCAGAAGAGTGAGGATGGGCCAGGATGCAGTTGCAGAGCTACACAGTTTGGTTGGTGGGGGGAGCAGGTAAAGGAAATGATGAGGGTCCAGTGGGGCCCAGATGCTACAGAGGAATGACAAGCATTTTCCAATAGTAATTAAACCAACTATCTTAATGATTTGGGAAT
>NW_006399811.1:4441619-4446453 GCF_000299155.1 Elephantulus edwardii | reverse complement strand
TTCCCAACTTTTGCATTCCAGTCACCCATTATTATCAATGCATCTTGATTGCATGTTCGATCTATCTCCGACTGTAAAAGTTGGTAGAAATCATTAAACCTCTTGTTTAGCATCAATAAGACCTTGGGGAGGGCCTTTGTAATGAAAAGTCACTTGTTATTTTATTTTGAAGGAACATTCTTCTAAGTGGTATAGCACTTTTCTGACAATATGTTGTAGCAGGGTAACCTGGGATTGCTGTGATGCTGAACCTTGTGCCAGTGGGGTGTCAAAAGACATATGGTTACCCATGGTTGGCAGTGTTTGGTAGAATTCCCAGTTTAAGACAGGTTTAGAAGCAGGAGTGGCACCCACTTCCTAAACAGCATGCCTCTGGAAACTCTACAGACTTGGCAAAATTGACGATAGTTATAGAAAGGCTTCAGGTCTTTTGTTCATAGGGTCGCATTGAGTCATGCTTGATTCGACAGCAGTCAACAGTAAAAACAGCAGAGGTAACCTGGCTCTTGGCTCCTTCTTCCATCATTAAAGCCAGCAATATTGTATTTTTAGGACCATTCACAACTTATTCATTCTCATTCATTCTCTCTGTCTCTCTCTCTCTCTCTCTCTCTCTCTCTCTCCCCTCCTCCTGCTTCCATCTCCCTTATTTTAAGAACTTTTGTGATTACATTTGGCCAAACCAATTATTCCAGAATATTATTCCAATCAGAGGGTCTTTAATTTAATATTACCTACAAAGTGATTACCATGGAAGACCACCTCTTTAAGAGGTTTATGGAATTGGATTGAGGAAAACTTTGAAAGAGATATTTCTTGGGTGGCAATTAGGACTGGAGCAGGTTTGATAATTGGAACTCCTGTCTCCCTACACTCAGCTTTAATTAAAGCATCTGCTAATTGATCAAGTTTAGTTATTAGGTGTTTTTGTTTGTTTGTTTGTGTTTTGGGTTGTTTTGTTTTGTTTTTGTTTATTTGAACCATGCAGTGTTTCCATGCTCTGTTCTGAGGACTGTTTCCTGGTCCAAGTATAGGTTTTGCATAAACACAATAAAGTGTTTTGGGATTCCCATTTTCCTCAAGATTAGTCACAATTTGTTGTGATCCACAAAGTCAAATGCCTTTTCATAGCCAATGAAGCACACATAGGCATTCCTCTGGTACTCTTTGCTTTCTGCCAAGATCCATCTGATATTGGCAATAATGTCTCTAGTGCCATGACCTCTTCTAAACCCAGCTTGTATTTCTGATAGTTTTTTGTCAGCATACTGTTCTAGTTTTTTTCTGGATAATCTTCAGCAGGATTTTGCTAGTGTGTGATACTAGTGATATTGTTCTATAATTTCCACGTTGTCAGGCTACTTTTTTTTTTTAATGGGAATACATATGGATCTCTTCCAATCAGTTGTCCTCCAGATTTCTTGGCACAACTTGGTGAGCACATCAAGACAGTATGTCAACTGGTATTCCATCAACTCCTGGGGCTTTATTTTTTGTAAGTCCTTCGGAGTAGCCTGAATTTCCTCCTTCATCACCATTGCTCTTGATCATATGTTGTTTCTTGAAATTCTTCTGAGTCAGCCAGTTGTTTTGGTAAAATGACTCTGTGTACTCCTTCCATCTTCTTTTAATACTTCTGAATCATTCAGAATTCTGCCTATAGCATCATTAAGCATTGCAACTCATGGCTTGAATTTGTTTTTAAGTTCCTTCAGCTAAAAAAATCCTGAGTGAGTTCAGGCCTTTTGATTTTTTGACTCCAGCTCCTTGCACATTTTATTATAATTATTTGTTTTGTCTTCCCAAACTGCCCTTTGAAATCTTCTATTCAGCACCTTAACTTCTTGACTTCTTCTCTTTGCTTTGGCTTCTCAATGCTCTAGTGCAATATACAAAGTCTCTTCTGACATACATTTTGGTCTTTTGAGGATACATCCTGTCTCCATACCTTTTCAATCTATATGCAGAACAGAGTATTCAGGAAGCAGGGCTTTATGAGGAGGAATGTGGCATCAGGATTGGAGGTAGACTCATCAACAGCCTGAAACTGAGGAGGGCCTGAAGCTTTTGCTGCAGAAGGTCAAGGATTGTCTTCAATATGGATTGAGGCAATATGGATTGAGGTGACAAAGATTGTCACCACTGGGCCAATTGGTAACACCATGATGGATAGAGAAGAGATTGAGGTTATTAACAATTACAGCTTGCTCAGCTCCACAATCAATATTCTTAGCTCCAGCAGTCAGGAAATCAAAAGATGAATTGCATTAGGATAATCTGCTATCAGGGACCTCTCCAGAGTGCTGAATAGCAACGAAATCAGTCTAGAGACTAAGGTACACCTAAGCCAGGTCATCGTCTTCACAATTACTTGTTATGCATCAGAGAGCTGGACAATGACTCAGAATGGCAGAATCGATGCCTTCAAATTATGTATTGGAGAAGAGTCTTGAAAATACCATGGGCTGCCAAGAAAACAAATAGGTTTGTCTTGGAGAGGGTGAAACCAAGTCTCTCCTTGGAGGCTAGGATTTTTAAGCTCTGTCTCATATACTTTGGGCACATGGCCAGGAAGAGACCAGTCCTTGGAGAAGGACATCATATTCTGAAGAGTGGAGGGACAGCACAGGAGAGGAAGAATCTGGATAAGATGGATCGATACAGTAACTGGGGCAATGGGGGGTAATGTGTCAGGATTAGTAATACTGGCTCAGGACAAGGCAGGTTTTGGAGATGCTGTTTATAGGGTCATTATGGCTTGCAGGCAATTCAATGGCACATACAACAACAGTTATTAGGTATTGAAGTTTGGTATAAATTTTGTTTGAAAAAGGACTCTTCACCCAAGAAAAAGGGAACACTCGTTTTCTAATGTTCCATTCTCATATCTATGCTGAATGGGAGTCTGGCAAATTGTTTTGCTTTGTGAATTGTCTATATACCCTTAGGTGAGCTGTCCACCTCATGGATGTGGGAGAGGCAAGTTGCCCAACTTTCTAAAATATGGGGCCTCTTGTAGATGACCCTTCTCACAACAGCGTTATTCTTTAAGGAGCTTTGAATTACACGGCAACCCTCCTGCACCTTCCACATGCTGCCCACAATAGTTTTCCATGGAACTGTGTCATTTCACCTTCATTGGTGTGTAGGGAACATGACGGAGGATCATTTCACCTTCATTGGTGTGTAGGGAACATGTCAGAGGACTATCTCCATATTTCTCTGTGGAGCAGTCAGCAAAAGAGTATAGTTTCAGACAAATAGGGGCAAGATGGTCTCACAGCTTGAAAGAGAAATTTAACTCTAGTAAATTTTACCTCTTGGTCAAAGTCCTGTGTACCTTGAGCCTACCTGTCAGAGTCCATCAAATAGTGGTGGACATTATTATTTGTGAGAGAAATAAGATTGCTGCCTAGTGGGGAAAAAAACAAACAAACCTATTTTGAGCAGGAAGTTTGGTTGTATGATTTTAGGAATTATCCAGGTAAGACGAGGCAAGAGCAATTGTAGAAAGTTGTCCTTTTCCCAGGGGCCTTGAGTGTACTTAGATCCTCATCACTCATGTTCACCTGCCGATGGAGTATTCACTTCTTCATCTAGAGGGGAGGGGTGTGTGTGTGTGTGTGTGTGTGTGAGAGAGAGAGAGAGGAGAGAGAGAGAGAGTGTGTGTGTATGTGTGTTAGGGAGGTTTTACCAACCTCTTAGGACATTAATCAACCTAAAACTATGTGTAGGAAAAGGCATAGGGAGGGGGAGATAGTAAAGAAAGGAAAAACCATTTTAATCTCATTAGCAAATTATGCTTTTGACCAGTAATAAGTCAAGAAGCCATGAGCATCTCATGAAAGATGATTAACCTTGTATCTTTTAGGGGTCACTGAAATACGAGCTCATTTATTAGACTTTCTTGGGGAAGGGGTGTTGTTACCATAATAAGTTACCATAAACTTATAGTTGATATAGTCCTGGGGACTCTGATATGTAACCTATGTAAAGAGAGGTTAATATGTGACCTTGGAGTGACCTTCTGAGGAAGCAGTTCTCTTTCTTCAGAAATGATGAATGAATGGAATCCCAAAATCTCTGTAGATGTTCATTGAAATGAAAAATAAACAACCTAAATTTAAAAAAAAAGAAATGATTGGAGGGCTTGTCCACAAGCTCAGGCCTTACAAACACAGGAAAGGCGAGTTCCACCTAGAAGTCAAGCTGCTCCCTTGAAAAGTGGACTTTGCAACAAATGCTTGTAGGAATAGGAACATTGAAGCCTGCAATTTCTTTGGCTTTAGATATGGATTTTAATGTTGGAGCCCAGAATGTGGGTCTAAGAGCAAGAGGAGGATTCAGGCAAAACAGCAACCAAATTCACACCATAGGAGACCTGACTGACTAGATGATTCCTTGGGGACTAGGGGTTCTGGTTCACCAGAGGTTAGCAGAAAATGCTATTTTGGGTCTCAGCCTTCTGAGCTGAAAATTTTGTAAAGTGTTTTCCCCTTAACAACTTGCAGTGCAGTGAGGATAATTGCATCTTTTTCAGGGATTGAGGAGCTTGTTTTACCCAAGGTCGTCATGCTGGACAATTTGCAGGGCTTCATTCTATAAATATCAACTTGTATAATGTGTGTGTGAGTGTGTGTGTTCAGAGAAAGGATGAATATACAATTATTAGTTCAATCTACACATCTGCCCAATGACCCAGAGTAGTTTTTGGCAATTGTTTAGAAATAGACATGCAAAAATTTAACAGAACAGCAAGCAACAAATGCTGGCGAGGTTGTGGAGAAACTGGAACCCTTATTCACTGTTGGTGGGAGTGTAAAATGGTGCAACC
>NW_006399811.1:4402279-4439789 GCF_000299155.1 Elephantulus edwardii | reverse complement strand
CTCTCTCTCTCTCTCTCTCTGTATATATACAGAGAGAGAGAGAGAGAGAAATCTATATATATCCTCTCTATATAACTATACATCTCTTTTTCAAGTTTCATGTAGGATTGTGACTCTCATGTGGCCCAATGTGGGATAGCATCAGCCATCTAGACATTAGGCCAGGCGAGATGTGGTAGGTTTAGGAATTCTGGAACAATGCTTACTTGTGCTTCACTTGGTGAAGGCTTTATAAAAACTCATGCTTGATGAGATATTCTGGGGGGCGGGAAGCAGGTGGTTGGGAAGCTGGGGAGCCCTGGATGGTGACTGAGATAGCTCACTCGTTGAAGGATCGAGACCACTTGGGGCAGGGATAGCAGGAGGACAGGCTTTGTCTTTGCTTGATAGCTTCTCACTAGCTTTGTGGAATGGGAAAAAAGAATGACAAACTCATGGCAGGCCCTGCAGCCCATTTAATTCAAATCAAACATCCCTGTTCCAATACCCTCATCCGTGCCGGGGCAGCCACACAGTGGTGAAGCTAGCTCCCTTCTGGTGGCACATCTGGCCTAACAGCTGGGTGGCCAGGGAAGTGCATGGGTGGGGGGCTAACACAACATGAGGTGCAATCCTCAACTGCCTCATTTGCTTGTTTACCATCATCCGAAACATCTGGGTTTGCACAGCAAGGGGCAGCACTTGGAAGCTTCTTTAAATGCTGTCACCTTCCAGCCCTCCAGCTGGCTTCATGGGGAGCAAGGGGATGGACAGGCTGGGAGGCTGGCAGGCCCACAGGGGGCCATTTGTTTGGGAAATTGCAGAATTAGTGTCAGCAAACAGTGCACAGCTTGCTATGTTCTCCGATTGGGAGGTGGGGAGGGAGAGGAAGCAGGTTTTCTGAGGCACACCTGCAGCAGCGGAGGGCTACCAGGCCAAGGGGCTTGGCAACAAAGAGAAAGAGCAAGCTAGGAGAGGCAGTGCTTAACACTGTGCTTCCCGGAGTTTGGAAAGTTTGATTTCATTCTGAAGATGTGCTTTACAGAGCTGACAGTACATTCATTAAAGGCCCGCCCTTTGCAGTCAGATTTCCACCGATCCTCAGCTCTGCTGCATATGAGCTGCTTGATCAAATTATTTTCTCCTTCCAGTCTGTTCAGAGGAATCCACTCTAAAGAAAATGCTGAGATATGCTGCACAGACAGAAAAAGATGATGGCAGAGTCATCTACTTTAAAGGGGGTCCAGTGCAGTGAGATGTTGGCAATTAATTGGCAATGTTAATGGGCTCCTTACCTGTTAAAGGAGCTCTGGTGCCTAATGGTAGGGAGTTGGGCTGCCAAATTGAAGACATGCGGTTCAAATCTACCAGGTGCTCTGCAGGAGGATGAACAGTCTCTTCATCTGCAGTTAACTGCCTCTGAAAACCTACTGGAGGGTCAGCTATGAGTTGCCACTAACTCAGTGGTAAAGAGTTATTTGCTGAGTTTATGTATGAAGTGAGAATATTCTATGTTGTGTTAGGAGAGTGCCTAGCTCTAGTAAGTGTTCAGCAAACGTTGAAATCTCATGGTAGTGCAAATAGCTACCATATTCTGCCGTTAACCATAGTGTGGAGGTTACTCAGAGTAAACTTCTCACTCTGCTAGATGAGCCTTTAAAACCTCAGTGAAAGGTGAGTTTAGAAGGCATGGTGCTGAGTAAAAAAGGTAATCACTAAAGGATAAATAGATTATAAGACCGCTATTACCAAAAAAAGCTAAAGAAAGGTTTACACTCAGCTGGAATCACCCTCGGTGATTACCAGGAATGAGAAGGGAGAGAAAGTACGTTAGAAGTCAGTAAATAGGAAACAGACACATATTAAGATGTGTACATAGTAATAGATCTATATGAAAACGAGAGGGATTCAGTGACTGGGGCAATAATGGGGTAGATGTGTCAGAGACAATAACGTTGGCACAGAAGAAAGGAGGGTTCAGAGCTGTTGTACAGAGTCGCTATGAGTCGAAAGCAACTTGACAGCACATAGCACAACACCACTACCATGAAAATAAGTAAAAGAAAAGGAAATGCACAATACACAGTATTAGTAAGAAAAAGGGAGGAACAGAGAGGCATAGAAGGATTAATGGAAACTAGAATTATAGGAATGGAATGGGGAAAGTGGAATTAAATTGTGGATATTCAAATTAATGCTCTAGAACAAAATGTGTCTGGATGGTTTCATGGAAAAGAAATTTGCTTTGTAATTTTCACTCAAACTGCGAAAAAAAGGAAAAATATCACTATGGAGAGTGGGACCGCCATGAGTCAGAGCTGCTTTGACAGCCTTCAGTAAGAACTGATCAGATGTGAAAGAAGAGGCGGTAAGCAAATGAGGTGCCAGTCAAGCCATGGCCTCCATAGCCAGTGTGCTGGGTCTCAAGGACGATCCTGCCATGATTAGCTATTGCAGAAAGTTAAACTTTCTGGGGCCTAGTTTCTTTGTGTATAAGATGGCAATGACCAAGCACATGACTTACTTTCTAAAGGGAGGCTGTGGGGGAGAAATGAGTTGATACACATTAGTGAGACTGTTGCCTAGCAGGGGAGTTCTGGTGGGCTGGTAGAGAGATGCTGCCAACCCACTGTTGCTCTGGGCTGTGGAGTGTGAAGAGATTCACAGCTGAGCCTCAGAGGGTTTTCAACAGCACAGGACGAAATTGTCCATCCTTCTTGCACGGCACAGTTGATGGACTTGAACCATCTTCTTTTAAGACTGCAGCACAATTTCTTACCGCTGGGCCACCAGAGCTCCCTGCCAGCCCGTGCAGTTTAAATCCATTAGCTACTCCCCAAGAGAAAGATGGGCAGTCTTCTCCTGCGCACTTTACAGCTTTGGAAAACCTGCTGCAGGGTCAGCCATGGGTCACGTATGACTCAATGGCACATAACAACAACAACAACTGGCTAACAATAAGTGTTAGATGTTAGTATTACTTAACATCTTTCTTTTTCCTTAAAATGTGACGTCTCTCCCTAGTCCTCTCTTTTGCTGTTATTCCTAAGGAGTTTATGGAGGAAACGGTAACGTAGAAAAGCTAAACATATCACGTAAACAATGTCCAAGGGACTGTGAAGAAAGCCTCAAGCAGGCAGGTGATGGGCCTGTTCCCTCTCCCTCCCCACCCGCCCCACGTCAGGCACCCAGCCCTCTCCAAGGACACAGAGGAAAGTCACCTTCCTCCTTCAGGCTGGAAATCCTGATTCAATCCATTCCTCTACCCCCACCATGCTACCATCTTCCCCCTTTTGTCCCCTTCCCCCTGACACTGCCATACTGATTTTAGCAGAGTGCTTTGGACATGAAACAAGCTCTATTAATACTAAGACCAAACAGAAGCACTCCCTTCTTCTAGCCCAAAGGACTCTCTGTGGATGTATTTTAATTCTGGCCCATCCTTCCATTCTCCTGCCAGCCTCAGGGCCAACTAGGAGGCCAGAGCTTCTCAGTTCTATCTTGCCACAATACTCCCTTCCAGTCTGTTTGAAAGAATCTGCTTTAATGTAAATGCATGTGATCTGTGCCCAGAAAGAAGCAGCAAGGTGTCAATAAAGGCCACTTGTTCTGAAAGGGAATTGAGTGTAGAAGGAAATTCATGAATTGATTGCCATAGTAAATGCTTTCACAACTGAGTGGTAAAGCTAGTTGTCAGTGGTTACATTCTGGTTCCCAGAGAACTCAGTCACCTCACTCACCCACTTGTGTGGATGCTTTCTGATTGTGCCAGTGCCCATCCGGACTCAGCCCGATGAAGGACAGCACCGGCTGCTATGACCGCCACATCGGGGTGGACTGCTCAGACGGCTTCAATGGCGGCTGTGAGCAGCTGTGTCTCCAGCAGATGGCGCCCTTCCCTGAAGACCCCGCCTTGTACAACATCCTCATGTTTTGTGGGTGAGTCCAGCTACCAGTGAGGCCAAAGGTGCTTCTCAGGACTACAGACTTTCAGGACAAATTAGGAAAGTAAACCTGTACCAGCCCTTAGACTCTTGAGGACCAAGTGAACAGAACAGCAAGAGAAGCACATTTTAAAAGTCAGTGTGGAGAGGAGCCTTAGGCTAAACACTGTTAGTAGATGAGGAATCTAAGTCCCAGATTTACCTGAAAGGGGAAATCAACCATGTGGTTTAGCTGAAATTAGCTGTGTGGATTAACTGGCCTCAATCAGCATTTTACAAACTGTGTTTTGTGAAATTTTGTTAACCAGAAGTTTGTGACCAAAGAATTCCATGCTTTAAAAGCTTGGGAAAGATTGTGTGAAGCTAACCAATTAGCAAAAGAAAAGGAGAAAGAGATCATTGGAGAAGTGGAAACTTATTTAAAGTTGGCTGTCAAGTCTCCGCATTTTGTGCAGCCATCCCTTCTCAGTCTCAGTAATTCCTCAGCTCAGTTAAAGAGCCCTTGCCTGCCAACAGCTCTTTCATTCACTTCGCTTCATTCCTTCTTGGGATAACTGCGGGAGCATGGCAGGCAGCACGCTCCCATTCCGCAGGTGAGGCCATGCAAGCACCGCTCCCGCCGAAGCCTGGGGAGTCCGTCAGTGGGTGCATTAGGACTAGAATTCAGATTCTACCCCCACCCCCTTTTTAAAACTCCTAGTACCCTGTCAAAATTCAAATTTATATCACTAACCAGAGTTATATTTTGAGAAATTGTATGCTGTGTTTGTAAAATGAGCCCTGGAAGCCTGGTCTGTACGGAATTGAGCTACTTACCCAGAGGCTGTGCCTGTCTGGTGACTGGAATCCGCCAGCTGCTCCTCAGATGGAAGATGTGCTGTCTCCTCCCTTGAAGCCTGTAAAGACCCACTGGAGGGTCAGATAGAAGTCAGTTCTGACTCCATTGCAATAAACTTGACTTTAGCTTTGATTTAGAAAATAAATAAAGATATGGCCCATTCTTCCACAGCTGTATTTGGCTTGTCTGGCCTTCCTTCCTTTCTCCATCTTTATGTCTTCCTCTCTCCCTTTTTCTTGTTCTCTCTCGGATGAACTCGGAATGTAGCACCCCTCCCATTCTGTGCTCCAGTTCAGCAGAATGCCTGCTTTACACCACAACCCACATGGGTCCCTGGGCTGCAGAGATGAATGGCATTTTTCTTGCCCTCAAGCATCTCACAATCTAATAGATTTACAAAGAAGAACAAATCAATGTTTATAATACTAAAATGAGGTGGATTATTGCTAGAAGCCAACGCCTGCTGCATAATCATAGAATGATTCTTTATTAGAGCTGTAAGGTTATTTTATTGCATTTCAATTTTTTGCAATTGGGCAATTTCCATATTCAGTTTCTTGTAAAGTCCCATTCCTTAAATAGAAGCTTGCTCTTGATTTTAATGCCCTCCATAATGTTATCATTATGATTGACCCCAGTCAATTAACCGGAGTGAATTCAGCCAAAGTCACATAGATTTATTTCCTAAGTATGTATCTGAACACCTACAGAAAACCAAGTTAAGGATTGGAGTTAAGAGGGAAAACATGAGGTTCTTGCCCTCCAAGGAGTTTAAGTAGGAGACACACAAAATGACAGGGTTAGAGCACTGTGGAAGGGGCAGCGGTTGAGAGGCTTCGAGATGACTTTATTGAAACCCACCATATTTGAAGCACTCAAATATGACATTACTATAGAATACTGTTTTATAGCTCAGAAAAGAAGCTGCTCTTTTGTCAAAGTCACTAGCCTGGTGCCATAGAATCAGTGCATCTCTAGTCACGGCTGTTGACTGGGCAATGTGCTGGGTTTCTAAAGAGAATGGAGTGCTCATATTGGCTCAGTACTCTCCACGGCATGATGTATGTAATTGTTGTCACGTCACAATCAGCCCATAATTGACCTTCCAGTGGGTTTTCAGAGGCATTAAATCACATGGGAGCAGATTGCTCATTATCTATCTATCTGTATCATCTATAGTTTATCCATTATCTATCTATCTATCATTCATCTATTATCTATATTTCTATCATCTATCTATCTGTTAGCTATCTATCTATCTATCTATTTAATCTACATACACACACACACACACAAATTTAGGCCTTATTGTGAAGTACCTGTTAAGGCAAGCTAAATGATGTGCACTTTATCATTAATGCACTCCACTTATGCCTGTTCACCCAAATATATAAATGGGCAAACAACAGTTTCAATGACTTTGCCATCAGCCTCCTATCCAGACTGTTGGCTCAACTAGTGAGGACCCTTGCTGACATGTTTGGTGCCTTACACCCTGGATTGTTAACTGAAAGGTCAGCAGTGTGGATCTATCAGCCCTTCTGAATGAGAAAGATGGGGCAGTCCCTCCAGCAAAGATTTATAGCTTTGGAAATATGATAGAGAATTGCCATTAGTAGGAATTGATGCAAGGGCAGTGATTGTTGAGTTTTTTAAAAATTGCATTTCTTTTTCAATATTAATATCAGTAGCATTGAATGGATATTTGATATGTGTTGGACACTGACTAGGGATTTTATGTTCAGTAACTCACATCATCTTCTCTATAACCTGGGAAACAAGTTGTTTTGTTGCTTGTTTGGTTTTAAATTTCCTTCCTTTATAGATATAGAAGCTGAATTCAGAGAGGTTAGTCATCTGGCCTACGGTTACCCAGTAAACAGCAGAGCCATAGCCAAGAGGATATGGCTTCTTGCTACATAAAACTACAATTATTTGTTCCTTTATATAAAACAAAAGGAAGGCTGGTGACATAGTGGTAAGGAGTCGTGCTGCCTACTCAAAGATAGGCTGTTCAAATGCACCAGCAGCTCCATAGGAGATGGGAGGTCTCCTCCCATGTGATTGATAGCCTCTGAGAACCTGCTGCAGTGTCAGCTATGAGTCAGTTCTAACTCAACAACACATCACAATAACAAAACATAAAACAAGGATCTTTATCCTGTTACAATTACTAATGTACATAGTAATAAATTATGTGTTCCAAAATAATGAACAAATGAACATCTGTAAATTCTAAACCAATAGATTTCTAAGCAGAGACTCAACTAAAATCAATATTCTTTTTAAATGATGGCTTTACCCAAGCAGCATTTTTTTACTTCTACTAACAAATGTATATTCTCCTCAGCAGAAGTGCAAATAAGTCCCACTGAATGATTTAGGAGTCATCAGGCCTTGTTTACCAACATTAGCGCTGCTTTGCCATCAGCCTAACTGCACGTGCATAATGTCGAAGGTGCTAAGGAGGAAGTTCTGAGGTAATGGAGCACACAGAACACCTTGTGTCATAACCTTTACTTGGTTCACAGAAGCTACTTTGAGTGGAGAGGGAGTTAATATGAGTAGATCTTATGTTTGGATACATTCAAACAGAGCACAGCCAGGAGATGATAAATCTTTCTAATTTCTTAGTTGACTTGTCATGGGATCAGATTAGAAAGTTATTAATTTCTTCAGCACGGTGTCATTCCTTTTGCTGCCTAATTACCCTCCAAACAAATGTAGGGCCTGGTCATGTAGATGCTTTTTGAGAAAGGCTCTAACATGCCTTGGATTTAAATGTTAACTCATTTATAAGCAAATATCTGGTAATCCTTGCAATGCATTTGTTAGAGCAGAAAGGATGCTTGGAAGCTCTGAGAAAGCTTATTGGCAAAGGAGAGGTGAGAGATGTTTACGATCATGTCTTGAAGGGTGAGTCAGTGTATGGGTTTGAAAAATGAAGTATGAATGGATCAGCTAGAATAGGAATATTCTTAATCTTTCTGCATCCAACTCTTTCCTAGATTCATTTGTTCACAATTTATTGAGTTACTTGACTGTGCAGTCCACTTATCAATGGCTTTCTTCTTCCTTAGGTGCATTGAGGATTACAAGCTCGGTGTGGATGGGCGCTCTTGCCAACTCATCACAGAAACCTGCCCAGAAGGAGGTGACTGTGGGGAGGGCAGAGAGCTCCCCATGAACCAGACCCTCTTTGGGGAGATGTTCTTTGGTTATAACAACCATTCCAAGGAGGTGGCCCCTGGACAAGTGCTGAAAGGAACATTCAGGTGAATTCCACATGTGCAGTATGATCATTCAAAGGTTTAGATAACCATCATCTTTTGAAGAGTTGAGTTTTCTATGTGTCTGTGGTTTGTTGTTTTTTTTTAAATTGTGACAAGTGTAAATGATAGTGTTAGATCTTTGCACTGAACGTAATGCCAAGGACTCAAGGAAGGGACCAAAGAAAGAAAGGAAGCTAAAGAATTTTATTAAGGTGACTCCTGGGTGGGATTCCTTGGTCTGCAGAGAGAGAAACAGGTAGAGAGACCAGACCAGGGAAATACCCTGCCCTAAGATTATTTAGGGCCAGTTTTTAAAGTAAGGGTCTTTAGGGAGAGAAGGGAGGGACATTCCATTGTGGTTTAACCAGGTGGGTGGTCTTCTAGGGAGGGGAGGGCCACTCCCTGGTAGTTGAGGCTGTTTACTCCCTTTGCTGATCTGTTGATAGTCCTTGAGTCCTTTTGTTCTCCCTTTGATGTTGGTGATAGATTCAAACTGTTCAAAATAAGTAATAAGGTACAATGCCAAAGCTCCTTAAGGTTAGACGAGATTTACTTTTGTACTGTACATATTATCTTGCAAATAGAGATTGCACATGTGAGACTGAAGCTGTCTCTATTAAACCAGATGCTTAAAAACATGCAAAACATGTAAAATAATGCCACTCTTCTCACTAGTGTTGATTTCTTAAGGAAGTACAGTTCTTTTTAAAGGAAATATGTTAGCACTTAATAGGCTTATTGCTATTTTTAATAAATTAAACTTAGCTGCTCCACTGGAGAAAGTTGAGAAGTCTCCTCTCAGGCAATTTACTGCCCTCTGCAGACCTGCTGGAGGGCTTTTGACTCAAGAAGTAATGACAATAACAAACAGTGTGGTCAATATTTATAGTTATAATATATATAAGTACTAAAACAAATTGAAGCCATTATTTTTAAGAGTGTAAAGAGTTCTTGAGCTCCAGATATCCCAAACCACTAATTTAGAATATTTTTAGAAGGTTTGACCCTGTCCTTTTCCTATCTTGGACTATTTGAAGCTTTCTCAGATCCATAGGACAATTCTTTCCAGGAAATTATGCTCAGGGTGATAAGTGTTATGAAAGATTACATTATTTTAAAGAAAGAATGAAGGATTATTTTAATGAAAGAATGAAGGATTATTTTAATGAAAGAATGAAGGAGGAAGGTATTACATAAAGAACAAAAGAGGAAGTTGCTACCCAGACTTAGAAACTTGTGAGCTAATAAATAGTAAATTTCCTGGTCAGTTGTAAGAGTCAGATACTTTTTCTGTTGCAAACTGGAGACTTTACTAAATATTTGCACTTTTAGCTTGATAATGTGTTTGCTACAGGCAAGACATGACATGGCATAACTAAACTTGTGGAGGAATAGTTCCTGGATCCTCCAAGCCAGCCTAGAGTTGAGTGTGAAAAGGACATCAGGGAGTACAATTAAGAACTAGGAGTGGGAAGAGAATTTTCCCTATGCTCAGAGCAGACCTATAGACTGAGAGTCCTTATCGCCCCAGCCCCTTCCCAAACTCCCATATCTTTGTGCCTTAATGCAGTCACATACTTCAAAAAGGGTCGAAGGGGGAGGAAATTTAGGTTCAGAAAGAATTTCTCCATTTCAAGTTGAGATGCAGATTATCCAAAAGGAATGGAGTTCACCTGAGCTGTCAGTAAATAAAAATCTCCTCCTGTTTTCAGGCTGAGCAATTTTGCTCGCGGTTTAGACCAGCAACTGCCTGATGGCCTCGTGGTCGCCACAGTCCCACTGGAAAATCAGTGCCTTGAGGAAATCTCAGAGCCCATGCCTGACCCAGACTTCCTGACTGGTGAGTCTGTCTCCCCATCTTTATTTTGCTAGCAAAAACCAGGCAGCTCCCTACAGTTTCATAAAATTAAGACTCTTGACCTTGTGTTTATTCTGGTTTCTAAGCTAGTGATTTCCTTGATGCATGATAAAAGCTCAGTCGTAAAACTGAGCACTAATAGGATAATTTGTCAGTAAAATTGTCAATATTATTATATAGTCATCTGCAAAATGGTCATAATAATACCTTTCCCTGCTACACTCGTGGTGATGCTTTGAAAACAAATGAGAAAATAGATGTGTAAGAGTTCAGAGTTCTCAGTGGAATTAGAGAAATTGACCAGGTCAATGTGGAGGCTTACAGAGATGATGAATTACTACTATAACTTAAATGTCCATCACTGCTACTGTTGGGTCCTCTGCTAGTCTTTACAGATTTTGAAGAAACAGAAGATGATAGAGCATTGTTGTCAAACAAACCTGGGTTTACCTCCTCACTCTGCTCCTTTCCAGCTGTGTGACACAGACAACATGGTATTCTGGATCTCATGGTCATGCCCCATAAGATGGGGATGACACCTATCCCCAGTATTGTGTCACCCACTGACACTTCCTGCTAGACTCATTAGGGAACCAGTGTATGGCTATGCTTGGAAGAGGAGGGAACCTCAGGAAATTATAGCATTTTTTTCTCTGCTTTTTTAAAAAATAGTGATTTTTAATAAAAGTTTGTAAAGAACTTGGATTCCCATTCACTCATTGTTGCACATTTTCCTCCCTGCGCCCCCCACCCCCGTTCACTTTTCTCTTTGGAAAAAAAAATTCTTTCATTGTTGTACAATTCCCCACCCCAACCCCAGTCCACTTTACTATGCAGCTCTTTTTCTAGACTGTTATCATACAAAGAATACCTAATCATATATTCCTTTTAAGCAGTTCTTGCTTCTAAAGGCTCCCAGTGAGCTCCTCTTGAGTGAGAGAAGAAAATTCAAGGTGTCCCATGGAGACACGAGACACAAACAGAGGGCACTCGGTATTACTTCCTAGACCTAAGTTCCATTTCATCATCGACTTTGATCATTCCTCAATAACACTTTTTTCTTGCTCTTTCTATACTTTCCTTCCTTCTTTTTCTTCTTCTTTTCTAAAAGGATGGTTTGAGCTTAGGACTTAAAGTAGCTTCTTCCAGATAGCAAGTTGCATTCAGAACTTCAGTGTAGATCTCAACTGGTTTAGAAGTTGGTTTAGCATAAGCCACTATACAGAGTCTTGGAACCAGACATTTGCAATCTACTCATGATTGACTATATGATCTTGGGAAATTAACTTCTCTAGGCCCAGATATTGCCTATAAAATGAACAATATACCATCTTCATAGAATTGATAAAGTCTTTGAGCAATTCGTTATACATAGTAGGGTCTGTGAGTATTAAATAAATAAATATACAAAACAGATGAGACAGTAATATGACAACTCAAGCTACCAAATTATATTTTCCCTTTAGGAGAAGAAGAGGGAACAAGATAAAACAATTAACTGTGTCCTGGTTCAGGATAATTTTTTCTTAAATATTTCTTTTATACTTTGGCACACACACCCTAAATGGAAGAAATTAAATGCAGCCACTGGCCACATCCCTAAAGCCAAGATCACTAGCCTTACTGAACCTCGTTTCCACATCGTTTGCTGAGAAATACTACCCAAGCATTATGTAAAGTGCTTTGTAAAGGAGGTGTGTGATGGTACATGCAAATAGGGCAATAAATCACTTGGCTTCTCTTTAAAGACCCATCTGTCTCACACATTATAACATTTTGTGATGGTAATAATCATCGAGCTAGGTAGGAAGACACCCAGTGTGGTTCTAGGTGCTGCTCCTTGGGTCTTTTCAGGAAGAAGGGGTGTATAGATTTGGAAATCATCAGAAGAAAGCATGTTTGGATCTGCATTTTTAAAAATAAGGAAAAACCTTAAACTTGACCCTCCTCTGAAGAAAAAAAAATTCCCAATACTCTTGGGTTTACTCTCATCTAGCTTATTGGATGCAAGAAGACTAGAGAGCAGAGTGCTAAAATGGGGCACTTCTATTTTTTTCTTTTTAAAAATTTTTTTATCATTAATTTTAATAAAAATTTAGAGACTTTGGATTTCCATTCATTCATTGTTGCAGTTTTCTCCCTGCCCACCTCTCCCCACTGCACTTCTATTTTTTAGTCTTAAGGCTGTAAGTCTAATATGCCTGGAAATGTAAACTATTTTGACCAGCTTACTTATATCCTCAATTTTTACTTTCAACGTACATTGACTAGGAAATGGGGCAAATTAAGCTGAGATCATATTCTTCCATCAATATTTGAAAAAATTTGTTTTATTATAACGCTTGGAATCTATTCAAGAACTGTTTGAAAGGATATATTCCATATTAATAACAACTAATGGCTTATAGTAAGCTTTAAATATGGATTGAAGCTCGACATCAAGAAAACAAAAATTCTCACCACTAGGCCAATTGGTAGCATCATGAGAGACAAGTGAAGAGACTGAGATTGTTAAGAGCTTCCGTTTGTGTGGCTCCACAATTAACACTCTTGGTACCAGTAGCCAGGAAATCAAAAGACAAATTGCAGTGGGGAAGTCTGCTGTCAGGGACCTCTCCAGAGTACTGAAAAGAAACAATGTCAGACTAAGGTGCCATATCATCCAGGCCATGATCTTCTCAATCATTTGACATACATCTGAAAGGTTGACAATAAATAGGGATGATAAAAAGAGAATTGATGCTTTTGAGCAGTGGTGCTGGAGAAGAGTGTTGAATATACCATGGACCACTACAAGAACCAACATGTTTGTACTGCAGAGGGTGAAACCAGGCTGCTCCTTGGAGGCAGGGATTCTGAAGCTTTGTTTAACATACGTTGGTCATGTTTACAAGGAGGAACCAGTCCTTGGAGAGGAGCATCATGCTTGGGAGGGTGGAGGGACAGGGCAGTAGAGGAAGACCCTCGATGAGATGAATCGATTCAGTGACTGGGATAGTGGGGTAAGTGTGTCAAAGATGATAAAGTTGGCTCAGAATAGAGCAGGGAACAGAGCTATTGTACATAGGGTCGCTATGAGTTGCAAGCAACTTAATAGCACATAACAACAACAGCTTCATAAGCTTGACAGTCAATGTCCATGATAATAGCAGTCAAGAAGTCAAAAGACTTGCTGCATTAGGTAAATCTGCTTCACAGATCTATTTAAAGTTCTAAAGAGCAAGGATTTGCTTTAACCACTCGGGTGTGAGTGAACCAAGCCATTTTCATTTGCTTCATGTGAATGGGAAAGTTGATCAATGAAAAAGAATCCTTAAAAAAGAATAGATTTATTTGAATTATGGTATTTCTGAAGAATACTGAATATCTTTCTCATGGACTTCCAGAAGAATATATAAATCCGTTTTGGATGAAGAGCAACTGGGGTGCTCCTTAGTGGCACAGATGGTAAGACTTCATCTCACATACTTTGAGCAGAGGCTAGTATTTGGGAAAAGATATCATGCTTGGAAAATAGGGGTCAGTGAAAGAGGACGATACTCAAAAAAGTGTCTGTTTGCCATCCAAATGTCTTTCTTTGTGAAAATTCTCTCTATGTTTTTTGCCCATTTTGTAATTGTGTGATCGATCAGTCTTTTTCTTGTGAATGCCCTACAAGTTTCTGTAAGCTTTTTATATGAGACCCTTGTCTGAAATGGTATTGCCAAATGTTTTTTTCCCAGTTGATAGGTTTTCTTTCACTCTGTTGGAAAATGTTTTTGATGAGCACAAAGATTTAATCTTTAGGAAGTCCCATTCATCAATTTTATTCTCTCCAGATGTGCATTTCTGGCTGTATTTGGCAATCTCTTTATACCATAGACTAGACTGTCTAAGCTTGATCCCACTTAGTCTTTAATAAACATTATGGTTTTGGGCTTTACTCCCAGGTCTCTGATCCACCTTGAGTTAATTTTTGTGTATGGT
Source organism: Elephantulus edwardii (assembly GCF_000299155.1). NCBI lineage: Eukaryota > Metazoa > Chordata > Mammalia > Macroscelidea > Macroscelididae > Elephantulus > Elephantulus edwardii. The sequence continues at coordinate 4,425,932 of NW_006399811.1, read as the reverse complement.
GTGAGATGTGGATGCTGTTTCAGCTTTCTGCAGGAAGCAGTCTAGTTTTGCAAGCACCATTTGTTGAAGAGATTGTCATTTCCCCACTTGACAGGTTTTATTTCCTTGTCAAATATCAGTTGACCATAGAGAGCTGGGTCCATTTCTTGGTTCTCTATTCTATTTCCTTTGTCTTTGTGCCTGTCATTGTACCAGTACCATGCTGTCTTGGTTACTACTGCTGTGTGGTAGGTAGGTTTTGAGGTCAGGGAGCGTTATGCCTCCCACTTCCTTTTTGTTTTTCAGAAGGGCTTTTCTTATTTGGGATCTCTTTTCTCTTCAAATAAACATGAGAATTTCCCTTTTGATCTACTTGAAAAATGAATTTGCTATTAGTTTTGGGATTACATTAAACATGTAGACTGCCTTTTGTAGAATTGTCATTTTCACAATATTGAGTCTTCCTATACATGAAAAGGAAACATTTTTCCATTTACTTAGATCTTTTATTGTGTCTCACAGAAAAGTTCCATAGTTTTCTTTGTATAGGTCTTTTGTGTCTCTAGTTATGTTCACTCCCAAGTATCTCAATTAGTGGTTGGCTATTGTAAATGGCATTGCTTTCTTGGTTTCATTCTCAGAGTTCTCTTTGTTACTGTAGAGGAATCCCACTGATTTTTGGATACTGATCTTGTATCCTGCCACTCTACTAAATTCGCCTACTAACTCTAACAATTTTGTTGTTGTTGTTGAATCTTTGGTGTTTTCTGTGTGCAGTATTATATCTTCTCCATATAGCAATAGTTTAACTGTCTTTTTGTTGATCTGGATGCCTTTTGTTTCCTTCTCTTGTTATATTGCCCTAGCAAGTACTTCCAATACAATATTGAATAGAAGTGGTGACAGTGGGCATCCTGTCTGATCTCTGTTCACAAGGAAAATGCTTTTAGTCTTTCTTCTTTGAAAATGATGTTTGCTCTTGGTTTGCATATATAGATTTTACAGTGTTGAGGAAATTCTCTTCTATTCCAGTTTTGGTGAATGTCTTTATCAGGAAAGGGTGTTGGATTTTATCAATTTTTTTCTGCATTAATTGTTAAGATCATATGGGTTTTGTTCTTTGATTTGTTAAAGTGGTGAATTTCTTTTATTGTTTTTCTTATGTTGAACCATCCTTGCATACCTGTTGTGAATTCCACTTGGTCATAATAAATTATTTTTTTAATGTGCCTTTGGATTCTATTGGCTAGGATTTTGTTAAGGATTTTGCATGTATATTCATGAGAGTAGTATTCTGTAGTTTTCTTTCTTGTTAATATCTTGCCTGTCTTTGGTATTAGGGTTATGCTTGCTTAACTATAGCTATGTTTTCATTATACTTTTCCTCAGAGCCATAGAGTGAATGTGATGTCATGTTGTGCTATGCACTAGGTCATAATCCTCATAAACCTACAAGCATAGAGGATTTTAGAGTTAAGGTGATCTTCAGAATCTACTGTGTCAGCATTTTCAAGTGTATCCCCTTGTCCTGAAAACCAATGTTCTGATAAAAATAAGTTCTATTTTCAAATACATTTGGAAAGACTCTATGTTGCATTCTGTCAGTGATTTGCAATACTTTGTATACACAGGTTCAGAGAAATCCTCTAGTAAAGAAATCTGTAACACTTTATTTAGCCCAGCAATTCTCCAGCCTATTTTTAACTGGAGAATTTTTTTTCTCACTTAACACCTATTTCCATCTTGCAAAATTATGGGTTTGCAGAACACACTGAAAAATACTTATCCATGTGTTTTATCTTGCTGATTGCTTTACTCTTCATCAAAATCACAGTTAGGGATTTTGAGCTTCACTGGCCTTTTTGAAGTTATAAGGTGAGAGGGAAAAGTCCAGAGACAGGCTAAGGAGATAAAGGAGACTCTTAACCACATTTTTAAGGTATATTTGGGGCCACAATCACTAAATCTACTTAAAGATATTGAGATCTGGGCCCTTTTAAACTTCCAGTTTGTCTAAAGGAAACATTCTCTTAGTTTTAGCACTTGAGGGAATAACACATCCCCCTGACATTTCAAATGGAATAACAAAAGAAAGATTTCCTTCCTTCTTTTCAAATTACATGTAAGATCTGTTCAGCCTTTTTTCTTTTTTAATAATGTTATTTCTCAAGAAAACATCACCAGAGATATTTTGTTTGAAACAGAGTCATTCAGAAATGTGTCCCCAAATAATAATAAAATTAAATAAAAAACAAAAGCTGGCTGCATGTCAAGGGCACACTGGGAAAGAATCATATGGCTCAGCTAGAAAAGATATACTTTATCTTTTCCCCCTTTTTTTCTTTTTAACTAATGGAAATATTATCTGTAAGTGGGCACAGAACAACATTTTCCAAGCATTAACAGTTATGTAACTGTGTCCTTGTGTTTGGTGTAGCATAAATGCAGTCAGGGGAATTGTTGTTTAGCAGTTAAGTAATGGAGTTCTGTTGTCTGGCTCATCCTGCATAGATGTGGGATGGGCATTCTCGTGTCCCAACTCGTGCTTGCTCTTTTAGTCTTTATTCTTTTCTTTGTACTGAACTGAATGAAGCCAGGGGAATGCCAATGAAAATCCCCAATTAGGAAAAATCAAGTTTACATAGTAGGGATGATGAGAGAGAATGAGGATGATGATGATGAAGATGAAGAAAATTATGACACCAGCATGGTGGGAATGTGTGATGCTTTTGCTTTTCTAAAAATGTTTTTCAGTTTGTTCTCCATGCTGTTGTTGTTATGTGCCATCAAGTCATTTGTAATTTATGATGACTTGATGCACAATAGTTCTGAACCTTGCCCTATCCTGAGCCAATCTTACCGTGTCTGACATACCTACCCCATTACCTCAGTTACTGTATCAATGAATCTCATCCAGTTCTTCCTGTCCTGAACCAACACTCCACCCTTCTAAACATGATGCTTCTCTCCAAGGACTAGTCCCTCCTGGCAACATGACCAAAGTTTGCAGATGGAGCTTCAAAATCCTTACCTCAAAGGACAAACCTTCTCCAGAACAAACCTGTTTGTTCTCTTAGTAGTCTGTGATATGTTCAGTCCTCTCCTCCAGAACCATAAAGGCATTAACAATTCATCCTTAATCATTGCCCAGTTCTCTGATGCATAGCAAGTAATTTTGAAGACAATGGCCTGGATCAGGCACACCTGAGTCTCTAGACTAACATCATTGCTCCTCAGCACTCTGCAGAGGTCCCTGACAGCAGATTTCCCCAGTGCAGTTCTTCTTTTGATTTCCTGACTGCTGGTGCCTAAAGTGTTGATTGTGGAGCTGAGCAAGCTGTAATTACTAACAACCTCAATCTCTTCTCCATCTATCATTGTGCTGCCATTTGGCCCAATGGTGAGAATATTTGTCTTCTTGATTTTGAGCTTCAATCCATATTGAAGACTACAGTCCTTTGCCTTCTGCAGCAGGTCCTCCTCAGTTTCAGTGAGCAAGGTTGTGTTATCTGTTTAATGCAGGTTGTTTATGAGTTTAATTTCTTCTGCATATAGATTGAAAAGATATGTAGACAGGACACATCCATGACACACTTCTTTCCTGAGGACACACCCATGACACACTTCTTTCCTGATTTTGAACTATGCAGTGTTTCTTGCTCTGCTCTTATGACTGCTTCCTGGTCTCGGTATAGGTTTTGCATATTTACCTATAAAATAGTTATGCATGAGTGCCATCCTCACTTATAGACATTGAAGCAAAAAGCTCAAAGTCATATTGCTGGTTGGAATAACAGTATTGAATAGGAAGCCATCTCCCATTTGGAGACCGTGCTGGTTCTGTGCAAGAGACATGGTTTTGATTCCAGAACAATGCATCCTAAGCCCGGTCACCACCTGTCTGTCAGTGGAGATTTTGGTCTTTCTTTGATGTCAAAGAGGTTTCAAAGGAACTTCTAGACTTAAGATAGATTAAGAAGAAAGACCTGGCAAGCAGTTCTCAAAAATCAGCCAAAGGGCCTTCTAACCAGGTGGTCAGGGTACAGATACTTAGTCCATTATGATCCCATTGTGGAACAACATTGTAGAGTCTGCTTAAATAAAAACAAAAGAGATTTACTAAGCAGTAGAGGCAATTTGGACCTGGGAAGCATCCATTTTCACAGAGTGAAAATGCTCCACCAGATAATATAAAGGGGTACGTTCTAGTACTGTTAGAATCAAAACTAACACTCGAAAATTTGTAATTGCCTGAAAAGCTATCAGGGTAGTGAAAGCTAGGATATCTAGAGAGAATTTCCCAGGGATAGATACATAACGAGTAAGTGGGATTACGTGACTGCCTAAAGGTACATGCTATTCTGTTTATTACAGAGTGGACCCAAGATAGTGACAGGACAAGTTTCTGAGTAGACCCATTAGTAAAATTGCTCTCCAAATAATGTCTATTTCTGGTTATCCATGTAAAGATCTATTGATAATAACATGCATCAAGACCCTTTGGACACAAGCTATCACACCTTGTATCTGTTAGAATATGATGAAAAGACTCTTTGGAAATAGATTGTGATACCCTACACCTGCCAGACCTCTGTGAAGAAGATTGTCGTCCTTAAAGTATATGTCCAGGTCAACATCAAGGTTAGGAGAGCTGCTGTTAGGAGAGACAGCTTTAGAAAGCCAACTTGATTTCCAGGCTCATGGTGAGACTTTAAAATAGAATTACGAATCTGCTTTTAGACTGCTGTATTTGCACACACCAAGTGCCTCTGATTTTAGACTCTCATCAGCATCCATCCTGAAAGTGCCTCCTGTAGCAACCCAGCCAGGATTAGAACTCCGGCTGCCTGATTTCTTCCTAGTTTCTTTTCCTGTTAGGAAACAAGTCAATTAAAGCAAGGTTGTTGGGTTTGGTTTTTTTGTGGTTTTGGTTTGTGTTTATTTTTTTAAATACATTGGAAAAAAATCATCATGTATTTGGCTTGCTGTTTTTATTTAACGGATTTTCAAAATAACAGCAAAGCCAATGAGCTCCCTAACTAAATAATTTATGTTCTATAATATAGTTCCACATATCTCCAATGTGAAGAAATAGATCTTTGAGGTTTGTGACTGAGTCCTTAACTTGTGCATTTAGAATTCTATTAGTATATATTTGAAGGTTAAATGTCAAACTATATATAGTAGGGTGACTGCCAATGCAAATCTTTGTTGTTGTTGGGGTTTTTTGTTTTGTTTTGTTTTTTAAAAAATTTTTAGTGTGTGTGTGTATACCATCTATTCGGATGTGACTAGTACAGGAGGAAATTGTCCCTCCTTCTCCAGCAGTGCATCTGGTGGATTCAAACTGTGCACCTCTGGGATTGCAGTGCAGCTTCTTGCCATGCGAAGCTTTGTTGTTGTGAGATGCTGTCTAGTCCATTCTCCCTCAGAGTGACCTGTGTTCAGCAGAATGTCCCATTGCCCAGTCCTGTGCCATCTCACAGTCCTTGCTATGTTTGAGTTCATTGTTGCAGCAACTGTCAACCCGTCTCTTAGAAGTTTTATTCTTTTTTGCTGACCCTCTACTTTCCCTTCTTCAGGGACTGGTTCCCCTATTCCCCATTAACAGGTTCAAAGTAGTGATACAAAGTCTCAGCATCTTCACTTCTTTATTCTTTTTAAATTAATTTTAATGAAAGTTTACAGAAACTTTGGATTTCCATTCATTCATTGTTGCACTTTTCTCCCTGCCCAACACCACCCCCCTCCCTGGTTCGCTCTTCTCTTTGAAAAGTAAAAGAAAAATTATTTCATTGTTGTACAATCTCTCCCCGGCAAGTCCACTCCACTATACAAACTTCGTTTTGAAAAGGAAAAGAAAAAAATTCTTTCATTGTTGTACAAAGCATCTTTACTTTCTAAGGACTATTCTGGCTGCACTTTTTCCAAAGAAGTTCTGCTGGCTTAGTAGTAAGGAACTGTGCTGCAATTTTAAAGGCATGTGGTTCAAATCCACCAGCTGCTTCATGGGAGAAGGGTGGGCAGTCTAGTCTCCTCCCGGGTGATTAACTACTTCTGAAAACCCGCTGGAGGGTCAACTATGTGTTGGTTCCAACTCGATGCCACATGACAACAACAACAACTTCTTCCAAGTCAGATTTGTTTATTCCTCTGTAAGTCCATGGCATATTTTCATATTCTTTGCCGCCATCATAATTCAAGTGTGTCAGTTCTTCTTTGGTCTACTTTATCTGTTGTCCAGCTTTTACGTACCTGAGGCAATTGAAAACATGATGATTTGGGTCAGGCACACTTTTGTTTTTGTAACATTTTAAGGAAATCTTTTTGCAGCACATTTGCCCAATGCAATATGTTGCCTAATGTCTTGACCACTGCTTCCCTGGGCCATGATTGTGGATCCATCAAAAATTAAATTTTGACAACTTCTGTGTTTCCTCACAACTTAATACCCTAAAAGGAAGGGGGGGAAAAGTACCGTTAACCTTCTGTTAGTTTTAGATAACTTATGATTGCCTGTGATAAAATTTGTGCAATTGGTTCACTGAGCATCATTCCTGATCTTTTTGTTTTTGCCTTGCCAATAATTACCTCCGTGTGATTCATGCAGAAATGGAAATCTGGCAATTGCTCAGCTAATTTGATCAATGTTGACAATTACTTAATTAATCCCCCTCTTCTATTTAGATGTTAAATTCATTTACTTTTTCTGTAGAAAGCATGGGTCAAAATGACAGAATTTAACCATATCTACCTATATAGGGATATCTATCTACTAACACAAGGATTGGGTGACTTAATATATGCAAAGTCCTAAGCAAAATGCCTGGCACGGAGTAAGTTTTCAACACAGATGAGAGCATGCACATGAGCATGCGTACACACACACACACACACACACACACACACACACACGGAGCAGCTCTGGTGGCCTTTATGTTAGTAGTGCAACTTGCTTTGAACTATGTCACCACAGGTCCTTCTTTTATGTTACATGTGTTGTTATGTGCCCTCAAGTCAGAACTCACCTATTGCTGACCTTCTGTCTGGTTTTTAAAGGCTGTAAATTGAACAAGAGGAGATTGCCCATCTTTCTTCTGTGGAGTAGCTGGTGGTCTTAAAATGCCTTTGGATTGGCAACACAACTCCTTATCACTAGGACACCAGATCCCCTATTGTACACATATAGTTGTGTGTGTGTGTGTGTGTACACACATATATACATTTAGTGCTATAATTTACACTTGTAACCAACCTTAGGCATTGAAATGAAGCTAAAATTGGTTTTCTAAACTTAGCAAGGTGATGTATTTTTATTTTCCATGGCCTAATTATTTTGTTTCTGTAGCATTTTATACACACACACACACACACACACAGAAATGTCTGGATTCAAATAGGACAATGTTTTTTCTCCATAATTCTCAGTAAGAATAGACATTAATTATGTATCAAAAAGCCTTCAAGGATGTGTTTATTGGGGAATCACCTTGAGCAGTAGCTTACCTTGTTCAAACCTCAGTTCCCCCAATAAAAGGGAGGACTAAAAGAGAAGTGCCCGTTGCCCTGCCTGTTACATAGACAGCACTCAATATGTGGCTGTCACTGGCTCTTAATGACTTAGTTACCATGATACTGTCCCTCCTGGTAAAGAGAAAATAAGTATTACCAGCCTCAGAGTAATTAAAACTTAAATACCAGACACAAATCAGTTAAATGGGACAGAAAAATCAATGTTATCAGGTACGTGAGCAGAATCAATTATTATGACTATTAAATAGAGTGAAAATGTGGTGTGTTACAGTAAGCCCAGAGTTTGAATATAAATCCATTAAGAAGATACAATAGCAGAGCAGTTAAGAATCCAGTTCTGGATGCCATTTTAGATATACTGGGGGAAAGCCCTCCCAGGGCCTCTGTGTCCTCATTTTAAAATTTGCAATAAAAATACCTGTCTCACAAGGATTGGATGGCTTAATATATACCAAGTCCTGAGGAAACCTCTTGGCATAGTGTCGGCATTCAGTAGCTGATAGCCGTTGTTACTACTATGATTCCAGAAAGTCTCTCCAGCAAAGGACGATTCCTGTTTTCCTCACAATGACAGTTCCTGTCCTAACAGCGTTGGGCAACGTGTGGGTGCACCTAACACACTGAGCACGCATCTCCTCTGTTCACAGGCATGGTGAACTTCAGTGAGGTGTCTGGTTACCCTGTGCTGCAGCACTGGAAGGTGCGCTCCGTGATGTACCACATCAAGCTCAACCAAGTGACCGTCTCGCAGGGTGAGCACCAGTACCCACTCTGGCACATGTCCTGTGGGGCTGCAGTAATGAGCCTTTTATTCTTCAGTTAAAGTCATGGCCCAAAACACAGCTCTTCTGTGAGATACACAACCTCTTCACTCTGATTCTCCCTTAAGGTCAAAGTGCTGGGATCAGATTCTTTTCTAGGTGAAATTCTCAATTTGAGCTTGGACTGTAGGAGAGATTAAAAAGGGCAAGGTTGGAACCGATGAAGAGAAACATGAGTTTTATCTTTTCTTCTGGGGTTGCCCAGTGCATAAAAGTATTTACAGAAACAGACTTCTTATGAGCTGACAAAATAAAATTTCCCAAGTGTAAAAAGTATAATGTTGAGGATCCACACAAGGAAAGAAATAAAGGAAGAGGGCAAGGAGTTGGTGGCAGGGGGAGGTGAGAAACAGCTTACAGTTTCTAATCAACAAGTGAGGAAAAAAAATATATCAGTAGATAGATATACATACACACAAATGGAGAGAATGAGAGAAAGAAGTGAGTTCTCAACTAGAGAATTTAGGACAAACTGTTCCACAACAGTAAAGCCATTTATATTAATATTCTTTACAGTTTAGTGGAGTAAATATCTGGAATTAAAATTCTTTCTTAGCATTTGATCAAGTCCAGTATGTAGTTTACAAATGGGAGCATTCCTACCTCTAGGACCTTATATAGCTCGCTTTTGTCCCAACCCCAATCCCATGGGCTCAGCGGTAGTTAGCATGCTTTCATCCAAGGCTGCCTGGAGAAGTTACCAGACCTGGCCTGTGTGTTATAAAGTCTTATATTAATGAATTAAATAAAGGGGGTCACTGAAGAAAGAATATTGGTAGCAAAAGTGGGTAAAACAAAGGTGTCTTTGGAGGAGTGACAATAGGGAGATGGAGTCTTAGGGACAACAGGAGGGAGGTAAAGGCCAATGGACATGTGAAGAGATGTGAGAAACATGCTTAACAAAAAGGGCAAAGCTTTGTATACAGAAGAATAAAATGTAGCTAAGTCTATAAAGCATTTCCATAAGATGGAAGGAATTTTTTTTTATGTGAAAGAATTCTTAGCAGGAGAGACTTGGTAGGGAGCCTTATGGAAGTAGACTGTACAAAACTAAGAAAGAAAACATGGCAGTAGAGGCTCATCTCCATCCTCAGCTTGTCCGCAGCACAGGTGCTGTGCAGATCAAGCGTTAGCAGCCTGATTGATGTCTCTGTTACTATGCCCTACAAAGTCACAAGAGGTTCACAGGTGATGCAGATTCTTCACCCTTTGATGCCCAACAAACTGGACTCTGGTACCGGTACCAGGCCCTGCTGTGAAATTCTAGAGAACAGGGGTATAAAATGAGGGCTGTGCAAAGCTGAGGCAAGGAACAGGGTATAATTACTTTGGGAAATTTATCGTGGAGTTCATTGGTGTGGATGGTAAGAAAACTAAGAGATTCTTTCCTGCATTTACCATTTCCCTAGCCTTTTTCTATTTTCTGAAATAAAATAGTGAATCTTCTCCCCTTACTCGTCCATTACTCATTTCTGACGTCTGAAGGCAATATTTTGCAACCTTTTTTTGGCACGATCCACAGTTAGAATTCAGTTAGCATCGTGACCTTGTGCATACCCCCCCCCCACACACACACACACATAACGCAACAGAAGCTTCATAAAGTAACACCTCATCTTATCATGTGAAATGTTCTCTGCTGGTATTTGTGTTTCTATTTTAGACCATGCCATTCTTTTTTTTTTTTTTTTTCATTTATGCCCCCAAACACTATTATTTGAGTTCACTTAATTGATTTAATGTCATGACCTATGATTTGAGGAAAGAAAGAAAAGACAGTGACTTAATAATGGAGGAAATTGGCACTGTTCTGCTTAACTTGGAAGAACTTTGCAAAGTAGGCAATTCTCTTGGTAAGATATTAATTTAGGAATTGAAATATCTGAATTAAACTCTAACCACATTAGAGATATCTGCATTTGGGATTGAAATGCCAGATTATCTGGTTATCCGTGTTGTAAGTCCTTGCTCTCAATCTTGGGTGATGTTTCTCCTTAGCCTTCAGCAATGCTCTTCACTCCCTGGATGGGGCGACCTCTCGTGGGGATTTTGTGGCCCTGTTGGACCAGTTTGGCAACCATTACATCCAGGAAGCTATCTATGGCTTTGAGGAGTCCTGTTCTATCTGGTACCCAAACAAACAGGTTCAGCGGCGACTGTGGCTGGAATATGAAGACATCAGCAAAGGTGAGTGCCATACTCCTGGGAAGTTCTACTCTCCATGCAAGTATCAACCATCCACGTGGGAGTCGTATGTCCGTGCTTAGTGAATTGGGGGGGGGGGAGTCTACTCAACGTCTTGCCTCAGTATTTTGTGCCTATCCTTAAAGTTTTCAAGGTTTGGATACTTAAGCCAAATCTCCTAACAGAGGTTTAGGGATGGTGGCATTACTCAGTGGATATAGGGTACAGCTGGTGACACTGCCAGTGGAGGTGATGCCGAACAACTGTCTATAAATTTTTATGCAATGTTGTAGCAGAAAGGTTTTACCTTTATATGTATATCTCAATAGTTAGTTATACCAGCTAAAGCATTTTTTGGTAAGCCCAGCATACATGCACCAATATACTACAAGGCTAACCCTCTTTACTGATTTACTTTCTCGAAACTTCTGATGTTCTCAGTTTAGAGTTGTCATAATTACCCATTACAATGGTGTTTCAAACCACATGGTTTTGTCTGCATGTGCCACAAGCACACACTATAGTTCTCATTGCTATTGGTATTTATTTTTAAAGTTGCTGATTTTGACCCATTTTCTAGTGTTTTAGCTACAAAAGTAGAGTGAAAATATTTGTGAACCTAATAAAAAAAGGGGGAGGGAAAAGCTCTTGCTAAGTTCCTAATAATGTTGCAGTTCAATGTCAAAAGATTTCACAAAATCATTTTGTTGTTTGTATTTATATAAGAAATATTGAGCCATTTAAAATGGAATATAGCATCTTTTTCTATGATTAAAATCAATAGTAAAGATTACCAGAGACTCTGTATGATCTAGGGAGATCTCATGGCTGAGCCCGCAGGGAGCTGAGCTGCTGACTGAAAGGTGGTACCTCTATGGTAGGATAACTCAACCAGCCGCTCCTTGGAGGAAAGATGGACAATCTCCCCTATGCTATTTTCTGAAAATCTGCTGGAGGGTCAGCTATGTGTCAGTTCTAACTTGAAAGCAATGAATGAGTGAGCCGTATGACCTGGTACAGGAAGTCCATGAGGGGAGGGGGTGAAAAAGGTCGTTATGGGTTACCACACAGGGTGATAACAATACTAATGGACACTCACTATTTTGAGGTTATTTTAGATGCAGAGGGGAGTTGAAACTATGTTATTATGATTGGTGTTATAGAAACAATCCTCGGGAAGCGTCGCCGTCCATTCTGTTGAGTGAGGATGAAGTGTTAGACTGCTCTTATGGTGCACTGGACAGAAAGGAGAGTGTTGCGGTCCCTTCTGAAATCTCCTGTGCCCGGGACATCCCACCCTGCACTTCCTGGCAACCTCTTATAGTAACTACATAGTAAACACTTACTCCTTGCAGCCTGTCCAGTGGTTGGGCTCATTTTTTCCAAGTAATTTGTGTTTTTCAATCCCCATTGGCTCAAGTGTTTATGTACCTTTTGATAACAGCTTCACAATATAGATCCTTGTCCACTGTCCTGATGACAAATTTTATTTAGTCAAAATAAGCATAAGGAGTTAGAATTATTCAAGACTTTTTTACTTCATCTTCTGGTATAGTAGGCACACTAATTGGCAATTTTGTATTCTGATCAACAGAGATTGGTTTAGAATTGTCATTCATAGAACTTCTCCTAAGTTGATGCTCAGGGCATTTAAATGAAGCTAGGTTGTACATGTGTGAATTGCTGAAAGATAAATGATGAAATTAGCAATAACAATTCTCAAGAAATGGGTCATGTTGAGACTCATTGAGCAGGAACCCCTGTGAGACTGGGGATCATCAGCTGTCGGCAGTGCAGCATTGGGAGCAAATATAGCTCAGTGACTGGGATGTTTCGGTTCCCTGGGCACCGTACAAACTCTTGTTTCTCTTGCACAAGATGGTAGCATAACTCTTTCCGTCTTAAATATATTTTTGTCTGTAAGATTTGTGAATGTAATGTTCTTTTTACTAATGGAATACATGTTGAATCCTTATGTATTTTTAAAAAATTTTATTAGTTTAATGAATTTTGATAAATATCATGTATGATATATATGCTCCTTCTGAACTCTAGTGGTAGAAGAAATGAGAGAAGGCCTGGAAAATACCATTGCTACTTAGCAGTTTTACAGTGTGAAACTTTTGAAAACATGGCCTAACGCGTGCAGGCACCCTGCTCGGGCTGCGCATAATTGTGGTTTGAGTCTCCTTTCTTGGTGCTGCATTCTTTTCACCTTCTTCTAAATAACTTCACAGGTAAATGCTTTCCAACAGGTTGGAGCCATACATCACTTGGTACCCCACGTACTCCTAGTATGTTCTAAGAAAGGCCTTCTTTGGTTTCCTGGCCAACAGTAAGCTAACCTGAAGGAAAGCTGGTGACATTTATCCTCATTGTTAGAGTCGCACATTGTCAAGCTGTTTACAGTGTCAATATCAATAAGAAAATATAGCAATCAATGCCAACATTTGAGAGGGAGCCTTTCGACCAAGTGCTTTTTGAGCCTCTGGTCAGAGCGGTCTGCCCCTCCTATAATTGCAGTGTATTCTGCAGCTGCTCTTGGACAAGTAATTACTGAGGAGGAACCATCTTTGTTCTTTCTTTTGACACAAGTGATGTCCTTTGGGTTGTGAAACATTGACAAAACTGTCACAGGTTTATTGTCCTGCCACTTTACAGCAGACACACATCCTTTCATATGAAGGAGATATTCTCCTTGCTGTAATTTATCTTTCCTTTACATCATTTCTGGGAGCCCCTTTCTGTTGGCTCACATTGTATCTGCAGCAAGCACTCCCCTTTCAGTCATCCTTTCCATCAAGCAATAGGATAAACAGAAAAACTCACCGCCTTCCAATAGGCCCCATCTCACAGCAACCCTCCATCTGGTTTCTGAGGCTGTGAATCTTAATGGAAAGAGAAAGATTTTCCTCCCTCAGAGCTGCAGGTGGATTTGAACCACCAGAGACACTCAGCATGCAGCAGACTATGACAGAGCTTCTCTTTCATTCAGGCTATGTGTCAAAAAATAGGACGGGGGAATATTTTCAAAGACAGTGAGTGTACATGAATAGTCACATGAAAGACACAATCTAAGCACAACATTCTCACCAAGGGAGAGAAGTGAGTCACCAATACCTACGACTTATTTTCCCCCTGGGATAGATATCAAACTAACTTATATAAACCTAGTCTGAGAGTCAGCCAACCACCAGATTTTAGACTCTCACTTGCTAGGCTTGATTGTCATGTATTGTTTTATTGATGAGCATCCCTTGAAAGCAACCATGCTTTTGTCAACTGCCATGACGCTTGAAGGCACACACGCACTTCTTTCAGGAAGCTGTTGAGAGCATCGATAATTGGCACCAATTTGTGAAGTCAGTTTTACCCAGGTTCTCCTTTGTATGAGGCTCTTGACATGTCATTACAGTGGATGTTCTTGGTCACTTGTTTTCATCTTGTTTCAGTCATGAGTTCTACAACAGGTTGTTGGGTCAATAAAGTCTGAGTTCCCCCTGACATATGATCATAGTTGTATGCACAACGATAATGTCTTTATCTTCTGTGCTGTGATAGGCTGCTAGTTCTCACTTGATATTTTAATTTTCTATCCTCTGTATCTTCTTTTCTTTTTCCATTCATTCATTGTTGCACTTTTCTCCATGCCCCCCAGTTCACGCTTCTCTTTGAAAACTAAAAGAAAAATTCCTTCATTGATATACAATGCCCCTTACCCCACCCCGAGTACACTCCGCTATGCAACCTTCATTGGGAACTCTTGTGATAACCATAATGCCCTATCATATATCGCTTTCAAACTGTTCTCTCCCTTATATGTTTCAACACAGTATACATACTCTATCCAGTTTTTCTCAGTCTTACCCCAACCCTGATGTCAGTCCTGTTCTACAACAGTGGCACCATGCAGTATTTGTCTTTTTATGACTGAGATATTTCACTCAGCATAAATGTCCTCCAGGGTCACCCATTTTGAATAATATTGCACGAGTTCCTTATTTTTCAATGCAGTGGAGTATTCCATTGTGTGAATATACTACAACTTCTCTATTCCTTTGTATCTTCTTAATTCTTAGATCACATAAAGATTCCTTTTGGTCTTTTGATGTTTCTAAAAATCTCTTCAGTAAATACAGGGGAAAAAAGTAATATACAGGACAAGTCTAGATAGCCTTCAGCGTTTTATGAGACGAGTTCATGATATTTTCAAAATAAAATACGTCTAGGGGAGCTCTGGTGGCCTAGTGGCAAGGAGCTGCAACTACAATCCCAGAGGCGCACGGTTCGAATCCACCAGATGCTCTGCCAGGGAAGGAGGGACAATCTCCTCCTGTACCAGTCAGATCTGATTTGACAGTACACTCACACAAAAATAATAAAATAAAAAAAAAAAATAAGATACGTCTTTACACCATTCGTTTTCACTTTCCTCCCGTTCATCATGGGTGTCATTGTCTGGCTCACCCTCCTTTTCCATGATATGGACTGCTTCATCATGCCTGTCCATGTCACTGTTACTATCCCCAAGAGCTTCCCATTCCACTACGTAGATAAGCTTGCTCAATGCATCATCTTTGCCATACTTCTCCTCAGGTGCATCTTCATTCTTGGATGAAGAAAAAGAATCTAGAATGTCTTTAATTTTTAAGAAGTCCATTTGTGAAAAAGGAGGTTTTGGGGGAAAACTTATTCTATGTTTTGAAAAACCAAGATACCAGCACCATACCTCCAAATCAATATGAGAACACACAAGGTAAGAATAGGCATACTTCCAGCCTCAGGTACACATGAAAATAGCAAAAGGATACAGTGTCATGGAAAATTACTACAATAGTGAGTTAATTTTTTTCTCTTAAGAATCACTTATAGCTCATAAACCAGAGGAGAAGTCTTCTACAATTACAATAAATGTGAATATCCTGTCAGTCTCCCAAAAGCAAGTGTTTACAATGCATTGCACTTGAAAAGAAGTTATTCACTTCACAATTAAATCATCATGAAAATAGTCACTTCCAAATAATATACAGGAAGTCTTAAATAATCTTACTAAGTTTAGCTGGCTGTGTTGTAAAAAAGTCAAGAGTCATAAACATTTTACATTGTCACCCTTCTGGGATATATCTCCTCATGCAGTAATCTTTAAACATAGTAACTCAGTGCCAATTCATGATAGTTGAGGAGCATGTTATGCCAGACGCCAGCATGTACAGCATCCCCAGAAATCAGAGATCAGAAAATGCAACTGGGACTTCTAGGTACTAGCAGTCCTGAAAAGGCAAGATAGCCTTTCTTCTTGCTAGATATCTCTTAGAAGTTAAACACTTGCATCTGGCCTGTAGTTGCAGATGACTTTCTCCCAAAACTTGACTTTTTTCAGATCTAAAGATATGGCCTCAGCCTTCTGGTATCCCTCGAAATTTCTGGACTGAAAATTGTTCTGACTCTAAGTTTGCCAAGGGAATGGTGTAATGTAAGCAAATGGAGATAAGGCCGGTTCCAGCTGGCAGAGCAGTCTACTGCTCCATGCCAGAGCCCAGAGAATGAACTAAAAGGATGAATCCTCCTCTGTTTCTCTGTGGCCATGGTTCACAGATTACCAGAAGAGGAGATTTCTGAGATATGAGAGACTGACCTCACTCACAGCTCCTGACTCTACTTTCGTTTTTCAAGCACTTCCTATATTCTTTTTATATTTTTCCTTCCTGTATTCTTGAAGGGAAAGTTGAGCTTTAGAGGGAAGTTTGGCCATGGCGTTGGCACTATATCTTACTTTCTTGATCTCAAAGCTCTCTTGCCATTAAGAAGCTAGTTCTATCAAAATCCAGATATTTCATTCTAAATACATATATATATAATTGTATAGGTTCAAACCTCTAACATGTTGGTTAGCAGTGAACAGCTTTAACCACTGCTCCACCAAGACTCCTTAATTGTTTTCCTTTTTATTTCACTTTAAATATATTCAAACATGTTTCTGCATATTCTTTGATGCCTCTCCATCTTCCACATCTTCCACTACCACCCTTGAGCTTTCCCTTGGTGCCATAACATTTACTGGCTTTGTTGTTTGACCTAGATTATAGTTTTAATCTCTTATAGTTTTCCCCCTCCTTCGTCTAATTTTCTTTTATTTCAAGAGTCTGAGGGAATAACACTAGTCATAAAACAAAAATAGATACTATAATGGAAGATTTTTTTGGTTGTTGTTCTATGCTGTGAGGTGAGAGGACTGGCAGAGGATGAGAGTTTATGCACTTGATCCAGTGAATGAGCTGAGGGAACCATGGCTTCAGTGATACACATAAGACACTATTTTAAATGGTTGCCTGATCTAACTTTAAAAGTCCTCCTCTGGGAATACAGCTTTCTCTGTTATTTATTCCCATACTTATGGACAATGACTAAAGATGCTAAAAGAAGGTTTGATGCCTTCGAATTGTGGTGCTGGAGAAGAGTATTGAACAAACCATGGACTTCCAAGAGAACAAACAGGTTTATCCTGGAAAGGATTAAAACAGAGTGCTCTTTGAAGGCAAGGATTTTTTTTTAAATTTATTATTAATTTCAATGAAAATTTACAGAGACTTTGGGTTTGCATTCATTCATTGTTGCACTTTTTCCCCCTCCCAACCCTCCCCCAGTACACTACCCTCTTGGAAAAGTAAAAGAAAAATTCTTCCATTGTTTTACCCCGAGGTCCACTCCATTATGCAGCCTTTGCTCTGTACTCCTGTCATGACAAAAATACCTAATCACATATCCCTTTTAAACAGTTTTCTCCCCCATCTTTTTCAATACAGTATACATTATTGAATCCATCTTTCTCAGTCTCTCCCCAACCCCAATGTCAGTTCTGTTTTACAACAGTGGCACCATGCAGTATTTGTCCTTTTGTGACTGAGATACTTCAATCAGCATAATGTCTTCCAGGATCACCCATTTTGAATAATATTGCATGAGTTCCTTGTTTTTCTTTTTTTTCATACACATTTTATTTTATTTTATTATTATTAAATTTTATTAGTTTCAATGAACATTCACAGGGATTCTGGGCTTTCACTCCTTCATTGCCGCACCATTGTCTCCACCCTCCTCCCCAGTTTGTTCTTCTTCCCCACCATCCGAATGTCTGTTTTAATTGTTGCCACAGTGCTTGTCAAAGTCAGTTCTGATTAATCTCCTTTGTCGGTGTGTCCTTTGCCATTCCCTATCACTCCTCCATGAGAGAGACTTCACCCTGATTCATAAGGAAAAGGGGATGGCGTATTCTCTTAGCTACTTCCTGCTGAAAAGGGACGCTGTGGGTTTCAGGGTGAAGATCTTCTCTCACTACTCTAAAGGGCCCCTTTGGCAGTAGGAAACACATAGACTATTATGGAGATTGATTTGGGAATTTAGATGCACTCTTATTGATTGTGCTTGGCCGTACATGTTCATATCCTTGAAGATGTATCATGGGGGTGTTGCAACCTAGAAGACACAAATTTGACTAACAAGTTATAAGTACATGAGTCAAAAATTATGGAAAAGTAAAAGAAAGGATTCTTTCATTGTTTTACAAACCCTCCCCCAGGTCCCCTCCACCATGTAGCCCTCGCTCTAGACTCCTGTGATGACAGAAATACCTAGTCATTTATCTCTTTTAAACAGTTTTCTCCCTCCTCTGTTTCAGTGCAGTATACATTATTGAACCCATCTTACTCAGTCTCTCCCCAACCCCAAGGACAGTCCCATTCTACAACAGTGGCATCATGTAATATTTGTCCTTTTGTGGCCGGGATATTTCACTCAGCATAATGTTCCCCAGAGTCAACCATTTTGAATAATATTGGATGAGTTCCTTGTTTTTCAATGCAGCATAGTATTCCATTGTGCGAATATACCACAGCTTCTCTATCCATTTGCTTGTTAATGGGCACATAGGTTGTTTCCAACTCCTTGCTATTGTGAACAGAGCTGCAATAAACATGGGTGTGCATATATCTTCTTGGATGTCAGTTATGGTCTCTTTGGGGTATATTCCCAGTAGTGGAATTGCTGAGTCAAATGGTATCTCTATTTGCTACTTTTTGAGAAAGCGCCATACCGCCTTCCACAGGGGTTGCACCATTTTACACTCCCACCAACAGTGAATCAGGGTTCCAGTTTCTCCACAACCTCACCAGCATTTGTTTCTTGCTGTTTTGTTAAATTTTGCTATTCTGACTGGGGTGAGATGATATCTCATAGTTGTTTTGATTTGCATCTCTCTTGGAGCTAGGGATTTTGAACATTTCTTCATGTGCTTGTTAGCCATCTGAATGTCTTCTTTTGTGAAGTGTCTGTTCATATCCTGTGCTCATTTTTCTTTTGGATTATTTACCTTTATCTTGTTGTAGTGGAAGGCAAGGATTTTGAAGCTCCATTTCACATACTTTGGGCATGTGGCCAAGGTGGATCAGTACCTGGAGAAAGACATCATGCTTGGAAGGGTGGAGGGACAGTGCAGGAAAGGAAGACTCTTGATGAGATATATTGACATTGTAATTGGGATAATAGGGGTGGGTGTGTTAGAGACAGTGAGACTGGCTCAGGATTGGGCAGGGTTCAGAGCTATTGTATGTAGTGGCTCTATGATAGTTACAGATGACTTGATCACACATAACAGCAACAACAACATGACCAGATAGCTCAGATTGCTAATGGAATGAATAAGGAAGAGCATCTGTCACAGTAAAATTAAATAGAAAAAGCACAGGACTTGAAGGTTAGGAATCTAGTAGCAGCGTGGCAATTGTGGTTTAATCAGTAGATGATTGGAGATGCCTTCCTGACTGTTTGAATCACAACAAATTATGGCTATCATTGAGAAGAATGAGAAACACATTCTGGTGGATGAGATGGTGAAGCTCTTGTCTCTTATATTTAGGACATGTTGCTTAGAGAGGGATATCATGCTCTCAATGAGATTAGTTGACCCTCAGGCCAACTGACTGTTGATCACAAAGGCCCACTTACTGTGTCCTAAATGCCTTAAACAAGAGGCTCCAAGCTCCCAAAAGACTATTAATTAAATAAAAAAGGCCTATCTTCCAAATCCCAATTGCTATAAATAAGAGACTCCCAGTTCCCAACCAGCTGTTAATTACAAAGGCTCATCTACTGATTAGATGTCCTCAAGTTGATGCTGACTCATAGTGATCTCATGTGCAGTAGAACACTGTTGTTGTTGGCATGTGCTATTATTATTGAGAACAGACTCATAACTGACCTCTCAGTGGGTTTTCAGAGGCAGTAAATTGAACTGAAGAAGGCTGTCCATTTTTTCTCCCATGGAACAGCTGTTAGATTTGAACCATGATCTTTGGGCTGACAGTGCAACTCCTTACCAGTAGGCCAGCAGAATTCCCTACAATAGAATGAACCGTGCACAGTCCTACAACATCCTCACAGTAGTGGCAGTGGTGTTCTATGTAGATTTCATTGGAGACAGTATCATTTCATTGTTCCTGCCTGATAAAAACCCAGATAGGGGTATTTTGGACAGATCTTCGGAAGGCCCAGCTTCCATTCCACAGGCAATTGTTTGTCATTCTACTGCACTGGTTTGGTAGTGCCAAAGTGTAGGGAGCACCTGTCTCCAGATAAATCTGACTGAAACCTGTGAAAAATATGCTTCAATTTCTCATTGACTAAGATTAGCCTGTCTATCTTAATTTTGTGTTTTTACAGAACAAATAAAGAATATAGACATGAAATTTCCCAATCTTTTCCCTCTTCTAAACGTAGTGGAGTATTCTGTTCTTTCCATCCTTCTTTGCCCTCATGCCTCAGAACATATACAGAGCTTCCTTCTCTTCAGATTAACATCTTCACCTGAGCTCATGCTAATACTGACCTGATCTGCTGCTTCTTTAATCTCACTCATTTATTTTCTCCTTTTTAATTATTACAATCTCCTTAACCACTAAATCCATAAGTGGCATCTTTTAGAAATGATTAACACCTTTTACCACTTCTACGTATCACCAACTATTTCTTGAAAGAAAAGTTGATACTTTCCCCCTCAACTTTCTCATCTCCATTCTTTAAATGATTGTTTTCAACCTGGTCTCTTCCATAAATAGCTCTCTCAAGAATTAAATCAATGACTTCCTGAACAAAGGATAAGCTTTTCTCTGACCATGGCATCTACCTCAGATAGATTATTAGTCCCTCTTGACCGTGTTCACTTTCAAAATTCTCCTTTCATTTCGTGTGCTTAATGTTGGTCTGTCTAGATGCTCTTTAGACATATGTGGCATTTTTATCTCATTGTCCCTCTCCTCCTTATTTATCTAAAGAAATCATTGAAATTCTGGTGATTTTCCATAATTTCATGCTTGGCACTTTTCTCTTTTACACTGTAACTGGACAAATCTTTTCCATGTCCAAACCACCTTCACCCTTGAGCACTGACCGTCTCTGAGATGTTCTACAAAGCCATCACTGATGAACATTTTAGTTTTTCTTTTCTGTTTCTACTTTGTGGATTCATGAACTACACTGATGACCCAAAGTATTAAATGAGGGATCTTTCTTGATGCTCTCCTCTATCCTACACATTCAGCCATTTATATGTTTGTCATTCTCATCACTTAAATATTGCTTTTCCTCCTTGCCATATCTTTTAAGGTTGTATTAATTTGCCTTATAACAAATGTTCACACAGCTTTCTTATACAACTTTTCCCTTCCATTTCTTGCTTCTCTAGTTTATCTGCATGATATTATCTGTTGTCATTCTAGCTGTAGTTTGATGGTGTCACTGAAGGACTTAAAGCCCATTGGTAACTCTTTACTGCCTTCTTAGCATGGACAGCACAACTTAGGGCCTTTATCTGTTTCCTCTGCTGCTGTAACAAGGTTCCACAAACCTGATGACTTAAAATAACACAGATTCTGTTTTGCATTTCTAGGTTTAGTATTCTGGAAGCAAAAATCAGTTTCATTGAACTGATTTTTCATTGAAGTCAAGTTATCTGCATGCTTGATTGTTTCTGGAAGCTTCAAGGGAGAATCCTTTGCTTTGTTTGGATTTTACAGGCTCTCTATAGCCCTTGGCTTGTGGCTTCATCATCAGACTTCAAATGATGTCATGATTCAGCCATCACATGGCTTTTATTCTGACTTTATTCTCTTCCTGTATCTTTCTTTTTTATTTTAATAAAATTTTTATTTTTATACTAATTTACTTATAAAGTTTGTATACATTGTTTTTCACACTGGATCTTATATTCTTTTTATTCCATTGGATTTGCCAAAAGAATACCCATAAATATTCCTTGGAGAAGAACATATTGCTTGGGAAAATGAAGGGGGGTTGTAAGAGAGAAAGACCCTCCATCAGTTGGATTGACACAGTGATGCAGCAGAGTGTGAGGATGGCGTAAGATAAGACAGATTTCAGATCTGTTGTTCATAGGGTTGCTATGAGTCGTACTTGACTCAATATGACCTAACAACAACAAATAATAATACCAAGAAAATCTCTCCATCTCAAGATTTTTCACTTAAACATAACTACAAAATCTATTTTGTTGACAATATTCACATATTCTGGAATGTAGGACCTGGACACCTTGAAGGCCATAACCAGTCAACTATCTACAGCTTCTCTGTTTACTACATCAATGATTGTTTCTCACTCCAAGCATGGTCTACCCTGATAATAGAAGGCTGCTTACTGTGAATCTAAAACTATTGCAAATACTTGGCGGTAAGATAGCTAAGGTAGCTAGGAAAACAGAGACTCTTCCCCTACCCCCATCCAAGGCCACTCCTATAATTCCTGAAGTCTCCACAACTGCTCAGTCTAACTCTGACATTTCTCTTGGGTCCCTCTGTTGCCCTCCACTTGAGTACTCTGTTTTTCTCTGCTCTCTGTTCTGCCTAATTTCTGAGAGGCTCTCTCTTTTCCTCTAGATCATTTAGATTAGCACGTTAGTCTTTTTGGCTACACTTTCTGTTTCATGTTGGTGTTTCTTTGTTCTTTCCCACCCCCCCTTTTACTTATTCTCTTCAGTTCCATGGGTTATAACTTGCAATTAAAGGATACCTGTGCCCAGCCCTAACTCTGGGAGCAGGGCCTTGCTTCCTGCTGGTTGAGAAGAGGACAGTGAGTCTTTTCCCATTTGTTGTCCATTTCCCCTCCATATGTCCATCTGTCTGCTCTTCTAGAATCAGCTCAAATGTCACACTTCCACAACATCTTCTTGACTCTGTCTGCTGAGTTTCTTGCTTCTGTTTCATGTTCTCATAGCTCTTCAGATGTGTCCCTCTTCCAGCGCTCTTCACTTCTCCCTGTGTTGTCATTTCCCTGCATGACTATCTCCCACAAGAATAGACTTGACAGCACTTACCATTTTTCTTGCATTGTCTTAATTTAAAAAGTTTATTTCTTTCTAAAATTCAAAAATGTATAAAGCAGTATAAAATGAAAAGTAAATTTTCTTCCCACTCTTATTTCCCAGTAATCCAGTTCTACTCCCAAGAGGCAACCATTCCTACCAGTTTATTATGTATTCACCCAGAGAGATTCTAGTCCCAGCTTTCTGGAAGTGAGGAATACAAGCTATAGAGAGGGGAGTGTATTAGAATTTTGTCAGTTTTAAAAATAATATATAAAGTATATAATAAGTGTCTTCTATGCCCTCTCTTTTTTCTTCCTTCTCCTGCACACACACACACACACCCCAAATACACACACACACACACACACACACACACACCCCTACACCTGCATTTATATGTACTGATTGTTCCCAAATTGCAATAGCTCTTATTTTGATGATTCTATCTTAAGTCAGTTCTGGCATAAATTTAAGACCTCATTTTCTAGTTTTCATTGTTATTGCCTTGTATTATAAATCCCATTGTCATTGGTGGTTTTTTAGGGGTAAAGTGATTATATATACCTTGTAAATATTATATTAATGAATATATATTTTTGAAAAAGAAACACCTCATTAACAAAAATAAACAGATGCCCATAGGTACCGTTCATTGCAACTTAAAAGTATTCTAAATCAGGGACAACATGTCAGAGACCTAGACAATGACCAGGGAGGATAGAAGGAGAATTGATGCTTTTGAGCTTTGGTGTTGGAGAAGAGT
>NW_006399811.1:4360851-4399154 GCF_000299155.1 Elephantulus edwardii | reverse complement strand
TTGGCACAGGATAGAGCAGGGTTTAGGGCTGTTGCAAATGACTCGACGGCACATAACAACAACAACAATATATATATGTAAAATAATTATGTATTTGCTCCAAAATTAGATATATGGAAAAGAGACTGTTACTTTTTTGAAAAATGGGTATTTTTTTCTCACAACAAGCATGTGCCACTTTTATAAGTAAACTATTCTAAACAACTAAAAATATTTTTAAACTTCTACATTGTCTTGTGGAGAAATGTACAATGCAAAATACATTATTGCATCACTAGAAAACTGTTGTTGTTATGTGCCATAAAGTCACTTGTGACTCACAGCACTCCTATGTATAACAGCTCTGAACCCTGCTCTATCTTGGGTCAACCTAAAGCTACTATGTAAAAAATATTTGGGAGGAAGTTCAAAGCAATACACTTACTCCTCATCTGTCATCTATTTGACATTCACAACATTAAACCATTTATTATCAAGCTATTTTACCCAGTAACAATGCCTGGTGGTATTGAACACAGAAGTGCACAGCAACAGTAATTTAAGCTATGATAGTCAAGGTAATGTGGAAATTTTCTCTGGGTCATTATTCTGGTCGTGAAGTGATTTGGCAGTTATATAATAATGAAACCATTCTCCATGTTGTGCTGTCTTGTGGTTGTCTTACATTTCTGTGTCATGCTGATTTTCCTATAATGACCTTGTCTCTGGAACATGTTGATAAGTGAGAGATGCATTTCTTATTCATCTTTCAGTTTTCCTCTCTGCACAGTTCTTGGCATGTAAGAAGCAGCTATTTCTTAATAAAGGAATCAATCCTCTATTTTGTTCTTCTTTCAGAAACCAGTGCAGAATATGGATCTGTAGAAGCCAGGAAAGTGACTGAGGAAATATCGAACCTTCTTCAAATAAGAACTTCCAGTGGCTTAATTTTAGTTCCTTCACCTGACACACTAAGCACAATGCATCTTCCCTCTTTTTCCATTCTCCATTCAAGAGTGGATTTCCTTGGGTCTTTCTTTCCTTATTTTTCAATATCCCTTCTATTGTCGCTAGAGATCTGACCTCTGCCACCACCTTTTCTTGCTGTTGCTTTTGGAGCACATCTGTGGAGTTATCTGAGTTGATAGACTTTGATAAACAATCTCGTGTTTCCACTGCATCTTCAAGTTCATAATCCTTTTTCTTTCCTAACCAGTTGCTTCCTTTCACAGAGAAAGCTGGGAAATAATGACTTCCTCTTCTTCCATGAAATAAGCAGGGGTTCCCCCCCAAGAGTATTTCCTTTATCTCTAAGTGATCATAGTGAAATTAAATTTAGAATAAAGGTGTAATAAACCTGATATGTGACAGCAAATCTCCACTATACAGGATGCTGTGTTTCCCTCTTTCATCTCTTTTTTGAGGTGTGCGTATAACCCCAAACAAACTCAGTCAGTCGCTCTTCTCAGAAGTATAGCTGAACCATGAACAGTGGCAGAATTATCAGTCAGCTTTCAATGCTGTCTTGTGTGAGCTGTTAGCAAAGTTCTGGTCTTATATATTTAAGAACATTGGGGTCCATAGGCTGACTTGAATACTTGTACACAGCATAAAACCTGATGAAGTTAGGGCACATACTTAGAGAAATATGACAGAAGGTAATAACTGATGTTTCCATGATACTGTGTTTGTTATAACCCTAAGTTTGCCAACTAAAGGAATCATGGCTGTGCACTGCTTACACTTCCTGATGTAATGATAAAATTGACCATTTGAACACACCAGCTCTGTGGAATAAAAATGAAGCATTTGATTCCATAAAGATTATAAAGCCTTGGAAATCCTATGTTGTCCTCATAGGACCATGAGGAGTTAGGATCATTTCAATGGGGATGAAAAAAGTTGTCCTCCAGCTCTAAAGTTCAGTAGGCACATTTACAGCAAAGAGGTTAGTACTTGAGCTGTAAAATAATCATGACGCGTAGTGGTTGCCTTAAAATCATTCACTCATCCATCCACTGAATGTTTGCTGAGTGTCTGCAGCATGCACGGCTCTGCCTGGAGCAGAGGGATGCTTAGAAGAGACAGCTGTTCTCTGGTTTTCACAGATGGGCAGGGCTGATGGAGGTGCTGCCAAAGCCGGGCCCAGTGGTGCCCGGACTGAGACGTGGAAGTAGCTCTAAGCTTTTCTAAGCATATGTGTGAGGATTTAATTTGAGTCTTCAAGTCCCTAGGCCCTGATGCAGTGAGTCTAGAGTAAACGGAATCTGTAGATTGAGGGAGGAAATTATTAGGAAAACATTACCAAACAGCTATCTTTTATCTTTCTTTCTCTTTTTTTTTAAGTACTTACTTTGAGCCAGGCACTTTGCTAAGCACATTAATCCTCAAATATATATAACTTAAGTCTTGTTACTGTTAGGAAGTGCTGTTGGGTCAATTCCAATGTACGGCAACCCTATGTAGAAAAGAATGAAAGACAGCCCAGTCCTGTGCCATTTTCACAATTGTTGCTATGTTTGTCTTGTCCCCCACTGCACTTTATGAATAAAGAAGCAAAGACTCGGGGGGCTTAAATACCTTGCATAATATGGTCCATGGTCTTTCCAATCACCTGTTATGCATCAGAGAGTTGGACAGTGACTAAGGAGAATAGAAGGACAATTGATGCCTTTGAGCTGTGGTGCTGGAGAAGAGTTTTGAGGGTACCATGGACTGTTAGGAAAACAGCTTCATCCTGGAAAGGGTCAAACCAGGCTGCTCCTTGGAGGCAAGGATTCTGAGGCTCCGTCTAACACTTTGGACATGTTACAAGGAGGGACAGGTCCTTGGAGAGGGACATCATGCTTGGTAGGGTGGAGGGATGGCACAGGAGGAGAAGGCCTCCTATGAGATGGATTGATTCGGTGACTGGGGTAATCGGGATGGGTGTATCGGAGACGGTGAGATTGGCACAGGACAGAGCAGAGTTTAGGGATGTTGTACATAGGGTCGCTATGAGTCGCAAGCGATTCGACGGCACATAACAACAACAACAAACATAATATGGTCACCTAATTTGTGAGCAGAATGCCTTTAAACTGAGATATGCTGGGAAATGAATCCATGCTTTTTCACCTGCCACTGGCACCAATCAGTCAGTAAATAGGTCAAGGTAGAAAGATTCAAGGACAAAATGAGGTAGGGACAGAGCATACTTGTCCTCCTCTAATGGAAAGTGTTGGGAGCTAAACCACTAGTGTAAGGTGAACCCCTCAGTGGTCACATGTCACCTCTGGTTAGATATCAAAGTGAATCCACTACTTCTCACCCTGAGTTTCCTAGATTCTGGATTATTTGTTGGGGTACTTTTTTGGAGCAAGCAACAATGCCATAATGCCTGATTTGGGTTGTGGTCATTTCAATCATTTGCTATGCATCAGAGAGCTGGACAATGAATAAGGATGACAGAAGAGAAATCGATGGCCTCTAGAGAAGAGTTCCTTTTGTCAAAAGAACAAACATATGTGTCTTGGAGAAGGTGCAGCCAGCGAGCTCCTTAGAGAAAACAAAGCTTCATCTCACATACTTTGTGCATGTTGCTAGGAGAGGCTCTTCCTTAAAGAGGAACATCATGGTGGAAGGTGGAAGGATGACAAAAAAGAGGAAGACCCTCAACCAGATGCTTTGACACAGTGACTGCAACTGTGGGCTCGAGTGTGTCAGAGACTGTGAGCATGGCACTGACAGGGTTCAGATCTGTTGTTCATAGAGTCACTGTGGGTCATACTTGACTCAGAAACACCAAACAACAACAACAAATCCATGACAAGAGCAGTTACTGGGGCTGCTCTATAGAGCAATGCTTCTTAAAATGTAATGTGAAGATAGGCATTGCCGGGAGCCTCGTTGCAATGGAGATTCTGATTCTGTATGCCTGAATGGAGCTTTGAGACTCTTGCATTTTTAACAAGCCCCCAGCGCTCCTGGTTCAAGGACCACATTCTAAATAGCAAGGGTATAGAATTTGCTTGAAGACCAGCAGGCAGGGTGCTCCCTTCCCCTGCTCTGTTAGATGGTTGAACTTGAACTCTAGAGTTGGGACACAGTGACCATCCCCATGTGCCCATGTGGGAGTGGTGTAGGAAGGAGGACTGTTCTGAGAGGTTTCCTCTTTGAATCACGACTTTTCTCTGATTAAACCATTGATCCTTTGGCGTGTATGCAGAAAATAG
The DNA here is from genome assembly GCF_000299155.1 of Elephantulus edwardii. Lineage (NCBI taxonomy): Eukaryota > Metazoa > Chordata > Mammalia > Macroscelidea > Macroscelididae > Elephantulus > Elephantulus edwardii. Next base: position 4,394,961 of record NW_006399811.1, on the reverse strand, counting down.
CTTGTGTGCAGAATCAGTCTTAAGCCCCTGGGCGCTGAAAGGAATTGGAAACATGCCAGCAGTCAGGATTAAAGCTGATAAGTTGATTTTTTTTTAACCTCTGTACTGTAGCCAACATTGCCCTTGTCTTATAGTCTCTAGCAAATTAGGTTGTCCAAAACAATAGTCAAAGGTAGCCTGCAGTATATTTTTTCCTTCCAAAATGGCAAATTTTTATAGTGTTTGACATTTTAGCCTGAATAGTATTTCAGTTGATAGGACACTTCTGGTGGTGGTGTCAAATCCTTTTCATGTAATTAGGCATGGCCATAATTGCTTATTGCCCATACCATACAATTTGGCAGCTAATTATATGGTGGTTTAGATTATGCACAATTTCTCCAAATCTATATGTTTTGCTTTCACAACTTGACTGATTGCTTCCTGAGAAGTAACTAATTCATAACATTATTCAACACATATCTATGTAGCACTTTCTATACTCTGGCATAGACACTGAGCATAGGATGGTGAATTATATTGAAAATGGCCCTACTTTTATGGGATCTCTGGTGGCCTAGTGGGTAAGGATGTGTGCTGCCAACCCAAAGGCAGGTGGTTCAAATCCATCAGCTACTCTATGGGAGGCAGATGGGCAGATTTCTCTCATGAGATTGACAACCTCTGAAAACCCACTGGAAGGTCATCTAGGAGTCAGTTCCGACTTGACAGCAATGAATGAGTGAGCGATCCAAGTGTGGAGGGACAGACAGTGGCAGATAAAAGAAAAATAATCAGTGAAGCAATAATTTCAGAGAGTGACAGATGCTATGCAAAAAATAAAGCCAAGGGAAAGGGCAAGAGTTGACAAGGAGCATCAGGGAGCTGAGTGCATGGGGGAAGGTGCACCGCAGAGAAGACCTCGGTGAGTGTGATGTGGGTTGGTTTTGAGCTGAGGCCCAGAGATCAAGAATCAGCAGATTATGCAAAGATTATGCAAAGGAAGTACTTGGTAAATATCACATTTATATCCTGCATGGCTCTGGAGAGCATGGAGACCTGGATTCTACTCTGGAGATGAAAAGGTGAGGAAAAATGGGGTTGACAGAATATACAACACAGAAACTTTGATTTTGGCCAAGCATCCTCTGTTTCATAACTTCAACAATTAAAATGGTACCCATTTATTTAGGCTGCTCTCTTTCATCTAACATGAGATCAAGGCCCAAAGTAGAGTGACCATTGTGAAATAAATGTATGGCTAGAGGATTAGGATCGCAGAATATATATCTACTGATTTTTTTCCCTTTTTGTTAAGTTATGGACTCGATTGTACAACTCATAGTTTACTTCTACAAGAATTAATTTGGAAAAATAAGATTATAGGAAAACAGGTTGATGCAAGTGCAGATTCTACACCAAATATGAGAATTTTAATTGGACAGCACTGGGAGTGTCCTGAGTCTTCAATTATCTGATTTATTAAAGGGTAACATATGATAAAGAAGCAATGGTGATGAAATAGGAAGTTCACGCTACTCTGAAGGAATTGTAAACCCCCCCCCAAAAAAAAAAACCACACACACAAAAAAAAACCAAACCCCAGGAACTGATGGGATACCAATTGACAGATTTTAACCAAGAGATACTTCCCTGGATATTTTCACCAGATAGGTTGTGCCAAGAAATCTGGAGGACAATCTCCTGGCCAACTGACTGGAAGAGATTCATATTTATTCCCATTCCAAAAAAAGGTGAACCAATAGAATGTGGAGATTATAATACATTATCACACACAGGCAAAATTTGCTAAAGATTATCCAGAAACAGCTGGAACACTACAGTGACAGAGAACTACCAGAAATAACAAGCTGGGTTTAGAAGAGGCCGTGGCAATAGAGACATTATCACCAATGTCAGATGGATCTTGGCATAAAGCAAAGAGTACCAGAGGGATAACTATCTGGGTTTCATTGGCTATGCAAAGGCATTTGACTGTGTAGATCTCAACAAATTGTGGTTAAACTACAGGACAATGGGAATCCCAGAATACTTGATTATGCCTATGAGAAACTTATACTTGTACCAGGAAGGAATCCTCAGAACAGAGCAGGGAAACACTGCATGGAAAATACTTTAAAATCAGGAAGGGAGTATGTCAGGGATGCATCCTTTCTCCATACCTTTTCAATCTATATGCAGAACAGATAACTCTGGAGGCTGGGATTTTTGAGGAGCAATGTGGCCTCAGGATTGGAGGAAGACTCATCAGCAACCTACGTTATACAGATGACACAACCTTACTTGCTGAAATTGAGGAGGACCTAAAGTGCTTGCTTCAGAAGGTCAAGGAATGGAGTCTTCAATATGAATTGAAGCTCAACATCAAGAAGACAAAGATTGTCACCACTGAGCCCATTGGCAGCACCATGATGGATGGAGAAGAGATTGAGGTTGTTAATAGTTACAGCTTGCTTGGCTCCACTATCAACACTTTTGGCACCAGCGGTCAAGCAATCAAAAGACAACTTGCATTAGGTAAATCTGCCATCAGGGTACCTTTCCTGAGTACCGAGAAACAATGATGTGAGTCTAGAGATTAAGATGCACTTGATCCAGTTCATGATCTTTGCAATTACTTGTTATGCATAAGAGAGCTGCATAATGACTAAGGAGGATAAAAGAAGAATTGATGCCTTTGAGTTGTGGTGCTGGAAAAGAGTCTTGGACATACCATGGACTGTAAAAAAAAAAAAAACAAAACAAAACAACAACAAACAAATAAGTTTGTCTTGGAGAGAGTGAAACCAGGTTTCTTCTTGAAGGCTAGGATTTTGAAGGTCCGTCTCACATATTTGGACATGTGGGACATCATACTTGGGAGCGTGGAGGGACAGCACAAGAGAGGAAGGCCCCAGGTGAGATGGATTGATACAGAGTAATGAGAGTAGATGTATCCGAGTCAGTGGGACAGGCTGAGGACAGGGCAGGCTTCTATTGTGCATAGGGTCGCTATGAGTTGCAGGTGACTTGACGGCACATAACAACAGCAACAACACTATAGGGCAATGTGTTTAGGAGAAAGAGCATTGCGTTAGGAGCCACGAGATCTGGATTCTTTGTCTCAGTTGAGTTAAGAACCAGCTGGCTGGTCATGGGCAAATTATTTAACAGTTTTCAAAATAATCTTCTCCTTTGTGTAAGAACTAACATGAATTAGAGAGGACACTTAGAGTTTCTCTTCTACTTCCAGTCTTCTGTGACTTTATAACCTCAGCAAATGATCCACTTCTAATAACAAAATACATTTAATCAAATTAATAATTTAGCCTGGCTCAGGGCTAAGCTGGCACACCTCATTTAGTGTTAGAACAGAACGAGTTTGATGTCGCTATTTATAGAGGGGTTAAAGGTTATACAGATCTGTATCTAAATTTTTTATAGCTGTGGATCTTGTGATATGTGTCAGCTTCAGTTTTCCATCCTGTAAAATAGTTTATTATATGAGTACGGAATGAGGGTTGCAGAGTGGATTATATTTGGGGTGGGGGTGGGGGAGGTGAGCGGGGGTGGGGGATTGTGTACCAATGAAGGAGTTTTTCTTTTGCTTTTCAAGGAGAGGAGCAAACGGGGGTGGGGTGGGGTGGGCAGGGAGAAAAGTGCAACAATGAATGAATGAAATTCCAAAATCTCTGTAGATGTTCATTTAAATAAAAAAAAATACAGAAAAAAGAAAAAGATAGAACTATTTACAGTTTGCTTCCTGAGAAGATTGTGTAGAGGTTGAATAAAGCACGGTGCCTAGGACCTGGTAAACACCTCGTTCATGATGACTCATATTTCTATTGTGCTGCAACCTCAGAAGCACATGGTTCAAATCCACTAGCCGCTCCATGGGAGAAAGAAGGGCAGTCTCCTCCTGTGCAGTTAACAGCCTCTGAAAACCTGCTGGAGGGTCAGTTATGGGTCAGTTTTGGCTCTACAGTACACAACAACAACAACAACAATAGTTCTTATGTTTTGCATTCTTTGGGTGAAAATTGCAGTACAGCTCACTTACTGGAAATTAAATGGTAACTGATAAAACTTCCAAGTAAGTGCTAGTGAACACAGCCCAAGTGGGAGTCACCTCACAGAGGCAGTTGCATGTTTCAGAGCACATGAGAGTCTGCCCATCAGGCTGGTGGAACTCGTGGTCAGACCTCCATTGCAGAAACCAGGCTCCCTATCACATTCTTTGCCAGCCATTTTCAGTCCCAGTTGTAGCCCTGGAAAACAAAACAAAACAAAAAAACAGAATATAAATCTTACTTCTTCCACCCATGTGAGAAGATTTTTCAAGAGGTCACAGGTTTATACCCTCCTTCATGACCCCTGAAGTAGCTTTTTGATAAGCAGCCTGGGGATTCCTTCCCTTTATGTGCAAAGCAGCTGCCAGGTGCATCCACCGAAAACAGAAAACTGACGAGAGTGTCCAGCCGTATCAGCCTTGCCTTTCTCCTGTGATCCAGGGTCTGCACCCCAGCTTGTACTGCCTATGTACAGATGCAGGCCCTGCCTCCTCTTGGGTCTCCAGGGAGACCCTGACCCTGCTAACACCCAAGTTCACACATGAATGGATCTTGAGGTTGAGGAATGATTTATTATTAAGTTTTACATTTTTGTTAAGCTGAGTCATAGTCTTGCTTCAGAGGAATATTTTTGTCTTCTCAAAGGTTTGAGTGGTTCAGTGACTCCCAAAAGTGAGGACCATGACTGTGCATCCTGAATTATTTTCCTGACTCCCACTCCATCTCTTGCAATTCACAATGCCATGCCCAACATCTAAAAAAAGGAGTTCTGCTGTTGAGTCGGTTTAGATTTTTGCAGGCCCTCCATTGGGTTTCTGAAGCTATAAAATTTGATGGGCAAAGACTGCTCATCTTTCTTCTGAGAAACAACTGATAGATTCAAACTGCCAACCTTTCTGTTAGCAGCCCACTAACTTACACACTCCACTACAGCATCGAGCAGTCAATAAGTGTTTGCTGAAAGAATCCATGAGTGAATGCCATGCTTCTTTCTCTCCCTCTCTCCATTCTGAAGGAAATTATCTCTTCAGACACCTTCCTCTTCAACCTTCTGGTTCTCGAGAGTCTTTTCATCTCTTGATTTTCTAGTTTCTGTCAGGATGTCTGTGTACACGTGCATGTGGACCTGTATATGTGTATATTTAGTGTCGTGTCCTGGAATTTGGTTAAAAGAACAGGCTACACATGAAAAGCCAAGTAATTGATCCCAAAGTAGGACTGGAATTGTCCATGAGCCACTGAGATAGATCCATCTGTGTGCTAGCACTTTGTAACTGTCATCTCAGCTTTCTAGCCACCAGGTAATGTCATTAGAGCCAACCATAGTCTTCCTTTACTGTTCTTCCTAGGATTGTTTTTATTTCCTAAAGTGAGCAGGAAGGGTGTCTTTGTGGTCAGTGAGAGCATGTTCGTCAGATCTGACATGAAACCTGTTCTGAAATTGAACCACAAGACATAAATGTGCCTCGATCTAAAACAACATAAGGAAATCTCTTTCACCAAAGCTCGTCTGTTGTGCCCTCAGCCATTTCCAGCCCATTTTCTGTTTGTGCTTCTGTGTTGTGAGGGACATAAACTCCCTGAAGCTCACAGAACCATTTGGAATTTAGTTTAGTTATTAACATGTTGCCTCTGACTCCTGGTCTACCCCTGTATTTTAGTGTAGAACTGTGGTCCGTTGGATTTTAATGACTAATTTTTTTAAAAGGGGGCCATGAAACTTTTGTTCCAATACTCAAACCTCCACCATTTGGTTTAGCATATTAAGCAATAATTTCTACTACTTAGGGACTATAGCTATTAAAAGACAATACATTAAAGCATAAAACTGACAATGAGTATAAGAAAAAACTAAGGAAATCAGCAAGAAATACATTAAGCCCACCGTTGTGAAGGAAATTCCAACTCAGAGTGACCCTAAAAAACAGAATAGATTTGCATCTATCTTTTTGCCAGTTATTTGGAGCATTTCTTCATGTATCTGTTGGCCATCCAAATACCTTCCTCTGTGAAAATTCTTTCCATGTTTTTTGCCCATTTTGTAATTTGCCATTTTGTCAATCTATCTCATCATCTCATCCTCTCCTGTGCTGTCCCTCCACCCTTCCAAGCATCATATCTTTCTCCAAGGGCTGATCCCTCTTGGCCTAGTGTTCAAAGTATGTGAGATAGAGCTTCAAAATCCTTGCCTCCAATGAGCAACTTGGTTTCACCCTCTCCAATATGGACCTACACACCTGTTTGTTCTGTTGGTGGTCCATGGTATATTTGATACTCTTCTCCAGCATCACAATTCAAAGGCATCAGTTCTTCTTCTGTCATTCATAGGACTTATCCAACATAGTAAGTAATTGCAAAGACCATGGCTTGAATCAGGTGTTCCCTAGTCCCTAGACTGACATCATTATCTTTAGGACTTTGGAGAGGTCCCAGACAGCAGACTTCCCAATGTAGTTTGTCTTTTGATTTCCTGATGGCTGTTGTCAAGACTGCTGATTGCCAAGCTGAGCAAGCTGAAATTGTCAACAACCTCAGTGTCTTCTCCATCTATCGTACTGCTGGCAATTGGGGCAGTCATGAGAATCTTTGTGTTCTTGATGTTGAGCTTCAATCTGTATTGATGACTATAGTCGACTTTTTGCAGCAGGCACTTCAGGTCCTCCTCAGTTTTGGCAAGCAAGGTGGTGTCATCTACAAAATGCACGTTGTTTATGAATATTCCTCCAATCCTGATGCCACATTCCTCCCCATAAAACTCAGCTTCCTAAGTGATCTGTTCCACTTATCAATTGAAAATCTATGGTGACAGGATGCATCCCTGACTCACTCCTTTCCTGATTTTCAACCGTGCGGCGTTTCCTTGCTCTTGTCTGAGTATAGGTGTTGCAGGAGCACAATCAGGTTTCTTGGGATTCATCTTCTTCTCAAGTTTAGCCACAATTTGTTGTGATCCACGCAGTCATATACCTTTGCATATTCAATGAAACACAGATAGGCATTCTTCTGGTACTCTTTGCTTTCAGGCAGGATCCATTTAATGTTGGCAATAATGTCTGTAGTGCCACGACCTCTTCTAAACCCAGCTTGTATTTTTGGTAGTTTCCTGCCAATGTACTGTTCCATTCAGTTTTAGATAATCTTCAGCAGAATTTTGCTTGCAGGTGATAATATTGATATTGTTTGATAATTTCCACACTCTGTTGGGTCACCTTTTTTACAGAGTAAGAATAAATATGGATCTCTTCCAGTCAGTTGGCCAGGTAGTTGTATTCCAGATTTTTTTTTACATAACCTGGTAAGCACATCCAGGGCAGCATCCATTTGCTAAAATATGTCAATTGTATTCTTTCAGTTCCTGGGGCCTTGTTTTTGCCAAGTTCTTCAGAGCAGCCTGAACTTCCTCTTTCATCACCATTGCATCTTAATCACATGTAGTTTCATGAAAGCTGTAAATCGTTGTAAAAGCCTGATCTTTCTTCCATTGAGTAGCAAATAGATTCAAGCCTCCAACCTTTCTGTTCACAGCCTGACAATCTGTATCAGGTAAATGTTAAGTCACTAACTTTTTAAAATGAGGCTAGTTATATTGTCTCAAACCTTGACCCCAATTACCATCGAGGTCCCAGAATATATAACTTAAGTTTCCATTACAGATGATAAGAAGATCATTATCCAGTCAAATCAACTTTCCATTTTAAATATTCCCAAAGAGCTTTGACTTTTACTACCAATGAATTGTCACCTGCAGAACTAGTGCTGTGGAAGTCTCCTTTGGCAACATGTGGAGGGAAGGCTTTGCATACCTTTGCAAATTAATGTTTATGAATTCATCAGAACATTGGTATTGAGTGTCTACTATGGACCAGGCACTGGGCTAAGTACTGGGAATACAGCAGTGAATGAAACTCCTTCTTCCACTTTGTAATTCTAGTTTTCTCTTTCCTCTTCTCTCCTTATAATAGACTTATCAATTTTGACAGGTAGTGTGGTTGAGGCCTCCAAAGACATCAGGGCAGTGGAGAAGAAAGGCAACATTGCAGGATCTGTAACTACATACCTGCACCTCAAATTGTTGCTCATTACCACCGACTCAGTGTAAACTCACAATAATCCATGTGTGTGACAGTAGCACTGTTCTCCGTGGGATTTTCAATGGCTGTGACCTTCCAGAGCTCCTGTGGGTGGGTTTTAACCATTGACATTTTAGCTAATACTCATGTTACTTAAGCATTTATACCACCTGACATACCCCATCTTGACAGTTCAACTTTTTTTTTGGGGGGGAATGTCTCAGGGAGAGGTTCTATAAATTCTGTCACCTACAAAGTGCCTACACAGGTGGTGGTAGCACTCAGGGGGACTCTGTGAAGTAGGTGGGAGGCCGTGTGTGGAGAACTGTGTAACATAAAGCATTTCTGAGGAGGGAATTTATGGGGCTACGTTGGAACATCTCAGGGACCGGAAGGATGCCCCAGACCACTGCCTGGCAGGCTTGCAAGGGGTTGTTTGTAAATTGCTCATGGTCTGGTGGCTGTCTGCTGAGACAGGAGAGGCGGCAGCATCTGCCAAACAAGAGTCCATGCCCCGAGGCCCCAGAAAGTGGCCACGCTGGTCCCTTGTTTGAGCTGAACATAATTACAAAGCAGCAAAAAGCTCGGCTAGGCTAAGTCATAACAATACAGAGCCCATCAACACGTGGGAGCCTGGCGAGAGACAGCCTTCATTCCACTTACTTAGAATTTAATGCCATGAGAGAGCCCCCTGTGCAAACAAATGCAAAAAACAAGCAGGTTCAAAAAAGACCTTAAAATATTTTTGCTTTTGCAGCTCTAAAAAGAAGAAAGAAGAAGGGAGAAAAAAGGTTGGAAGAAGCATTTCTGTAGCTCAATTTCTTCGTTAATCTGCCAGTTAAATGTGCTTTGTGAGCAAAATGTGAAAGGAGGTGCAGAAACAACATTAACAGGGCAAAACCCAACAGCCTGGACCCCCTGGACATTTGTCCATGTATTTGGGGCTTCTCCCCTCTGGTTTATGCTCCAAAGGCAGCATATAAAGTCTCTCTTTGGATGTCCCCTTCCCCCATTGAGTAGGCTGACCACTGTCCTCCCTACTGTCACTTTATGACACGTTTAGTTGATCACTGCTGTAATTGGTTCTGTCTCTATTGATGTGTTTGGAACATTTACAACATTATGCATTTTTTAAATGGCCTGTTTGACTTCTTCCTTTAGTGAGCAGGGACTCTATCCCTACTTCTTTGCAGCTCCCCACAGATGTTGTCATATATTCTGCTCACAGTGGGTTCACATTCAATATTGATCACAGTGTGTGCAGGAGGATAATGAGGAAATGCCAGCTCCCAAGCTTTAACTGCTCTCTGCATTTTCCTACAAGGACATATTGAAAGAAGAGATCTGATTCCTTCAAATTTTTCACAGTAGCTTTCTTGGTGTAAGGCTGCTAACCAAAAGGTCAGTGGTTCAATTCCACCGTCTTTCCAAATGAGAAGGGTAAATAGTCTTGTCCTTTAAAGATTTACAGCCTCAGAAGCCTATTGAAGGGGTGTTATGAGGTGGAATCAACTTGATGGCAATGAGTTGGATTTCCTCAAGGGCAGTGAACAAGTTGAAGTCTGTAGAGGTGGCGTGTCCTGCATTCACTGGGCTAGAAGAGTTCATTAATGAGTACAAAGAAAATGAAACCACTGAAAATCTTTCAAACAGCCACTCTTATCAATGTTAGTTTCATGTATATGTTAGTGATTTGGTGAATATGTATTTTCTGCTTTGTGCCAAGCATTGGACAAACAATGTTGTGTAAGAGACATGGGCTCTGCTTTCATGGGCCATGTGTGTGTGTGTGGGGGCGGTGTTGGACAGAATATAAACAGACAAAACAGTTGCATATATTGAATGGATACAAGAAAACAAAGATTCTCACCACTGGGCCAATTGGCAGCATCATAATGGATGGTGAAGAGATTGAGACTATTCACAGCTTCAGTTTGCTTGGTTTCACAGTCAACACTCTTGGCACCAGCATCCAGGAAATCAAAAGATGTATTGCAATGGGAAAGTCTGCTGTTAGAGACCTCTCCAAAGTACTAAATAGCAGTGATGTCACTATGGAGACTAAGGTGCCCCTGATACACATCAATGGTCTTTGAAATCACTTGCTATGCATCTGAGATCTTGACAATGACTAGAGATGATAGAAGAATTGATGCCTTTAAGCTATGGTGCTGGAGAAGAGTATTGAGGGTACCATGGACTGCTAAGAAAACAAACAGATTCATCCTGGAGAGGGCTAAACTGAGCTGCTCCTTGGAGGCAAGGATTCTGAAGCTTTGTCTGACATACTTTGGACAAGTTTCAAGGAATGAAGTCCTTGGAAAGGGACTTCATGCTTGGGAGGGTGGAGGGATAACACAGTAGAGGAAGACCCTCAATGAGATGGATTGATTCAGTGACTGGGGTAATCAGGGTAGGTGTGTTGGAGACAGTGAGACTGGCACAGGATAGAGCAGGATTTAGGGCTATTGTACATAGGGTCGCTATGAGTCGCAAGCGACTTGATGCCACATAATAACAACAACAAAGATCTTGAAAGGATGGTGGGGATAATGAGGAAAGTCATATGATAAAGCAGCAGAGTCAGTTGCCCACTTACAAGGGAAAACTCCCTGAAGAAGTGGTCTTTATGCTGAAATGTGGAGAATGAGCAGGAGGAACAGCATCCTAGAAAGAAAGAATGGCCAGTGCAGAGACTTCAGGCAAGGAGACTAGTGAGCTTGGATTAGAGTGAGCAAGGGTAAAGGGGCTTCCACAAAGCTGGAAAGACTGGAAAGTGCCCCACAGAGTCTCCCAGCTAGGATGCTGGCTAAGAGGTCACTGAGCAGAATTCCCCCTCAAACATCTAAGCCCCACACAGACTGAGTGGAGCACACACTCAAGGGAAGCCAGTGTGAATGCATGGGCACAATTAGAGGCCAGAGCAGTCATTCACATAGCAGGGATGGAGAGAAAAGCACAGATCTAGGTATGTTTTGGAGACTTGGTATTAGGGTAGATGAGTGAAGGATTGAATTAGAGAAGACAGATGGGAGATAGTTTCTGGATTTTTTTACCTTCTATAGTGGACTATGCCAGAGTTCACTTTACTACCTTGGGGGAGACAGGAAGGAATAAGTTAAAAGATGTGACAATAAAGTTGCATAATTTGGAGATTTTGAATTGCCATGGAGACATCCAAGTGGAAAAGTCAAGTTTGGGATTGGATAAGGAATCCTGGAGCTCAGAAGAGAGATTGAAGCTAGAGCTGTAAATCTGCAGATGTACATTAAACTGGTATCTGAGGCCCAGGGAATGAACACGCTCACCAAGGTAGGGAAACAGAAGAGTTTTGGGTCTAACACCAAGTCCCGAGAGTTCCCTCAGTTAGAGGTCACAGTGGAGGCAGGACGAGCCCAGGAGGAGAACAGCAAAGGAGAGTGTGAAGAAATAGCAGCCAGGAGCTCTGAGGATCCCCAGAACAGCTGTACAGACAAACACTCATGCAAGGCAGGTGTTCCAAGCAGGGAGTGAAGAGCTGTATTGCACCCTGCTGGAAGGTTGTGTGAGAGGGGTAAGCCAGACTCCTCCACTGCCTTTGCTTACATTGGAGCCAAGTCCAACTCATGCAACTCCATGTATATCAAAGAAGGCTTGTGCCACATAAAGTTGTCATTGGCTGCTTTTTCTGAAGTAAATCTTCTGGGTGGACTCAAAGCTGAACCATACCATATTAACCATTTTTACCAAAGGGGAACCTCTCGGTCCACTTAGTGAATGAGAAAATACTTTATTTGCAACAGCTCTGAGACAGAATGATGATGGTACTAGAAATGAAGGAATATGTAGTTAATCATGATTTTCAGATGCACTCTCCTTCTCTCTACCCTGTGAAGTAAGGAGGTGGATGACACATCCTGACCCTCTCCAGTGAAAGGTCTTTTGTAGATTGTACTTAGTCACAATGGCTTTGCTTTCTATTATGAGGTCAGGAAGGCATCTCCTGTACCAGAGCTCTTTTCCTTGGAACATCTCTGGGGTGAGTGTCATTCCAGGTCATATGACTCCTGGGCAGTAGAACTATTCTCCATCAGGACACCAGCCTGCAGACTCTACTCTCAGCCCTCCTCCTACTCCAGCTGGCGCTCCAGTGTCTCTGACCCCCAAAGGAAGTAAACTGGAACCCACAATGTGGAGACACTAGTGTATACTCATACAAAGTGTGACAGAAATGGGCCCGGGACTCAGGTCTTGTTAACTCAACATCTCTGCCCTCTGCTGCTGCTGCTGTTATGTGCCATCAAGTCAACTGCAATTCTTAGCAACTCTATGCGCAGTGGCTCTGAAGTTGTCTTATTCTGAGCCAACCTCACCATTTCAAACACACCTGACTCCATTGCCATAGTCAATGTGTCAATCCATTTCATTCATGTCTTCCTCCTGCGCTGGCATCCTACCCTTCTAAGCCTGATGTCCTGCTACAAGGACTGATCTCTCCTAGCCATATGCCCAAAATAGTGTGATACGGAGCTTCAAAATCCTTGCCTCCTTGATGCAAACTTGTTTCATTCTCTCCAGGATAGATCAATTTGTTCTTTTGGCATTCCCTGGTATGTTCAGTATTCTCCTCCAGCACCACAACTCAAAGGCAGCTATCATTCTTCTGTAATCCTTAGTCACTGTCCAGTTCTCAGAAGCATAGCAAGCAATTGAGAAGACTATGGCCTGGATCAGGCACACCTTAGTGTCTAAACTGACATCATTGCTCTTTAGCATTATGGATTGATCTTTGACAGCAGATTTTCCCAATTCAACTCATATTTTCATTTCCTGACTGCTGGTACCAAGAATGTTGTTTGTGGATCCAAACAAAATTAAATCATTAACAACCTCAATCTTTTATCTATCTATCTTGATACTGTCTATTGGCCTGATGGTGAGGATCTTTGTTTTCTTAATATTGAGATGTAATCCACATTGAAGGCTGCAATCTTTGATCTTCTGCAGCAAACGCTTCAAGTCCTCTTGAGTTTCAGTGGGCAAGGCTGTGTTATCTGCATAATGCACGTTATTTTTGAGTCCTCCTCCAAATCCGATGCCACATTTTTCCTCACAAAGTCCATCCTCCCAAATGATCTGATGCTTATGCAAATTGAAAAATATGAGGAAAGAATATGTCTCTCATACACCCCTTTCTTGATTTTGAACCATACAGTGTTCCCTTGTTCTGTTTCAAAACCAGCTTCCTGGTCTACACCTAAGTTTCCCATGAGCACAATCAGGTGTTCTGAGATTCCCATTCTTCTCAACATTAGTCACAATTATTTTGTGATCCACACAGTCAGATGTCTTTGCATAGTTACAACACAAATAGACATCCTTCTGATACTCCATTTTCAGGCGTGATCTATCTGACACCAGCAAAGAGATATTTGTTTTCCCAAGTGCTAAAATCCCAGAGAACTCCACGATCTTACTCTACTACTTGGGTGTGTGTCTCCTTGAATTTTATATCAGCCCACAGGAGAAGTCACCACCTCCTGTACATGAAAGATTAGGCAGGAGAAAATCCACTCTTAACAGTCTTAAAATAACTAGGCAATGTTAATATAATGCCTAATATTTTTTTAAAGTTCCTCTGCCAGTCCTCATTTTTCTGTTCTAAATCTGGGAAGAAAGTAACAGCACACAGTTTGATAGCCATTTATTAGTTACGTACTCAGAGGATGGCACGGGATAGGACAGTGTTCAAATTGGTAGTTCATAGTGTTGCTATTAGTTGTACTCATCTTGATGGCACTGAACAAAAACAACAAAAAAAATGTATAGTGAGGTGTCAGGTCTTATGGTAAGATATAGATATAGATAGATATAGGTGTAGGTATAGATATAGATATATAGAGAGAGATAGAGATAGAGATAGATAGATATATGAATAAGAACTAAGTCCTTCCCTCAAATTACTCATAAAATATCTGTGAAGGTGTTCAATAAACCAGAAATTACAACCAAGTATGCTAGAACTATTAGAGACATGAAAACAGGGACAGAGACATTTCAAAGAGGAGTCTCCTAATTCTAAGGGGGGCATGAATTAAAGGGAATCTTCTCAAAGTATTGTCCAAGCAGAGTGATGGAGACTGAGCGTAATGAATTAGTTAGGGAGTCTTGAGAGGAGAGGTGTTCTAAGTAGAGGTAAGACAGGGTACATGAAACACAAGACTAAGAATACACAGGCATCGCAGAAATAGTGAAAAGGTTCGCCTGGAGCATGTTGGGAGATGTGGACAATGAGACTGGAGAGAGACTCAGAGGCCAGGTTTTAAAGGTCGCCAGGCCTGTTCTGTCGTCTGATTTTTATCTTTAAGTCTTTTGAGAGTTACTGATGGATTTTAGTAAAGGAAAGAAAAGATCTTGTTGTGCTTCAGAAAATATACATCTGGTAATAGTGTGGAGGATGATTGGGAGATGTAAAAAAGTGGAGCTAAGCTGAACAGACTAGAAATTTTCAAAGTAAGCCCAGTGGGAAATGCTGAGTGTGTGGAGGATGTTGTTATTATGTGTCGTTGAGTCACCTGTGACTTAGAGTGACCTTTGAAGCCTGTCCTATCCTGAGCCAGTCTCACCAACTCTGACACACCTACCTCATTATTCCAGTTACTGTATCAATCCATGGTCTTCCTCTCCTGCACTATCCCTCCAATGTTCCAAGAGTGATGTCCTTTTCCAAGAACTGGTATCTCCTGGCCACATGCCCAAACTATGTGATATGGAGCTTCAAACTCCTAGCCTCTGAGGAGAAACTTGGTTTCACCCTCTCTAATGTTGTTGTTTGTTGTTACGTGCCATAGAGTCGTTTGCGACTCATAATGACCCTATGTACAAGAGCTCTAAATGCTGTTCTATCCTGTGCCAACCTAGCCATCTCAAACGCACTTATTCCCACTGCTCCAGTCACAGAATAGATCCATCTCATTGAAGGTCTTCCACTCTTTTGTCGCCCCTCCACTCTGCCAAGATGATGTCCCTCTCCAAGCACCAGTCCCTCCTTGCAACATGCCCAAAGTACGTCAGATGAAGCTTCAGAATCCTTGACTCCAAGAAGCATTCCTGCTTCACCTTCTCCAGTACAAACCTGTTTGTTCACCTAGCAGTCCATGGTATATTCAACACTTTTCTCCAGCACCACAGCTCAAAGGCATCAATTCTCTTTCTATCAATCCTACTCACTGTACAACTCTCTGATGCTTAGCACGTAATTGCGAAGACTATAGCCCGGATCAGGTGCACCTTAGTCTCCAGCCTGATGTCACTGCTCTTCAGTACTCTTGAGGGGTCCCTCGCGGCTGACTTTCCCAATGCAATTTGTCTCTTGATTTCCTGGCTGCTGGTACCAAGAGTGTTGATTGTGAAGCCAAGTAAACTAAAATTGTTAACAATCTCAATCTCTTTACCATCCATACTGATGCTGCCAATTGGCCCAGTGGTGAGAATCTTTGCTTTCTTGATTTTGAGCTTCAAATCCATATAGGAGGCTGCAATCCTTGACTTTCTGTAGCAAGCGCTTCAGGTCCTCCTCAGTTTCAGCAAGCAGGCTTGAGTCATCCGCATAATGCAGGTTGTTGCTGACTCTTCCACCAATCCTGATGCCACATTCCTCCTCATACAGCCTGGCATCTCCGATGATCTGTTCTGCATACAGATTGAAAAGGTATGGCGACAGAATACATCCCTTATGGACCCCCTTCTTGATTTAGAACCATGTAGTGTCTCCTTGCTCTATTCTGACGACTGCCTCTTGGTCCACGTATAGGTTTGGTATTAGCACAATCAAATGTTCTGTGATTCCCATTCTTCTCAGAGTCAGCCATAACTTGTTGTGATCCACACAGCCAAAAGCCTTTGCATAGTCAATGAAGCACAGATAGACATTCTTCTGGTATTCTCTGCTTTCTGCCAAGATCCATCTTACATTAGCTATAATATCCCTAGTACCACGGCCTCTTCTAAATCCAGCCTGTACATCTGGCAGTTCTCTGTTGACATATTGTTCCAAATTTTTTTGGATAATTTTCATCAGAATCTTGCTTGCATGTGATATTAATGATACTAACCAATGCATACCTATTTGTTTTCTTGGCAGTCCATGGTATGTTCAAGACTCTTCTCCAGCGCCACAGCTCAAAGACATGGATTCTTCTGTCAACCTTAGTCATTGTCCAGATCTCTGATGCATAGCAAGTAATTGTGAAGCTCATAGCCTGAATTAGGCATACCTTAGTCTATAGACCGACATCATTGGCCTTTAGCATTTTGAAGAGGTCCCTGACAGCAGATTTGTATAATGCAGATCATCTTTTAATTTCCTAACTATTGGTGCCAAGGGTTTGATTGTGTAATTAAGCAAGCTGAAATTGTTAACATCTAAATCTCTTCTCCATCTATAATGGTGCTGCCAATTGGCCCAGTGGTGACAATCTTTGTCTTCCTGATGTTGAGCCGATTCATATTGAAGCCTACAGTCCTTGACCTTCAGCACTTCAGGTCCTCCTCAGTTTCAGCAAGCAGGGCTCTATAACTGAATAATGCAGGTTGTTGATGAGTCTTGCCCAAATCCTGATACCACATTCCTTCTTATAAAGCCCAGCCTCCCAGATGATCTGTTCTGCATAGCAATTGAAAAGGTATGAAGACAGAACACATTTCTGACACACTCCTTTCCTGATTAGTTGCCTTCAAGTCTTCTCTCCACAAGGATTTCAGGAGGTGATCATCTGGTCTATCCTCTGAGGCAACTCTGAGTGTTCAAATTGCCGACATTCTAGCTACTAACTGAATACTTATGATGCTCAGGGATATCTCTGGTCTTTGTTGTTGTTAGGATACTGTCTAGATACTTCTGACTCATGGTGTCTTTATATACAACATAATGGCACATGGTCCAGACTCGTGGCATCATCAGTCATTGCCATGGTTGAATCCATTGTTACCACCATAGAGTCTGTCTGTCTCATGGAGTATCTTCCCCCTCGGTGGCTGAAATTTAAAGCCATTAAAAGTTCTTTCTGCAGTGATAGATGTTATGGATTTAATTCTCTCAAAAGATATGTTGCAGTCCTCACCCTTGCTCCTTATGAACATGACCCAGTTAGTAGATGATGGTCTGAAAATGTTAACAATTAACCTGAAGTCATACCAGAGTCGTGTGAGTCTTTACTGACTCATAATCACCCAGTTGCCCTTGAGTTGATCCCGACTCATGGCAACCCCAGAAGTGTCAGAGAAGATCTGTATTCCACGGGGTTTCTAGTGGCTGTTTGGGTTTTGTTTTGTTTTTTAAATTTTACTTTATATTGGTTTGCATACATTGTGTTTCATCCATGTACATTGTGTTTCACACCTTCCTTCATTTATATTGTGTTTTATACAGTCATTCATACTGTGTTTTATAAAATGAATCACCATGGATCTATGCTTACTATTATCCTGTCTTTTCAGGTGCCCAGTGGATCTTTCCTAATTCTTTCACTTCCCCTCCATCTGTCCACCAAACCTGTTATCCTACTGATTTACTCCCCTCCTCATTTTCTGTTCTCTAGGCTCCTCTTCTTATCCTTTAGGAGTTAAATACACATCTTACTTGTTACCTTTTTGGTTTACACTAATGGTCTTATGCACTATTTGTCCTTATGAGACTGAGATAATTCTTTCAGCAGAATGCTTACTAGACTTTTCCATGTTATATAGTATTTTATTAAATCATTGCTCCTTAGTGCAGCATAGTATTCCATTGTGCAAATGTACCACAATTTCTCAATCTATTCATTTGTTGATGGACATTTAGGCTGTCCACCTTCTTGTCATTATGAAGAATGTTGCTATGAACATTGGTGTACAAATCTCTGTTTGAGTCTTAGTTCTGTTTTTCTGGCGCTATATTTCTTACAGTGGATAGCTGGCTCATATGAGATGTCTATGTTAACATTTTTGAGGAAATATTTAGTGGCTGCTTTTTAAGAAGTAGGTCACTAGACTTTTGTAGACCTGAACCACTGGCCTTTTGTTTGACGGATGAGTATGTTAGCCTTTTGCACCACTGTGGAGTCTAACCCAACTGTAGAAGTATTCTGCTAAAAGAAGGTAAAAACTCAGAGATAAACAGGGCAAAGATGTGCATGTGAAGATGCATACACTCCAAGGAACACTTGGGGCTACCTGAAGCTAAAGGAGACAAGGTCTTTTCCTAGAGTCAATGGAAAGAGCATGGTGATGTTGACATCCTTAATTCAGACTGCTAACCTCAGAGACAATGATGTCTATTCCCATAAGTCATTGCCTTTGAGAGACTTTAGTGTGGCACCCCCTAGGAAACTAATATAATATACAGTAAGAAGTTAAAGATTTAAGTCCATACAATAAATGGATTACTGGATTGCAGAATAATTGCTTTTTATGATCCCACCATTTGCTTCTGAATACTGGCATAACTGGCATCAAAAGCAGCAAGTTTACCATTCTGGGTTGACTACCATAGGAATACCTCATTCTGTGCAGTCCCATGAATCAAAGTCATACCTTCTTGAAATTAAGGTAGGAATAATGAACCTGTGTTGCAAACAGACAAGTGCTTGGCTGTTAACGAAAAGATCAGTGCTTCAAACACACCTACAAGTGCTTTAGAAGAAAGGCCTGGTGACTTCTTGTCAAAAGCTACAACCATTGAAAAGAATGCATATCTACTGTGGAATGCATGAGGTGACCAGGAATTAGAATTGCCAACAACTAGCTTGGAATTATGCTTGGAAAGATGGAGGGACAGGAAAAGAGAGGAACGACTCCCTACCCCGTAAGACAGATCAACATGGTGACTGCGGCAATTGACTCCAGTGTGTCAGGGATAAGGTCATCACAAGATAGACAGGGTTCAAGTCTTTCATAGGGTTGCTGTGAGCCACACTCAACTCAGCAGCACCTAAAAACAACAACATCAGTTTGAAATTTTGGAGAGCAAGAAGGGAAGTAAGAAATTGTGTGTATTTCACAAATAGTAGGTGCTTTGTCAGTCACCAAGTGGAAGCAACTTAAACTCAGTTCAGTTTATTATTCTGAAATATCCTTGAGCCCAGACGAGACTCAGAAGCCTGGCCTAACACAAGGGGAAGGTCAACAATGATTGTTCTGATCTCTTGGTTTTAAGATCCATGTTAGTCCATCTACCATAGAGAAACCTGCATGAATTTTTCTTGTGAAAGACATTTGAGTAGAGATGAACTAAAGATTATGTGGGCAAATCCAGGACAGTGTCTCTTTGTTGAAATATGTCAGTTGCTATGCCGTCAACTCCTGGAGCCTTGTTTTTTAACAGTTTCTTCAGAGCAACTTGAACTTCCTCCTTCATCACCACAGGCTCTTGCTCATATGTTTTTCATTAAATTCTTCTATGCCAGTCAATTCTTTCTGATAGTGACTCTGCGTACTTCTTCCATCTTCTTTCAACAAAGAGACACTGCCCTGGATGTGCTCACTAAGTTGTGCCAAGAAATCTGGGGACAGCCAGCTGGCCAACTGACTGGAAAAGATCAATATTTCTTTCCATTACAAAGAAAGGTGATCCAACAGAGTGTGGAAATTATCGAACAATATCATTGATATCACATGCAAGCAAGAGTCTACTGAAAATGATCCAAAAACAATTGGAGCAATATGTCAACAGAGAACTGCCAGATGTACAGGCTGGATTTAGAAGAGGTCATGGTACTAGGGATATTATAGCTAAAATGGATCTTGGCAGATAGCTGAGAATACCAGAGGAATCACTGCTTCATTGACTGTTTCATTGGCTTTTGACTGTTTGTGTGGATCACAACAAGCTGTGGCTGACTCTGAGAAGAATGGAATCCCAGAACATTTGTGCTAATGCGAAACCTATACTTGGACCAAGAGGCAGTCATCAGAACAGAGCAAGGAGACACTACATAGTTAGAAATCAAGAAGGAGGTCCATAAGGGATGTATTCTGTCTCCATACCTTTTCAATCTGTATGCAGAACAGATCATGGGAGATGCCAGGCTGTATGAGAAGGAATGTGACATCAGGATTGGTGGAAGAGTCAGCAACAACCTGTTTATGCGGATGACTCAAGCCTGCTTGCTGAAACTGAGGAGGACCTGAAGCGCTTGCTACAGAAGGTCAAGGATTGCAGCCTCCTATATGAATTTGAAGCTCAACATTAAGAAAACAAAGATTCTCACCACTGGGCCAATTGGCAGCATCAGTATGGATGATAAAGAGATTGAGATTGTTAACAATTTTAGTTTACTTGGCTCCACAATCAACACTCTTGGTACCAGCAGCCAGGAAATCAAGAGACAAATTGCATTGGGAAAGTCAGCTGTGAGGGACCTCTCAAGAGTACGAAGAGCAGTGACGTCAGGCTGGAGATTAAGGTGTGCCTGATCCATACTCTAGTCTTCACATTTACTTGCTATGCATTGGAGAATTGGACAATGATTAGGGATGATAGAGAATTGATGCCTTTGAGCTGTGGTCTGGAGAAGAGTGTTGAATAGACTGCTAGGAGAACAAACAGGTTTGTCCTGGAGAAGGTGAAGCAGGAATGCTTCATGGAGTCAAGGATTCTGAAGCTTCATCTGATTTACTTTGGGCATGTTGCAAGGAGGGACTGGTCCTTGGAGAGGGACATCATATTTGGGAGAGTGGAGGGACAACCCTCAATGAGATTGATCGATTCTGTGAGTGGAGTGGTGGGAATGAGTGTGTTTGAGAAGGGGAGGTTGGCACAGGCTAGAGCAGTGTTTAGGGCTCTTGTACACAGGGTCGCTATGAGTTGCAAGGGACTCAATGGCACATAACAACAACAACAACAAGGATTACGTGGCAGCTTAAGAATAGGTGAGGGAGGACCTGAGTTTGTAGTACATTCTTAAGCTTCCTTGAAGTAAGTAGCTAGAGGTCATGTTTCTGTAAACACTCTGATTCTTGCCATTTCGAGCATATGTTTTCTTGCTATCGTTTAATTGGTTTTTATTCTAAATTTAACACAAAAACAGTTTGTGATGGTGACAACTGTGAGCACTGGCATGGTGCATGTCAATTCCAGGGAGGTGTGAGACATCAGGACCTTAGCCATGCCTTCCTCCTCTCTCTGCATCACAACAGCCTGCATTAAGGAGCAGGGATTGCTCAGTGTGCCCTTTCCTGCCTGTGTTGTCATGTTTATAGATGTCAGCTTCTGGGGAACAAAGGGAGAGGAGTAATCTGAAATCCAAGTGATACTACTGGAAGCCGTGTAGAAACAGCAGGCGAATGCCAATGGGTTGGAAGCTGCTATGAAGGAAAAACTGGGTGTCAGGATTGAAGGAAGAGGAATGGACGACCTGTGAAATGCAGATGACTTGACTTTGTTTGCTGATAGGGGAGAAGATTTGAAATACTGATGAAAATCAAAGACTTCAGCCTTCAGTATGGATACCACCTCAGTGTAAGAAAACAAACAATTCATACAACTGGACCAGTAAGCAATATTGACAGAGAAAAGATTGAAGTAGTCAAAGATTTTGTTTAACATGGACCTTTAATCAACTCCCATGGAAGCAGCGCTCAAAAAAATCAAACAATTGCACTAGTCAAGTCTGCATCAAAAGCCCTCCTTAAGGTGTTAAAGAGTAAAGATGTCACTTTGAGGACGAAGGTGTACCTGCCCCAAGTCATGATATTTTCATATACATTCTTTATATGTAGTTGAAAGCTTAACAATTTAATAAGGAAGACCAAAGAAAAAGGGATGCCTTTGGGTTTGATGTTTTCAAAGAATATTAAATAAATCGTGGACTGCCAGAAGAATGGAAAAGCCTGTCTTAGGAGAAGTGCAGCCAGAATACTCCTTAGAAGCAGTACAACTTCATCCTGTTCTTGTAAGTTTAATGCTCATTGTTTTTCCAGTCAAAGCCTCTGTACCAGGGTGACTGAAGCAACCTGTATTGTACCTAATGTTCTAGTCAACTTCTGTCTGTGCTCAAACTATTGTCCTGCGTGAGACCTTAAGTGACTTCCCTGAGTCTCATTCATTTTCTCTTTTCTCCAAACTCCTATGTTGCTTATAGTCTCTAAGATTTAATTGTGCGTTGTTGTTATGTGCCTTCAAGTCGGAACTGAATTATAGCTAGCCCCCTAGCAGGTTTTCTGAGGCTGTAAATCACATGGGTGGAGACTGTCGTCTTTTGCCCTTTGAGCATCTGGTGGATTTAAACTGTATGCCTTTGGGTTGGCAATACAACTCTTTATCACTCAGCTATCAGACCTCTAACATGTAAGTATAGGACTTAAACATATTTGGAGTCAGAAAGTTCTGGATACAGGTTCCAGTCCCCCTACTTATGAGTTCTGTGATGATAAATAACCTCTCAGTCATTCAGTTTTGGGCAGAATATTAAATGGTTCAGGAAGTATTAAGAGAAGATGGAAGGAATATACTGAGTCATTATATAGAAAGGAATTGGTAGATACAGAGGAATTTAAAGAAATAACATATGAGCAAGAACCTATGGTGATGAAGGAAGAAGTTCAAGGTGCTTTGAAGGAAATAGCAAAAATTAAGGCCCCAGGAATAGATAGTATACCAATTGAAGTATTTCAGATAAGAGATGTTGCCCTGGATGTGCTCACCAAGTTGTGCCAAGAAATCTGGAGAATAACCACTTGGCCATCTGACTGGAAAAGATCTATATTTGTTTCCATTCCAAAGAAAGGTGATCCAACTGAGTGTGGAAACTACAAAACAGTATCATTGATTTCACATGCAAGCAAGATTCTGCTGAAGATCATCCAAAAACTATTAGAATAGCACATCAGCAGAGAACTGCCGGAAGTCCAGGCTGGGTTTAGAAGGGGTCGTGGTACTAGGGATATCGTTGCTGATGTTAGATGGATCTTGGCTGAAAGCAGAGAATACCAGAAGAATGTCTATCTGTGTTTCATTGATTATGCAAAGGCATTTGACTGTGTGGATCATAACAAACTGTGGCTGACTCTGAGAAGAATGGAATCCCAGAACATTTGTGCTAATGCGAAACCTATACTTGGACCAAGAGGCAGTCATCAGAACAGAGCAAGGAGACACTACATAGTTAGAAATCAAGAAGGAGGTCCATAAGGGATGTATTCTGTCTCCATACCTTTTCAACCTGTATGCAGAGCAGATTATCCGAGAGGCTGGGCTCTATGAGGAGAATTGTGTCATCAGGATTGGTGGAAGGTCTATTAACAATCTGCGTTATGCAGATGACACAACCCTGCTTGCTGAAACTGAGGAGGACCTCATGCACTTGCTGCGAAGGTTCAAGGACTGCAGCCTTCAGTATGGACTGAGGCTCAATGTCAAGAAGACAAAGATTCTCACCACTGGACCAATTGGCAGCATCAGGATGGATGACGAAGAGATTAAGAGTGTTCACAGCTTCAGTTTGCTCGGCTCCACAGTCAACACTCTTGGCACCAGCAGTCAGGAAATCAAAAAGCGTGTCACAATGGCAAAGTCTGCTGTTAGGGACCTCTCTAAAGTACTCAGGAGCAACAGTGTCTCTCTGGAGACTAAGGTGCACCTGATACAGGCCATGGTATTTGCAATCGCTTGTTATGCATCAGAGAGTTGGACAATGACTAGGGAGGACAGAAGGAGAGTGGATGCTTTTGAGCTGTGGTACTGGAGAAGGGTACTGAATGTACCCTGGACTGCCAGGAAAACAAACAGATTTCTCTTAGAGAGGATTAAACCAAGCTACTCCCTGGAGGCAAGGATTCTGGGGCTTCGTCTGACATACTTTGGACATGTTGCCAGGAGGGACGGGTCCTTGGAGAGGGACATCATGCTTGGGAGGGTGGAGGGACAGCGCAGGAGGGGAAGACCCTCTATGAGATGGATTGACTCGGTGACTGGGGTAATCGGGATGGGTGTGTCAGAGGCGGTGCGGTTGGCGCAGGATAGAGCAGGGTTTAGGGCTGTTGTGCATAGGGTCGCTATGAGTCGGAAACAACTCGACGGCACATAACAACAACAACAAAAATGAGTTTTATCAACCACCAAGACTGATAAGAAGAACAGATTCGAAGTGTTTTTGCAAAGGGCCTGGAACATAGAAAATAACTCATAAAGAACAACTGCTGTTATTACCATCATTCTCATTAGTATTATTTATGGATGCTTATTAGTTTTGCTTCTCTAAATAGGTTATTAATTATCTCAGGACTTTTTATTACACGGATTTTTTAAAAAGAAAAGAAAAAATATTCATTGCTATGACCTTCCATCGGATTTTAAGTCTGTGAATCTTTACAAGAGGAGACTACCTACTTTTCTCCCTCAGAGTACCTGGTGCACTGCCTGCAATGTCCCCTTTTATTTCCTTTTAAGGACCAACTTTTCATGGTACTTGTCCTGATTGTTTTCATAGTGTTCGAAACTGTGTTTTTCTGTGTAGAGGGATATAATTTTCTCAACACTAATCATAATAAATGTTGTATTAAATTGTAAAAAAAAAAAAAAAAAAACCAAACCAAAAAAACCCAAAACCACCCTTTTCAGTTATCACCCTTCCACGTAGTTCACTCTGCCACCAGAGAAGCTAGCAGAGCAGGGACACATGATAGTTCTTCAGTAGACATGGATTGATTGGTAAACCTGTTCATAACTTATCTGGAAGCTAACAATCCAGTATGATCTTACAGTTGTGGAAAAACTGTACAGTGTAAAAGGCATTTCCATTCTCTTTAGCAAAAGAAAGTGATCAAAGAAGTTTTGTTGCATCACCTGATGTAATTTCAACAAGTGATGGGGAAAACTTGGCAAGTTCTGTTTTTCTTCAATCTTCTCTAACATATAAAATTGATTTAAACCAGAGAGAGTGGGGAAAGCATGCAAGAGATAATATTTGCTTAAAATGACAAGACGGTAAACAAAGGTAGATGTTGATACCTTTGATGGAAGAAGCGTCTGGCCCTGGCATACCGTCACCTGCAGGAGCTAAGAAGGCTTCCCACCTGTGGCTTCCGTGCAGTTGGCACTCATCTTTAAGAAAGGGTGAGTTAAGAATGGTGATTGTGTCTGCACCAAGTGCCAGAATGTTGTTCTTTTTCCTCAAATTTGGGAAAATACAAGAAGGCTGCTTTTTTCCTTAAATTTGGGAAAATATTATCTTCTGTAAAGTAGAAGTTGGTAAACATTATATACACCTCCTCTGTGATCTGTGCAACTTCAGAATAGATATCGAGATCTAAGATGCAGCTACTGTGAACAGTGATAGCAAACCACATATTCTTTATGAAAAGGAATTTTAAATTTTTAGATGCTTTTGGCTAACAATCCCTACTTATTCTTTCTCATAAAAAGAGTGTATGTAGTATGATGAAGACTGAGTCTGACTTCAGCTTACTCCAAAAAGGGAAACTCTCCCCATCAACAATACCCACAGTACAAAATCAATTACTATCATGTCAGACATTGTCTCTCAAGCTCATGCACCCACCACCTCTCCTAATTCCAAACCCCAATCTTACTGGTCTACTGGGTGCAAAATCTGTTGTAATGACTATACCGATCTCACCAAACTATTGTTGTTGTTTGCTGTTATGTGCTGTTGAGTCGCTTGCAGCTCATAGCCACCCTATGTACAACAGCCCTGAAACCTGCTCTATCCTGTGCCAACTTTACTGTCTCTGACACACTTACCCTCATTACCCCAGTCCCTGTATCAATCCATCTCATTGATATTTTCTCTCTCGTTCTTCATCTCTCCATCCTTCCAAGCATGATGTTCCCCTCCAAGGACTGATCTCTCATTGCAATATGTCCAAAGTATGCCAAACGAAGCCTCATAATCCTTGCCTCCAAGGAGCAGCCCAGTTTCACCCTCTCCAAGACAAACCTGTTTTCCTGGTCATCCTCTTCTTCAGCACCACAGCTCAAAGGCATAAATTATCTTTCTATATCATCTCTAATCATTGTCCAGCTCTCTGATGCATAGCAAGCAATTGCAAAGACTATGGCCTGAATCAGGTGCATCTTAGTCTCCAGACTAAGGTTGTTGCTCTTCAGTACTCTGGAAAGGACCCTGCCAGCAAACTTTCCCAATGCAGTTCATCTCTTGATTACTGAACTGTACTTACAGTTACTGGGTTTATTAGATAAGTTAATCAGGTTATAATTCAGGTTGAGATATATAAGACAGTTATTAATATAGCAGGGTCCAGTTGGCAGTTACACCAACCATCCTTTCAACTTCGACTATACCCTGCCCCAAAGATTTCCTATAATACATGTATGACAGACATACATGCATATATAGGGAGCTCTGGTGGCCTAGTGGTAAGAAACTGTGCTGCAATCCCAAAAGCAAGCAATTGGAATCCACCAGCTGCTCTGCAGGAGGAAAGACAGTCTCTTCCCATGCAATTTGCTGTCTCTGAAAACCTGCTGGAGGGTCACCTAGGGGTCGGTTCCAACTTAAGGGTACACAACAAGAACATACCCATTATTACTCTGTGTCTTTTCAAGACACCACTGAATCTTTCCTATTCCTTCACACCACCACCCTGCCCCCCAAGCCTGGGTACGAAACTCTGCTATCGTAGTGATTTCTTCCTGTTTTTTAATGACCTAGTAATTAAAGTAAAAAGTCATGGGTTGGTCACCATCAGCTGCTCCATGGGTGAAATATGTGGGAGTCTGTTAGGTAAAGATTGCAGCTTTGAAACCATATGGCCAGTTCTACAATGTCCTGCCAACTCACAACTCTGTCCTGCAGGCTTGCAGCAAGTGAGAATCCATTCCTTGACAGTGGAGCGGGTTTACAAGCTGTCAAGAGTTTCCTAATGATATTGTTGTTGTTGTTATGTACCATTTAGTTGGAACCAATTAATAGCTGACCTCCAGCAGTTTTACAGAGGCTGTAGATTCAGGGGAGGAGATTGCCCCTCTTTCTACCACAGAACCACTGGTGGATTCAAACCCCCTGCCTTTGTATTGGCAACACAACTCCTTGCCTCTTGGCCACCAGAACTGCTTTCCTGAACATGAACATCTGAAAATGATAAAAAAAATGGCATTTTCATGTCCATAATAAGGTTTTATTGGAACATGATCCTGTCCATTTGTGTATTGCTTGCAGCTGCTTCTGTGTTACAAAGACATGTTTGATTAGTTGAGACAGAGACTGGCCCACAGAGCCTCAAACATTTACTATATGGTCTTGTATAAAGTACCCTGGATAGTACAGTGGTTAACATAGTTGGCTGCTAGTAAAAGGCTTGTTGTTCAGAACCACCAGCCATTTAATGAGAGAAAGATATGGCGGGTCTACTTGGAAATCCTACAGAGCAACTGTGTACCTATAGGGTCCTATATTATCCTATAGTGTCACTGTGAATCAGAATCAACTTGATGACATTGGATTTGGTTTTGATTTGGGTCATTTACAGATTAAGTTTGCTGGCTCCCACCACAGAGGGTCTCACTCACTCATTGTTGCCCAGTGGGAATGGACTCAGCTGACCTTCCATTAGCTTTTCTGAGACTGGAAATCACACGGAAGAAGATTGCCCATCTTTCTCCCTGCCAGAGATGCTCTACCTTTTGGTTAGCAGCACAATGTCCTATGGACAAAACCACCCACACTCCCTTCTCTAGATGGTAGCTCTTATATTAAGAGCACCCTCCTCCCTCAAGTCCTAGTCCAAAGCTTCTGTCCGCATTGAAAGCTCTCTTACTCCAAACCGCCCTGCTATGAGCTGGTCCTTATTTGAACCTTATTTTTTTTAAGCGATGCTTATATTCTGTGTGCCTGCCTTATCTCCTCTACAAGATAATTCATCTTTTGAATGTAGGGATTACACATAATTCATTTTAGTTTATTCAGGAGACCTGCAGAGTACCTTGTAAATAGAGTCTAGACATTCAATAACTTTGTATTTGCTCTATCGAATTGAATTGAGTGTAGTTTGGAGCTCCTGACTTTTGCCTGTTGACAACTAACTTTTTGATGGAAAGAACGTCCTGTGGGGCAGAAGCAGAAGAAGGACCTGAAATTGTTTGCACGCAAACAAAGAAATAACACTGACAACTTTGAGACAGCCACTTACCACTATACACGCAGAATTTCAGCTCCAGGTACCTATTGGTAACATTCATTTCCTGCTGTTTCTGAAAGTAAAATGTTAGACGTGCCCCAGGGATTTGGGAATGCTAACGATGGATTTTTCTTATGAACAATTTTAGGAGAGTCCCTTTCTCTCAGCTTTCCTGACACCATTTAAGTTCTCAGCAGTAGGTATGTTGTTAGGAACGGATGTGGATGTGTTTGTGCACACAGGTGGAAATGACACCACCAATTCTCAGTTACCATTGAGTCAATTCCAACTCGTGGTAACCCTCTGTGCCTGAGCTCAGCTGTGCTCCACAGTGTTTGTGTGGCTTTGATTTTTCAGAAATGGATCCCCAAACCTTTTTTTTTCCCTGAGACATATTTAACTGTTTCTGCCTTTCACCAAACACCAAGTTCACTACTGCTGAGTTGATTCCAACTCATAGTGACCTTGTAGGACAGAACGGAGTTACCAAGATTGTCTTTATAGGCAAATTTCCTTACCCTCTACAGTGGAGAACCACTGGCCTTGTGGATCACAGTTCAGTGCTTAGCTCGGTACACCATCAAGCCTTCTCTTTGTGCCAACCAAGGAGTCCTTTATCTGCCAGAATAATGATTGTATTTAAATTGCCATTCACTAGGCGATTGTATTTAAATTGCCATTCACTAGGCTTTTTCCCCCCTGTTGTTGTTGTGTGTCATTGAGTCAGAACCGACTCATAGCTGACCCACCAGAGCATTTCCAGAGACAGTAAACTGCATGGAAGGAGACTGCCCATCCTTCTCCTGAAGAGCAGCTGGTGTATGCAACTGCATGCCTTTGGGATTACAACTCAGCTTCCTACAGCTCCCTTTTAAAATTATAGGAATGAAAATGAAATACGAGTTCCTATAGCTATGAGCTTTGGAAACAGAATTTATGACAATCTATGTAAAGTGGCTTATTTCCTGTATTTCGCTATGGGGTTCTGATTCTAGACTGAGGCAGGAGAAAGCTATCGCCCCACGGTGACTTGCTAATACCTACTGGAGATTTGCTTTTTTTTTTTTTTCTTTTCTGTGAAAATGATAAAGGATCTACAAATTGTAGCACTTAGTACTAACACCTAAGTGTTATGAATAGTTATTGAACACAAGGCGTAGAGGTCCTTAAGTGCTCCATTTATATGCCATGCACCCCACACAAGCACCATTCAACTACTATTGCATTTTGAGAGAATGTATTTTGTAACTCGTAAGTTTGGCTTTGGGATAAAAATTTAAACTTATCCCACTAGTGTAGCAGTTTTATTTGAAGGCATTAAAGCTCAACATGGCCCAAACCATCTTCTCTACCCATTCTGCCTCCAATATTAATTAAAGCATCAACCAAGTCCCAGAGAGAGCAGGTCTCAGCTCTGAGAATCCCCTTGGGGCCATGGGGATGGCATCAACTCTGAACAAGTACACCCGCAGCAAAGAAGATGCCTGAGAGGCAAAAAGATTAAACAAACCAACCACTTCTTCTGATGTCATGCATCAAAATTTAACAAGGAAGCCCAGTGTCAAACCAGTTTTGAATTCTGAATCATGTTTCCTTTTTTATTATCCTGTGGGGATGTCAGGGACTGTGACTCCGGTACCAAAGCCAGGGACCAGCTGAGCCCACGGTTTTGCTTTGCTCCTGCCTCCATCCGAGGAAAGGAAGCTCAGTACTGTCAAACTAAAAACCAATCAAATTCATGGCTGCCTGGTCAGCACTGGTTCCTTCCAGGCTCTAACATGCACTAGATGAGATGCCCATCTATCTCCTATGCAGTTCCTGGTGGTTTGAATCCCCAGAGATGCACCATCCATGGATTATCAGTACAGGTATACTCCAGACTGTACCACCGGAGCTCCCTCAGTGCTGTCAAAGTCTCTGACTAAGTCATAATATCTTCATATTTTTTTATTTATTATTTTGCTAAACAAGAGAGAGTGTCTCACCCCCTAGACCCTGTACCATCCTCAAAGTCTTTCTTTGGTGTCTCAACAAAATGGGAGACTTGAGAGCATCTTTAATTCTCTGATATTAATTCTGCCTGGTTTAAGGTCCTGCACTTTTGAAGCCTGCAAGTTAATCCACCAAGCTTAACCACCAAGTGTTCTCATTCGGTTTCTGTTTCATGAAGATTCTTGTTTCATGTTGGGGAATGAGTTTTAAAAATGCAATACTTTATTGAGTACCTACTGGGTGGCTCAGGGGTAGATGTCTAGCCTTCCATGTGGGACAGCCAGGTTTGAGTCTCAGCCGGCATACTTCATGTGCACATACCACACCCGTGTCATTGAAGGCATGCGCCTTGTGAGGATGCGCGACAGGATTCAACAGAGCTTCTAGTCTAAGAATAAGAAGAGAGGCCTGGTGAAAATCATCCAGTGAAAATCCTGTGGATCACAATGGTGCATCCATTCTAATCACAGAGATAGGGCAGGACCTTGTAGCATTTTGTTCCGTGTGCATAGTCACCAGGTGTTGAGGGCTGACTGGAGAGCAATTAACAACAACAACAACAGCAGCAGCAGCTAGGTATCAGGACTCTGTTAGGTTTAAACAAATAGATGAACAAATTTAATTCCACTGAACTGTAGACTTGAAGATTATTGAAATGAGAAATGTCTTATTATTGAAAACACAAATTTAAACTTTGGGTTGCAATATTGAAGGATTCCATTGTAAGTGTGTTAAATAATATAGGAAACATGGGGGGGGAATTAGAAAGAATACACAGTCACTGCACCAAAACCAGTGGGAATATGTTCAGCCCTTTTAGGAAATAGAACATGATTAGAAGCCAGTGGTAAAAGAAAGATGTCAGATTGCCCTCTTTTGGTCTGATACGGAGTGCATTTTCCCCTGGTGTTTTTCTTTTGTTTTATTTTTATTTTTCGTGTGTGTGTGTGTGTGTGTACCTTCAAATTGGATCTGACCGGAACGGGAGGAGATTGCCCCTCCTCCAGCAGAGTACCTCTGGGATTGCAGTGCAGCTTCTTGCCACTAGGCCACCAGAGCTCCCTTCCCCTGGTGTTTTTAATCACCTTAGTCCTGTGTATTATTATTTGACTTTGGCTGAATCATTGGAGTGATTTCAGGCCCAGAATTGTCCCTGGAGGATGTTCTTGAGAAAGGGTATGTCTCAGAGCAAGTAAGTGGCAAAATTTGAATTTGAATACAGACCTGATCAGGAATTCTTGGAGAATACAGGTCAAGGCGCTGACGTGAGATATATATGCTCACAGCCTCCACCTTTGCTGGTCACCACAGAGCTGATGGGCTTGATGTCTCTCTTTTGCCTTCCAATTTATTTCAGGAAAGGGATATTTACTCTCTTGCTTTCACCTGTGGTCCAACCTCAGAGACCTAAGAGACTCTATCTCCCTCAACATTTTTAAAAACTCTACTTGTTCAGGTCTGAGCAGTAGGGTCAGATCTGTCACACTGCTGGTCCTCAGTCTACCCTTCTTCAGAAAAGCCAACTCTGAATAAGTGTGTGTGTGTGTGTGTGTGTATGCATGTGGCATGCATTCACATATATGATAGGAGATATTTGGGGCAGGGTATAGTGGGAAGCTGAAAGAATGGTTAGTGTGACTGCCAACTGGACTCTGCTACATTATTAATAGTTTCTTCCTTTTTCAAGATAAGTGTTGTATAGGAGCCACTCAGCTATGTCATATCTCTATTGTTATGTCTATTGCACATATATTCAGTGTTCTGCCCACAGCATCCTTAAGTATTGCAACTTGAGGCTTGAATGTGTTCTTCAGTTCCTTCAGCTTGAGAAAGGCCAAGCGAGTTTGGCCCTCTTGATTGTCCAGCTCCAGCTCTTTGCACACACATTTCATTATAATACTTTGCTTTGTCTTCCCTAGCTGCTCCTTTTAATCTTCTGTTCAGCTCCTTAACTTCGTGACTTCTGTCCTTTGCTTTGGCTTCTCAGTGCTCTACTGCAATATTAGAATCTCTTCTGACATCCATCTCAATCTTCTTTCCTCCTCTGTCTTTTTAATTCTTCTGACCTTTTACATTCTTCATAGATTGCATCCTTTATATCCTTTCATAGCTCATCTTGTCTTCATTCCATTGTGTTCGAGGCCTCAAATCTGATTCTGAGATAGTTTGTAAATTCAGGTGGGATAGATTCAAGGTCAAATTTTGGTTACTACATATTTAAATTTACCTTCTTTAGCCTTAATTTGAAATTGCATATGTGTCTTGAACAGTACATTGACTGAGAACCACCATATATAAAAGCCAGGTTTAGAAGAAGTCATGGCACTAGGGACATGATCACCAAAGTCAGATAGAACTTGGGAAAAAGCAAAGAATACCAGAAGAATGTTTATCTGTGTTCAGAGGCATTTGACTGTGTGGATAACAACAAATTGTGGCTAAGCTTGAGAAGAATGAGAATCCCAGAACGCTTGATTATGCTTACTCAAAACCTATGCTTGAAAAAAACAACCAATAACCACCACCCCACAACCACCCCCTGTACTTGGGCCTGAAAGCAGTCCTCAGAAGTGAGCAAGGAAATACTGCATGGTTCAAAATCAGTATAGAAATGTGTCAGGGATGCATTCTGTCCAAAACTTTTTAATCCATATGCAGAACAGATCATTTAGGAGGCTAGGTTTTATGAGGAGGAATATGGCATCCGGATTAGAGGAAGACTTATTTATAGCCTGTGCTATGCTTATGACACAGCCTTGCTTGCTGAAACTGAGGAGAGCCTAGAGCATTTGCTGCAAAAAGGAAAGGACTATAATCTTCAATATGGGTTGAAGTTCAACATCAAGAAGACCAAGATTCTCACCATTGGCTTAAATGGCAGCACCACAATAGGTGGAGAAGAGATTGAGGTTGTAAACAATTACAGCTTGCTCAGTTGCACAATCAACATTCTTGGCACGAGCAGTGAGAAAATCGAAAGATGAATTGCATAAAGTGTGCTGTCAGTGATCTCTCCAGAGTGCTGAGGAGCAACAATGTCAGTCTAGAGACTGAAGTTCACCTGCTCCAGGCCATTGTCTTTACAATTACTTGCTATGCATCAGAGAGCTGGACAATGACTAAAAATGACAGAAGAATCTATGCCTTTGAACTGTGGTGCCGGAGAAGAGTCTTGAATATACCACAGACTGCCAAGAGAATAAACAGGTCTGTCTTGGAGAGGGTAAAAACAAGTTTTTCCATGGTGCTAAGGATTTTGAAGCTCTGTCTCATATACTTTGGGCTCGTGGGTAGAAGGGACCAGTCCTTGGAGAAGGACATCATGCTTGGAGAGGTGGAGGGACAGTGCAGGAGTGGAAGATCCCAGAGGAGATAGATTAATATAGTGATTGTGGCAATGGGGAAGGTGTGTTGGCATCAGTGAAATAGGCTCAGGGCAGGACAAGCTTCAGAGCTATTGTACATAGAATCACTATGAGTTTCAGGGGACTCAAAGCACCTAACAAAAACAACAGATTGCATGGATTGAGATTGCCCATCTTTCTCCCATGGAACACCTGGTATTTATGAACCATGTCCCTTTGGGTTGGAAGCACAACTCCTTAACTAAGCCATTATTAGAGCTATATATTTATTTAGATATGGAATTTCTCTTTTACATTTATATTGTTTCTTGAGTGAAAGTTTATAGAGCAAATCATTTTCCATCCAAACAATCACATACATTTTTATGACATGTTGTTGTTGTTGTTGTTATGTGCCATCGAGTCGTTTCCGACTCATAGCGACCCTATGCACAACAGCTCTAAACCCTGTCCTATCCTGCGCCAACCGCACCGCCTCCGACACACCCATCCCGATTACCCCAGTCACTGAATCAA
>NW_006399811.1:4353197-4358970 GCF_000299155.1 Elephantulus edwardii | reverse complement strand
AAGTCATATTTTGGCTCCTGTGGATTTGGTTTAAGTTTCCTCACCTTCAGCTTGAATTTGCATATGAGTAATTGATAGTCTGTTCCACAATCAGCCCCCGGCCTAATTTTCACAGCTGATATTGAGCTTCTCCAGTGGTTCCTTCCATAGCTTACAATAATCTACATTGTAACAGAATTTTTCTCTTTTTTTCTCTTTCCATTCACCCATTTTCCCTATTTCTTCCTGTCGTCTAAGCTTTATGCCTGGACACATTTTGCCCTTTTAATTTTATATAACTGATTGTTCTAAATGATGCCTTTGAGCTGTGGTGTTGGAGAAGAATACTGAATATCCCATGGACTGCCAAAACAAAAAACCAGAACAGATATGTCTGGAAGATTGTGCAGCCTTGGAGGCAACAAAGATAGATCCCTGCCTCACATATGTTAGGCACGTTGTTAGGAGAGGCTATTCATTTGAGAGAGGCAAGATGCTTGGAAAGGTGGAAGGTCAGGGAAAGAGAGGAAGACCCTCATCCAGATGGATTGGCATGGTGACTGAAGATACGGGATCAAGTATGTCAGAGATTGTGAGAATGGCAAAGGATAGGACAGGATTCAGACCTGTTGCTCAGAAGGTTGCTATAGGTTGGACTCAGCTCAGCAGTACCTAAGAGCAACATGGAATTAACAGCTTGGCATTATTGTTCAGCTTATAGGCATGTGTGTTGTTTGCCTGCAAGTCGAACCATAAAGTTGAGTTCAGTTCCAGGTTTGAAGGGGGACTAAGTACCATTATTCTATCAGTCTCTAATGAACCACTAAGCCTTGCCATTTTTATGATTCAGAGGTTAGTTTCACATTTTTTTTTTCTCTCCCATTCTTTCCAAGACCCTCTACGATGCTCCCTTTTCAAGCATCGAACAGTGATAGTGCAGCACCTCTGAATTCTGCTCGTCATCGGTCTATAGAGCTTGAAGTTTGTGTAGTCTATTAGTCCTTTGAACGAATTATATCTATGTCATTTTAAAATTTGCCATTGTTTTAATGTCTGCTATTGTTTACAGTGTAGAGGGAAGTAACAGGCAATCTCAGCACCATTTTGGTTCTGACAGGTACCTGGCATGAGTTGGTAAGGTGATCTGTCAATAGCACGCGTTTCTCTAATCACTGTCTGCAGGGAAGCAAGAACTCTGTCTTCCACACCATCTCCCCCACACCTTCTGCCAGTGTTTACCCCCCTCACTGAAGTTGTCACTCTCTATTGCTTTCTCTCCTTTTAGCGTGAAGTCGATTCTTTGTAAGAAGATGAATTTGCATGACTGAAGGATGTCAGTTTTGAAGACTAAGATTTTGCCTTACCCGAGCTATGGTTCTTTCAGTGGCTTCCTATGTATGAGAAAACTGGACAAAGAATAGGGAAGATTGAAGAGGAATTGATGCCTTAGAATTGTGGTGTTAGTGAATAATACTGAATATATATCATGGACTGCCATAAGAGAAAAAAAAATTGTTGGAAGAAATGCTGCCAAAATACTGCCCAGAGGTAAGGGTCGTGAGACTTCATCTCACAAATTTGGGCACATTGTCAGAGAAGATCCATCCCTGGAAAAGGATATCAGAGAAGGAGTGTAAGGCCTTTAACAAGATGGATTGACACAGTGACTGCAGCAGTGAGGGTTTGAGCAAAGCAGGAATTGTGAGGATGGTATAGGATCAGGCAGTATTACCATCTGTTGTCTGTTGGGTCGCTATGAATCAGAGTCAACTCAATGCCACCTAAAACCAACACATTCTTTGATCAGAAGTCCAAACATTTTCTGACTTTCCTTTTTTAAAAAAGCAAGGGGCAACCGCTGTTGAATTTATTTCACATCATGGTGTCCCAGGGTAATCCAGGGTTCAATAGCTCTCATGGCTGTGATGTTTCAGAAGCAGGTTGGTAGGCCTTTGTTCTTCTGACTGGATTTGAACCAACAACCTTTCAGTTGTTAGTCAAATATTTAACTGTCTGTACCAGCCAGGGACTCTGATTTTCATTGTTACCCCTAAAATAATGAATACCCAGAACTTTTAATCTAGAAAATTCCCAGTAGTAAAGTGACTTTGGCCAATGATAAAAGATTTCCCCCAAAGCTCACTGCTGCTAATTGGAGTGATACTCTTTTCAGGGCCAACATGTGGGCCTCCTGGCTGGGAAGCATTTTCGTCACTTCTGGAATCTTTCAGGCCAAGGTCAGCAGAGTCTGATTCAGTAGTTTTCAAATTAAGCTGCTCGTACCCCGTGGCTTTGAGTAGATGCTTGAATGATCCCATAAATAATAAACTTGCTTATTTTTTACCAAATAATAATGATGTTAAATGCCTAAGGAGTTTCTTCCTACTTTTTTCCTTTTACATATTGAGGTTACTTGCAAGATTTTATTTTTTTTTAACTGTTCAGATGACGTACAGATAATAAATCAGTCTTGTGTAGGGTAGCAAAGAGCAGCCCGGGTGGCACAACAATTGAGCGCTCAGCTGTTAACTGGTGGCTGGAGCCCTCTCAGAGGGTGTGAGGGAGAAAAAGGTAGCAGTCTGCTCCCGTTAAGATCACAGCTTAGGAAACTCTAAGGGGCAGCTCTCCTCAGTCCCCTGTCATCAGCAGACATTGGCATCAGCTCGATGGCACACAGCAGCAGCAGAAAGGGGAGAGGGAGGCTCATCTCAGCGTGTTGCCTGAAAGCTGCCTGAGTTGACATCGCTTGGAGGACTTGGGAAAATGTGGATCTCCAGGCCTACCTCGCTGATTTAGAGGAATGCCAGGAAGGCCAGATCACAGAATTATGACTTATAATCTGCGATTACCAGGGACAGCCGTCTTTTTCTGAACATTCACCAATCTGACCTCCACATAAATCCTTAAGCTGAGAGCTGACCGTCTCCACGATAGCCCATTCTACTGTGTTTCACTTGTAAAATTAGAACAAAAATTATTTTCAACAGAATCAAGAATCCTCTTTTTATTTCCTCCTCCCATAAGAACAGGTTTCAAGACTCCCTTTTGGGTATACCTCCCCCAGGCCTCTAATGATACTCTTCATTTTATCACCATCTAATTTTATAGGGATTCTCCATACGTTCTGGGAATTGAGCTTTTTTTCCTTACTTTTTTGTGCATCCTTTTATTGAGTACTGTATGTGGCACATAGTAGGCACTCAATGGATGTTTATTCTTCAGTAACCTTGTCTCCTTGTTTGTTCTGTTCTTGGATCTTAATGTACCCCTCTACAATGTGCACAGTTCAAATCTCAAGTCTGTGTGAAAATCCTTCAAAGATACAGATACCCACTAAGCCTGTTCCAAATCTCTTTTTCTCCATTCAAAACTCACCCAGGTCCTTAAGCCATTATTCACATGGCATTGTCTCCAGGCACCGGGGAATCCGGCTTATCCTCACAGGTGACCTGCTCTCGGGTCACCCAGAACTGGGCTATCTCACAATGCTGGCTTGACTGCACCAATCCTGTTTTTCACAATTGTGGTCACCACAATTCTCCATGCACTTTGACATCCACTATTTTAGCAGCCATGTTGCTGTTGTTGTCATGTCCCACCAAGTCAGAATCAGCTGATAGTTGACCCTCTGGTGGGTTTTCAGAGGCAGTTAATCTCATAGGGGGAGACTGCCCATTCTTCTCCTTCAGAGCAGCTGGTGGATTTGAACCCCCTATGTCTTTGGGATTGTAGCAGTTTCTTACCACTAGACCATCAGAGCTCCCCGTCCTGCTAATCTCTTACATCCTCTTTTGCCTGTGCTTTCACATGGACCCAGCTATTTGGGCCTCAGTCAGCATCACTTGAGTTTCCTGCACAACCAGTTTTGATTTCAGCTCCAGGTGAACCCATAGCTCATAATGAGAGCTTCATTAAGGCTGAAGAGGCAGCTGCAGAGAACAGAGTGTCTGTGAACAGAGGACATGGGTCATGGAGAGTTGGAAAAAGCCAGGTCCACTCAGTGCATTTCAGAACTCAAGAGGTGCGGATAAGAGGTGAGGGATTTGTGCAGAATCCCAAATTGCCACCAGAAGCTGCAGGTTATCGGAGCTGGTGACTCCAACGGGCAGGAAAAACGGCATAAATTTCAGTGAGGCAGAGCTAAGTGGTAACGGACTTTAAGTTCTGTCATATATAGTTAATTTGCAGAATAAATTGGTCAGGGCAGCAAAAGGATTTAACATCCAAATTCATTTGAAAAACAGAAGCCAGATGAGTATCGAGAGGAAAATGGAGACCGTTACAGCATTCCCTTGCCGGTTGGAGTAGTAGTATTATTGAATAATATTTTTATTAAAAATTTCTAGACCATTTGGTAGTTAGAGATATTTATAAGCCAGCAGTTGCAGTATCTCAGCAAGGCTTTGAATCTCCTATGATGCAGCCACAGGAGCCCTGAGAAGCTCTCCCCTGGATGTAGTTCACGTTAGCATCCCTAACTGCCCTCCCCCCGCACACACGTACTCTGCATGTGAAGATTGTTGCCGGGCTTATGAGATGAGAAGGAAAGGCAGATCTTTGCCCATTCTAGAACTAGTCAAGATTTCCCTGCTATGGTAACATCTGTTTGATGCTCAGCAGACAAATGAGGATGAGACAGGGTTGAGAACAAATAGCATGTGGGCTGCTGCAATGGTCACAAAGAACCTTGCTGGGCTTCTGAACATCCTAGAGTTGAGAAATAATGCTGCCTGGTAACATGAGGGAAACATCACTAATTCTTTTCTCTGGGAGAGATTGGAAAGCTTCAGAAGTCTCAATGAAGCCCTCAGCCATGGCAGAGGTACATTGTGGCATTAGAGTCACTGGGTGGTGCAAAGGTTAATGCATTCAACTACTAACCAAAAGGTTTGAAGTGGAACTCCACCCGAAGACACCTAAGAAAAAAGGCCTGGAAATCTCTTTCTGAAAAAGCTTAGCCATTGTAAACCCCACGGAGCACAGTTCTGTTCTTAGTCACATGGGAGCATCATTCATTGGAGTATATCAAGGGCAACTAGTTGTCTTTTTAAGATTCTGGTACTGAGGGCTCCCTCTCCTCTGTGTACTCTCTATATTACAATTTTCCCCTTTTTGCTCTTCCCTGAGCATCTTCTTGGAAAGAACCAGGAAGGAGAGGAGGATCTAGCTCTTGAATGGTCTGGAGATGCACACTTGGCTCCTCAACTCAGCCTCCTAGACAGAAAAGAAAAAATAAAAAGCCTTAATCTCTAGACAAGTGCTCTGGGGGCTCTTTCCTGGGAGCGTGCTGAGTGTGCCCACTCATTCACGTTCTCTCTGCTAATGGAGATTTGAAAATAGTAAACCCTGCAGGTGTTCCTCATTTTCACTCTGTCAGCCTCATCCTTTCGTCCCCCACCCTCCCTCTGTCTGTGGTGAAACAGCGGGGATAATCCCGCACAGCCCTGCACACCCTGAAGGCTGTGACTCTGAATCTCTATGTCAGGTTTATTTTGACGTTGACAAGGAGCTGCACGCAGCTGCTGCAGGCCTGCGGGATGTTGATGGAGAAGTCTGCTCCTTCTCCCCACTGCCCTGCTCTCCAGGAGGAAGCCAAGAGGATGCCCGGCCAGCCCTCAGATAGAAATGGATCATCCTCATAAGCTGAGAAGTAGGGGAGGGCTCATGGCTAATGTTACAATGTCAAAAGCTATGGACATCTAACACACACACACACACACACACACACACACACACACACACACAGAGTAAATGAGAAGAAAAAAAATATTAGTGATCTATTTCATCTCTTATT
>NW_006399811.1:4299582-4353097 GCF_000299155.1 Elephantulus edwardii | reverse complement strand
TTAGATGCAAGTTGGTTTTGATCCATTGCAACCCTGTGCACAATGAGATAAACCCTGCCTGATCCTGAGCAGGATCAAAGTCTCTGCTGTGGTTAAGATGCTTGCTGCAGTGACTGTGTCAGCCCTTCTCCTTGAGGGTCTTCCTGTCATCCCCGGGCCCTCGAGCATGGTGTCTTTTTGCAAGGATTGGCATCTCTTGAGATGATAACATGCTCAGAATAAACAAGATAAAATCTTACCATCTTTGCATCTGAGAACACTCTGACTACACTTCTACCAAGACAGACTCGTTCTGTTCTTTTAGCAGTCCATGATAGAGTCAATATTCTTCACCATCACCACATTTCAAAAGTGTTAATTCTTCTCCAATCTTCCTTGTTCATTGTCCTACTTTCATAGGCGTATGAAGCAACTGAACATACCCTAAGTTGGTATGATCATACTATGATTAGGTAGTTTGTCTTCAAGGTAATATCCTTACTCTTTAGCACTTTAAAGAGGTCTTTGACAAGCAGTATGCTCTGTGAAGTGTATCATTGATTGCTTGACTGCTACTTCCATGGGTTTCGATTGTGGATCCAAGAAAGATTAAATAACTGGCAAATTATTCAACATTTTCTTCATTTATCATGATGTTCTTATTGGACTGTAACACAGGAAGGCCAAGTGTGACTTTTACCCAATTTATATAGTGGAAATATTTCCATCAATAATGTCTGTAGTATCAAATAAATAGCTATTCATACATGCCACACCTCCATGCTCCTTCACCTATTTCTACTTATCATTGGATCCAAAGTTTGTTGCAAACTGACTCACCCAATTTTATTCACAGTTGTGGGGTTTATTAGGAAATAGGTTTTGAGAGTGTGGAAGAGACAAAGGATATCACATAGTGAAAGTCCAGGTTTAGTGAACAGCCCCAAATCACACTAACAGCAAGACAGAATTACTCAGTTATTTCAGACAGTTTATCAGTCAACAAGTAAAAGTCCAGGTTCAGTTCAGCAACACAAATACACCTTTGGTTTCATCCAGCAAGCTTTGTCTCATACCTGTCACAAGTAAGCTCTTTGTTCAGTCACCCAGAAACAAAACCTTTAAATTTGGCTTCATCTCCAGTTCCTCTGGTTACACCTTACCACAGTCTCTTCATAGCCATTCACAATCTCTTCACAGTCTCTCCACAGTCTGGAATGTGCTCTTTTATATTGTTCTCACAACTGTTGATGATTTGAAAGACCATGTGCCGGCGAGCTCTAGTGGCCTAGTGTCAAGAAGCTGCACTGCAATCCAAGAGATGCATGGTTCGAATCCACCAGATGCTCTGCTGGAGAAGGAGGAACAATCTCCTCCTGTACCAGTCAGATCTAATTTGACGGTACATACACACACACAAAAATAATAAAATAATAAAAAAAAGAAAGAAAGACCACGTGCCTGCAGTTGAGGTAGCTAGAAACCATTTCCCCAGCAGGGGCTAACACAATAGATAGAAAAGCACATTTTTAAAAGTAATTTACTGACCACACAAAAACAAACAAAAAACCCCTATTAAATAAAAATGGATTGCTGAACTCAAAATTTCAAAGTACAAGTTTAAGACAATGCAGAGCAAAAGTGTCACTATTCAAACAAGACTGACTGTGCACCTACAAAGTCCTGTGCTCTGGGAACACACAGATTAATTACTCTTTAGACCACAAGTGAGTTGGACACAAGACATAAAGCCAAGTACAGTCTTGATCACTATATTAGCTGCTCCTATGGACGAGGATACAAAATGCTAGTAGAATTAGTTGACTGAATTATTCTAGTTGGGATAAGAGCAGAGTGAAAACTTCATTGCTTCTCAAGTGGATTACAACTCTCAAAAACCCCACAGAAAGTGTAGGGCTACCCCGTTCTACCTCGATTGATGTGGGGTGACAGTGAGTCAGAATCGATTCAGTGGGACTGATTCCCATGCTTCTCATCTCTTTGTACTCTCACTGCTTTAAAATAATCCCTCTGAGGTACCTCAGGCCCACACTTTCCCTTTATTGCAAGTATTAAAGAGTCTTTGGGTTGTGATTTGAGGATTTTTAAGTCAGTCCAAGGCTAGGAAGTACTGAAATTCCTTCTCTTCATTGTATGTTTATGGAATGCTTATTTTTGGCAATCCAGCACAGCATAACCAGCTTTTTGCCCATTGGTGACCACCATTATCAATGACTAGAAGAGTTCAGTTTTGAAGTAAAAGCTTTAGGACTTCCCAGTAATTCTTGGGTGTATTTGAGATGCTTGGGCTGTACAGAGATGGATCTCCTCAAAACAACACCTGCTCTCATTGAACCAATTCTGATTCATAGTGACCTTGTAAGATAGAGAGGAACTGCCCATAGGGTTTCCAAGACTATAATATTTAAAGAAATCACTGACCTCACCTTTGTCCTGTGAAATGACTGGTGGGTTCAGACCACCAAATTTTGGTTAACATCTTTAAAGAGGTATTTGCATCACTGAGATATCTTCATTCTTTTCACTTCAACCATTGTTTAACGCTACAAAAGTCCAAGAAAATCATTGTCATCAAGAAGATCTGGATAGAGTTTTCAATGGCTGTGACCTTTTGGAAGGTGATCCTGAATTTCTCGTTCTGTGTACCCCTGGGTGGGTTTGTACCACCAATCTTTCATTTAGTAGCCAGTGCTTAATCATTTATGCCACCAAACACTCATCAGATTCTAAACCAAAGAAAAGCCAAAGCATCTGTTATCAAGTTGATTCCTGTCCGATGACGTCTGGATTTCTGAGGCTTTACATCCTTATGGAGAACACTGTCTGCTTTCTTCCATGGAATGGCTGGTGGACCAAATCTGTGAACCCCCAGCCTTTCCGTTAGCATTCCAGCACACAACACACTGCACCACAAGGATGGCTTCTACTGGAATTGCAACAAGCAGAGGCTGTTTTGTGTTTTTATAACTGTCTTGGTTTATGCTGCTATTGTTGTTTACTGTCGAGTTGTAACCAACCCATATCTGATGTACAGGTGGATTTTCAGGTGCAGTAAATTGCATGGGAGGAGATTGTTCATCTTTCTCCCTAACAGCAGCTAGTGGATTAGAACTACGTGCCTTTGGGATTGCAGTGCAGCTTCTTACCACTAGGCCACCAGAGCTCCCTTGGTTTCTGCTACTACTCTGTAATTTCTTCAACTCAATCTCTCCTCCCAAATAGAATGCCACTATTACTGACCAAAAAGAGGCTGGCGGAGGCCTTGATGGGTTTAGTCAACTTATT
Organism: Elephantulus edwardii; assembly: GCF_000299155.1. Lineage (NCBI taxonomy): Eukaryota > Metazoa > Chordata > Mammalia > Macroscelidea > Macroscelididae > Elephantulus > Elephantulus edwardii. The sequence continues at coordinate 4,349,812 of NW_006399811.1, read as the reverse complement.
ATTAAATTTATCGTTCCCATACCAAAGCAGACTCATCATTTTTGGCCAAGACAAAGCACTTCACCTACCCCAAAACCCCAGTTTAACAATTTAATGTGAACTTAATCAACCAGGAAGTTCAACCTGGCAATTATTTGTTTTATAACACTTTCCTAATAAGAGGAGACAAACTTAAGAAAATGTAATCTATGCCATTGATCAATTTTTAAAAAGCCTTTCGGGGTATAAATACAGTTTTATTTCTGTCTCCTGCAGCTCCCAATCTGCATAGTCATAATTGATGTACAGAATCATCACCTGGAGGCACCTTCTGGAAAGGTTTAATTCTGTTTGGTAGGTAGTGCTTCATGTGACAGGCAGGAAATTGGAAATCCACCTCTTTAGAAAAGACAAATGTCAGCTAAGGTTGGAAGAACATTAAGCATTTTCTGGTCAAGTATTAGTAAAAAAAAAACAAACCCAAAAAATTAAGCAGAAGAAACCTTTTCTTAAACATCCAAGTTAATAGCATTTTGCTGAGCTGCCTGGTGGGTGTTTGATGACTGCTAATCATTATGGCCTAGTGGTAAGAGGCTGCACTGCAATTCCAAAGGCAAATGGTTCAAATTCACCAGCTGCCCCACGGGAGAAGGATGGGCAATCTCATTCCGTGTGATTAACTGCCTCTGAACACCCACTAGAGGGTCAGCTATGGGTAGGGTTTGACTCGACAGTACTCAACGACAACAACAACAATTATTATAGTAGTGAGTTCTGGTAACCTAGTGGGCAAGAAGTTGTGCTGCCAAACTAAAGGCAGGTGGTTCTAATCCACCAGCTGCACCAAGGGAAAAAATGTGGATAATCTCCTCCAGTACAATTTACAGCCCTTGAAAACCCACTGGAAGGTCAGCTAGGAGTTGGTTCTGACTCCATAGTGCATAACAACTGTTACTACATTAGGGAGCTCGGGGGTGTAGTCCAAGGTGTGTTGTGCGACTAAGCCTTACGTTGTAAATCTCCCTAAATTTGAACCCACCAGCAGCTTCTCCCATTATGATTTCAGCCTTGGAAACCCCATGAAGAATCACTGATTCAGAACCAATTCGACCACAGTGAGTTTGAGCTTTGTTCTAGTCCTTATACCGGGGTCCCGAATGAAATAAAGGGTTAAAACGCTCAGATGCTAACCTAACCAATCAATTGCAAGTTTTGCTAACCTAAGCAATCAATTAAAAGTTTGAGCTCACCCAGAAGCCCTTGCAAGAACTGCCTGCTGATCTTCTTCCGGAGCAGCCTTTGAGATCCCTGTGGAGCCCAGCACTGCTCTGCTGCAGCGTGGTCCCCAGGACTGCTTATCTCCTGGCCAGCGTGTTGTGATTGTTACCTTCACTGTCACTTCACTGAGAGAAGTGACGCTAGAGACTCTGCCTGCAGGCTGTGACCATATCACAGACTGTCTGCTGTTGCCAGAAACTTCTGGGAAAAAATAAAATCTTAAGTGGATGTTATTGTTTAACTGCCAGTTCTGACTTAACTGCCAGTTCTGACTCAGAGTGAACCTGTGTGGAACAGAATAAGACACTGCCCATCCCTGTGTCATCCTCACAATCCTTGCTATATTTGATATCATTGTTATAACTTTTATGTTGATGCACCTCGTTGAGTCATCTTTTTGGTGAACCCTCTACCCACCATGATGTCCACTGTAGGGACTGATACATGGTATCATATCCACAATATGTGAAGGGAAGTCCTTGGAGAAACATCCTCACTTCTAACAAACATTCTGGCTCTCTTTCTTACAAGACAGATTTATTTGTTATTCTGGCAGCTCATAGTATATTTAGTATTCATTGACGATACCATAACTCAAATGCATCAATCCCTGTTAGGTCTTCCTAACTCCTTGTCCAGCTTTTGAATTCATATGAGGCAATTGCAGATATCATGGCTTGGGTCTGGCACACCTAGGGCTTTGAAGTGACATCTTTACTTCTTAACACCATAAAGAAGTCTTTGGCAGTAGATTTGCCCAGTAATCATTTGATTACTCAACTCCTGATTCCATGAATGCTGATGGTGGATCCAGCTCTCGCAGCTCAACTCATTGCAGTCAAGTTAGAATGAACTTCTAGCTGATTCTCCACTAAGTTTTCAAGGCTGTCAGTCACACAGGAAGGTCCTGTGCATCTTTCTCCCACAGAGCCACTATTGGGCTTGAACTGCCAGAGAGAGATGACCTTTGGGTTAGCAGTGCAACTTGCTACAGAATATGCTACTGGAGTGCGCTGTGCATTAAATCCTTGACAATATCGATGATGTTTTTTCGGTCCAGTTGTGAGGATTTTGTTTTGTTTCTTTATGTTGAGGAAGTTTAATTCATACTGAAAGCTGTCGTCTTTGATCTTCATCAGTCAGTACATCAAGTCCTCTTCACATTCAGTGAATAGAGTCGTGCAGTCTGCATATTGCAGGTTGTTAACATCAGTCTATGTACTCCTAATACTTCCCAAATTCTTCTTCATAGAGACAGTTTCTTGGTTTGTTTGCTGAGCATACTGTTTGAAAAAGTAGGGTGAAAGGATACACGTCTGACTGATGCACATGTTTTGTGAATTTAAGCTAAAAGCATTCCCTCGTTCTGTTCGAATGACTGCTTACTAGTCTATGTACAGATTCGACCTGAGCACAATAAAGTGTTCTGCAGTTCCTATATAGTGAGCAAGTTTTAGAACGAAGTGTAAAGGATGATTCTTAATAAAAACTTTTAGAAATTGCAAATTCAATTAGCAAAAAGGACAACAATATAAGATGTCTTTGGAATTGAAACTTTTTCTGAGTATGCTGGACAGCTGTGAACCAATGGCTCTCCATTTTTCATTCCAAACAAAAGATCTGCATACTCTGTGCTTGAGACTGTTAGGTTAGCAGACTTAAAGAAGAAATCAGAGAGAACGAGAGAAAGCTTAATGCAGCTTTATTAGAGGGACAAGGAGAACTCCTGGGTGAGCTCCTCACCCTGGAGAGGTAGAATGGGAAGTCACACTGTGATATTACTGGGGAGGATTTTTATAAACAGTCTTTAGGGAGGGACATTCCACTCTGATTTATGAGTCACCTGCTAACTCAGCCAGACAAGCAAGTCTGTTTGCTCTTCTCATCACCACAGAGAAGGCCATCAGCATTTGAGCTCTGAATTCTTCATTCTTCTCTTTGGCCCCCTTTGCCCAGACTTAACAGTGACCAACAGTCAACCTGATTGTGATTCACAGCATCGTCTCTCTCTGATTCATTGCACTCCTCCATCGGTTTTCCAAAGCTGTACATCTTTTCCAGAGACTTCCCATCTTTCTCCCACAGGGTAGCTTGTGAGTTCAGAGCGTTGTCATTTCCTTAGGCTGGCAACACAACATGGAATGCAATCACTACGTGACCTTTGCCACGAACTTGAGACTGGAGATACAACTAAGCCCCTGTGTGGAGGCTGGGACTGGGCACAGTAGAAAAGATGCCATTGACGGTTGGTGCAGATTTACCTGTTGGATTGTTATGATGATCACTGGGTTCCTGAACAGCACTCTCCCGCTTGCTGTCACTGCCACTGCCTTTTGGGCTGGTAGAGGGGAGGGTGTGGCACAGAATCCCAGCACTGCCACCACCATTCTGTCCCCAGACCTGTGAGACCCCCACAGGGATTTATTGATCTGCTATTTCAGCTGCTCGTTGGCAGCTGTGACTTCCTTAGCCCAGGTCACTAGTCATGCTCTTGTGCCACTTTTGATATCAGTGGCCACAGCTAACAGATTTTTTCTAACTGCAGGAAAACTACTGAGAAAAAGATCCCTGTCTGCACACGCTAGCTGCCCTCCCCCCACCCCACCCCCGTGTAATTACCCAAAGCACATTAATGAACTTTAGGGTAGATATGAACTTTAAGAAATTTGTAAGTTGTATTTTTTTTGCAAAATTTCCTGACATCTATGCGAGTAGGTCATCTCTGACCCATTGTACCTGCAATCAATGGGATCCACACTGCCTTGACATCCCTCTTCTTTGAAGAAAACTCTGAGATAGCAAAAGAGGGCTTCATGATTCTATGAAACACAATGTGAATGAAGGAATGTGTGAAACATAATGTAGAAACACAATGCATATGAATTTTGTATGCAAATTAAAATAAAATATTTTTTTTTAAAAGAGGCCTTAAAAGAATAGATAAGGTCAGTAGGAACTTAAATCAGAAGGATGATAAAAGACATTGATCAACGAGGATGAATAATTATATAAAATACAACATGTCTGAATTATTACCTAAAGTACAACCTACATTCATTTTTAAAAATTATTTTAAAAAAATAAATAATGAAAGAAGCCAGGGCAGTGATGCAAGAAGGGCTTTCAAGTTGAGCTTGTCTAGTTTGTACCTGCAAGGATTGCGGCTTTATATACAAATCATTAGAAATGATTTATTAATTCAACAAACATTTGCAGGCATTCAATAATATTTGTTTAATGAATGCATTAGTGCATTAGTTAGGCACTGTGGGATATAATAGTGGAGAAATAAGACATAATTTTGCTCTTTAAGGAGTCCACCATTTTGGTGCTTATGTAAGCTAGACATGTGATAGCTTGTAAGCTAGACAGGCAATGTGAGAAATTTAGAAAGCGTTCACCATGCCCCAGGTGCTGTGCTGAGCACTCTTCATGGACGATGTCAGATCATCTATACCATAGCCTTACTTAGTCAATGCATTTATTAGTGCCATTTTTTTATACAAGTGCAGAAGTTCTGGGGTGCAATAACTAAGTGCTTGGCTGTTGATTAAAACGTTGGTGGTTCAAAGCTAAGATCCTTAGCAGGAGAACCACAAAACAGTCAGCTTCGATTCCAGGAAAATCTGAAACGGTGTAGGGCAGAGCTACTCTGTCTTACAGTGACTTCGTACGAGTCAGAATCAACTAGATGGCTGTGGATTGGGGTTTGTTTTGTTTATATACAAGAAAACCCAGGCACAAATAAAGAAAAACATTTTCTACAAAATGTGTAACTAGCTAATGAGGCCAGAAATAAAACCTAGACTTAAACCACGTCTTCTCTTGAGGGGCTCACTGAATATGCAGAAAATGACTGGCTTGTGGAGGCAGTAAATGCAAGGAGACTGAGCAATGGATCAGGAGAGACAGAGAAGCCAGCAATGCAGCTGAGATTTCCGGCTTGAACAATTAGTAGGTTGATGGTGTCCTTTGCTGAGCTAGAAGAGGCGAGAGGAGAAGCTGGATGCAGGGAGCGTGTGGAGGGAATGAGGAGCGTTGGAAGGATGGACAGGAGCCATGCGGTGCAGGTGGAGGCCCAAAGCGTGTATGTTGACGTTACACCGAGATTCTGTTGTGGAAAAAAAATCCCAGCTAGAAATGAAGAGAATAATGCTTTATTCTTTAGCCCCAGTGATTTAAATCTTTGCTAAAGGGCTATTTACAAGTATTTTGGTTTTACTCATTTTTGTTGTTGCTAATAAACACATTCTTTTAAAAAAATATTATACCTTGGGTGAAAATTTCCAGAGCAAATTAAGTTTTCCATTTAACAGTTTCTGTGCATTCTGTTTTATGATATTGGTTGTAATTCATCCACAGCAATAAGACCACTCCCTTCTTTGCTGTGCTGGGTTCATCATTTACATCTGGCCTTCTCTCTTCCTCTTCCTGCCTTCTGAGCTTTGCCTTGGGTCATTCCCCCTACTCCCCTTAAATATGAAGGTATAATCGTGACTTAATATAGTCACTTCATAAAGATAAAAACGTAGACCTAGACACAGAGATAAGCACTGATACCAGGCAAAGTCATTTCAGAGATGGAAAAGACACAATCCCTACCGGACCTCAAACCGCCACAGCACACATGCCACAGAGCCAGTTTTGACTTATGGTGACCTGCCTCTGGGTTTCTGAAGCTGTATGGAAATCTCTGTGGGAGGAGCCTTCTCCTACTAATCCAGTGGATTTGAAACACTGACATTTTGGTTAGCGGCCCCACATGTAATGCACTAGACCAACAGGGTGCCTTGCCCAACCTCAGGGCACTCATTGTCTCATATAGAAGCGTAAAAGGAAGTGGTTTATTTATTCTCTGTCGTCTTTAACAACGCACCCAGCATCCATTGCTCTGTACAGGCAGTCTCCAGGTTACAAATGAAATCTGTTCTATATGCATCTTTAAGTGGAATTTATAGGCATGTTGGAATAGGTGACGATGGTTCTTATTTAGCCTCATTTTAATATAAGAGAGAGCCCTAGATGTGCAGTGGGTAAGGATTTCGCTGGTAACTGAAAGATCAGCAGTTCAAACCCACCATCACTCTGTTAGAGAAAAAAAAAATGAGGCATTTATTTCAACTGTGCTAGACAGTACCTTTGAGTCAGAATCAAATTAACAACTGATTTGGGGTTTTGGGTTCAGTGACTTAAAGACTGCACCTGAAGATGATTGCAATGAGGAATTTGCATTAAGAGTGGGTTCAATTGTTTGGCTCTTTGTTGTTTTTTTGTTTGTTTTAAAACACACACACACACACACACACACACACACACACACAAACAAAAACAAACCGAAAACCCCAAAACAACCAAACCTCTCCAACTCATTGCCATTGGGTAGGAATTAAGTCATTGCTGACCATCTAGTGGTTTTTCAGAGGCTGCAGATCATATAGGATAGCACTCATCTCTCTCCTGTGGAGTAAAGATTTGAACAGCTTGCCTTTGGGTTGGCAGCACAGCTCCTTAGCCCCTAAACCAGCAGAACTCTGTCATTGTTTCAAAGTGAGGGCAAATTTACATATCATTTAAGGGCAAGTGGAAGTTGTCTGTAAATGGATGGTAACCCAGGGACTTGCTTTGCTCTGGATTTCAGAGAGTACAGAGTTCTAGGAGTTGAGTCCAAGAGGGCCCTCATCCTCTCTGTCCAAAGGTCTGACCAAGCGTCCTGAGAGGCTGCGGTGAGCCAGAGCACAGAGGGTTGGAGTATGACTCAGATCATCGCTGGACACCTGCCTTCGACAGGAGCAGGCGGGAGAGCGGTCACTCCCGGAATGCAGAGTGTTGGTGGGCTTCAGACACAGCCAGCCTCAGCCATGCTTCACTTGCCCTAAGTCAAGCCGCCCGCCCTGCATATCCTCAACTGTCTCCAAAGTCAAGTTCCGACCATTTGCATTTGATTTCTCTGCTGCCTAATGAACTGCCTCTGTAGTGCTGGCTGTGATGTCATTAGCATCTCATTGCCTTGGGCGCCAACTCAGGAGAGCGCTTCAGACGCAGACCCAGAATCCTACAGGAATTGTACCAATTTACTTTATCGCAACTAATTCACCTTCATGACCCATCAGTTTTCACCAGCAGAGCAAAACCCGCACGGGGATAGGACGGTCACTTGTAGCCCCTCGTCTGCTTCTCAGCTGAGCTGGGTCAGTGTGAACACGCCTAAGGCCATCTGCATCCACAGTGAGATTCTGAGCATTGAGAATGCCAATATTCTCATGCTACAGTATTCTATTGGGGAAATTCATCTACTGTGTGCTGTAAGATACAGATTTAGCCTAAAGCAAATGGCATTTATTTATAGCAAGCTGTATTTGCAAAATGCTTTGCAGGTTTGAGGTTGTTAACTACTTTCTAGATTGGCTGTTCTTTCCCTTGTGAGAAAACTAAGTGTCATGGCCCACCTTAAAAGCCACCCCCCAAAGCAGTGGGGTGGACTTGGTAAAGTGACCCAGCAACAAGGAATACCCCTAAGTATTCTTTGTTGTCTGTACTTTTTGAGGGTGGTGGTGTGTGCCATGGAGTCAGAACCGACTTGTAGGGGACCCTCCACTAGGTTTTCAGAGACTTGAAATCACACGGGAGGAGATTGCCTGTTCTCCTCCCATGAAGCACCTGATGGCTTTGAACAACTAATTGTGGAGTGTTCCGTCTGCTCAGAGAGTTGTGTGCTTGTTGAAAGAGAATATTCGTTTAACTTTCCAAATACTGCAGGTTACTAGGACAATTCCACCCAAGATGGAACAGGGTAGAAGTATCAAAGAGCCCTCTTAGGAGTAGGTGGTGGAAAAGGGAAGTAACTCACTAGAAGGAAGTAAGGTGGCTCTCCTCACTGTCCTCTCTGCAGCTGCCCCCATACAAACCTCTCCACTACTCCTCCTACACAAAGTGGGAGTTAAAATCAAATGTCAATGAGCAGACATTCATGAAGCTATTAGAATCCAAGCTACTCTAACGTGCCAGAGATATGGTGGTTATTGGTTCTTTCTTTGGGAAAAGGGAGATTTATATGGACTCTCACTTCCGGACGCCATCATTTTAAGAGTATTTCCCAATTGTATCTTCAACTGAGCACAGGAAATGCATTTCTATTTAGAAAAATCTGGCTTACAGTCATGTCTCTGGGGGTTTTTTTTGTTTTTTTTTCCCCACTGGGGTCCGTCCAGGTGGCTTTTGGGAGCTCACAGTCATTTTTTTTTTAAACAAAGCAAAACAAAACAAACAAAAACAAACACCACCTTCAAACTCCTTGTAGGAAACAATTCATAGCTGACCCTCTCGTGGGTTTCCAAAGTGGCTAATTGCAGGGAAGAGATCACCCATCTTTCTCCCAAGGAGCTGCTATGGGATTCTGGCCTCCAGAGAGATGCCTCCTTTGGACCAGCAAAGCAGCTGTCTAAGGACTGCACCCCTGAGCCTCCTCCTCACCACCACTTTTGTGAAAATCTAGTTTCTCTTTTTACAGCTCTGTGCTAAATGATGACAGGATCGTCAGCAAGCACCCTTTTCTGTTTTTTTTGCTTTGGTTTTCCCCCTTTCGTACGTATTTGAATTATTGAGGGGCGTGAAGGTGGAAAAGACATTATTTCAATGCAAACAATGTTTAAAGAGGCCTTCCCACCATCTTCTGTGCCTTTCTTCTTTGCCCTCACTAACTTGCCCACCTGTGCAAGAATGAAGGATATTGAGGGGGGATTAGATGCCTCTACTATACATCTCTTGGAGAAGGTGAAGCCATGAGTCTTCCTTAGAGTCAAGGATGAGGAAACGTTGTCTCACATACATTGGGCATGTTGTTAGGAAGAAGACATTATGCTTGGAAAGTTGGAGGATCTGCAAAAGAGAGGAAGACCCTCAAGTAGACGAGTTGACACAGTGACTGCAGCAGTGGACTCAAGTATGTCAGAGACGAGAAGGATGGTTCGGGTAGCCCATGGTTCATTCAGGTCTATTGTCGTACTTGACTCAACAGCACATGACAACAACAACAACAGATGCATCTGGATTTTAATTGGTACAGCCATAAGCAAGGGGAGCAGCCCCTCAAATGTTTAGCAGCAATTACAGGCTTTAATGATGGAAAGCTGGAGGACTGGGAGACTGTCAGCCCTCAGTTCCAGACTGTGTTTGGAGTTCCACTGCCCCCTAGTGGCCTCATTTGTCTGTGACAGATGCAGTCTAAATGAAAAAGGAGCCTGGTTAGAATCCACCAAATGCTGTGAGAAAGTTCGGTGAAGAAGTCTCCACCCTAAAAATGCACAGTCTCATAAATTCAAGGGAATGTTGCCATGTGGTGGAATTATCTAGCTGGCAGTGAGGTTGGGAGTTTTTGGTTACATAATGAAGAAGCAGGAGTGACATCCACTTCCTTACAAACATGCCTCTGGAAACTCTGTGAACTTTGAGAAATGACAACAGTTAGAGAAAGGCTTCAGGTCTTGTTAATAGGGTCGCTGTTGACTCGATGGCAATCAGCAACAACCATGAAGAAATAGGGGTTCGGGTATGGGAGTGGGTGTGTGTATGCGCACACAGGCTAGTGCATGTGCCTATGTTGGAGGTCAAGGAAGTTCCTGTGTATCTGGACGTTGTTGTTGTTGTTATGTGCCATTGAGTCACCTGAGGCTCTGAAGCCTGAGGCTCTGAAGCCTCAGGTCCTGTCCTGAGCCAGTCTCACTCAATCCAAGGAACTTACCCCCATTGCCCCACTAGCTATATCAATCCATCTCATCCGAGGTCCTACTCTCCTGCGTTGTCCCTTCACCCATCTGAGCATGTTGTCCTTCTCCCTGAACTGGTCCCTCCTGGCCACATGCCCAAAGTATGTAAGACGGAGCTTCAAAATTTTAGCCTCCAAGGAGAAACTTGGTTTCACTCTCTCCAAGACAGACCAATTTGTTTGACAGTTCATAGACTTCTCTCCAGCACCACAAGTCTAAGGCATTGATTCTTATTCTGTCATCCTTAGTCATTATCCGGATCTCTGTTGCATAGTAAATAATTGCGAAGACCATGAACTGGATCATATACACTTTAGTTTCTAGACTGACATCACTGCTTCTCAGTACTCTGGAGAGTTTCCTGACAGCAGATTTACCTAATGTAATTTGTATTTTGATTTCCTGACTTCTGGTGTCAAGAGTGTTGACTGTGGAGCTGAGCAAGCTGTAACTTGTTAACAGCCTCAATCTCATCTCCATCTATCATGGTGCTGCCCATTGGCCAATGTTGAGAATCTTTGTCTTTTTCATGCTGAGCTTCAATCCATACTGAAGACTACAGTCCTTGACTTTCTGCAGCAAACACTAGGTCCTCATCACTTTCAGCAAGTAAGGTTGTGTCATCTGCATATTGGAGGTTGTTGATGAGTCTTTCTCCAATCCTGATGCCACATTCCTCCTCATAGAGCCCAGCCTCCCAAAAGATCTGTTCTGCATATAGATTGAAAAGGTATGTAAATGGGACACATCCCTGACACACTCCCTTCCTAATTTTTGAACCATTCAGTGTTCTCCCTGCTCTATTCTGTAGACTGCTCTCTGGTAGAAGTATCGGTTTTGCATAAGCATAATAGAGTTTTCTGAGATTACCATTCTTCTCAAGGTTATTCATTCCTTAAAAATAGATATTGGAAAAATTGTAACGACACAACGTTTTAAAAATAGCCTAGTTTTAAAAACGAGTTGTCTTTGAGTTAGCCATGTCTCATGGTGACCCCATGTGGGTCAGAGAGAAAAGGTGGATGAATGTTTGGAAGAAGACAGCTTTTCCTCCCAGGTTCCCCTGGGTGGACCCAAACTTCCAGCCTTTAAGTTAGTAGTCAGGCGTGTTAACCTCAGGTGCTCTTTACTTTTACATAAATTCATATTTTGCGTGGTTGCAAGGCCGTCCCACAATATGTATTACATCTTTCCTTTTCCATAGAAGGCATTTTAGACTTGATGTCGCCATCTAGTGATCAGTTGGTTGAACTACATCTCCCAACCCAGCTCTGTTGATTGTTGTGGGTTGATAATAATTGTAAGGTACCTGGAAGCCAACCTAGAAGCCTTTAAGCCCTCTGGCAAAGCTTGCACAACAAAATTTTTACATTTTTCTCTTGAATAAACAGCAACTGCACCTTAACTGCACTTTAAGATTTTCATTTATTTTCTCAACGGAGGTGGGCTGTTTTGCCTAGGAATCATACCATGGATCTTAGTACCAGACTTCACCCCAAGTTTAGTTAGCAAAAGAGTGCTCAGTGCTTGCAACATCAGGGTTCCCTCCCCCATTTCCCTACTACTTTTTCCTGAAGATGATTAAGGGCCTGGCAAGGAGATGCGTAAGGAAAGTCCTGAGTCCTTTACAAATATGCCCAGCATGGGATTGAGTGAGTTGCATAAACCTTCATGTCAATAAAGATTTTCACGTGGATTAGAGTGACTTTGAGGCTAGTTGCAGTGGGCCTCTGGACATCCTACTTGATGCCGTAATTCTTGGTTTGTACTTTATGGAGTCCTTTTCTATTACTGTTGTAAAAATACAGGTGGTACGACATTTTCTATTTCAACGTTTTTCACTTGTACAGCCCAGTGGACCAAATTACATCAATCATGTGTGCAATGATCACCCATGCCTGTTGCCATGGTTTCCATCTTCATAAACAGAAAGTCTGTGCTGGCTCACAAAGATTCCTCTACCTTCCCTCCTGCTCCTACTAACTCTGAACTCTGTTGTTACTGTTGTTATTAAGTGCCTATGAGTAGAGTAAGACTCATAGGCACCCTGTGAACAACAAATCTGAACCTTGCCCGATCGAGTGCCATCCTTCTCATTTCTGACACACTTCAGCCCATTGCTGCAGTCACAAAATCAGTCCTTCTCATTGTGGGTCTTCTTCTCCTGCTTTGATCCTTCATATTTCGAAGCATGATGTTGTTTTTCAAAAAATAGCTTCACCTAGCAACATGTTCAAAGTATGAGAGACGAAGCTTCATATTTTTTTTATCTCCAAGGAGCACTCTGGCTACATTTTCTCCAAGACATTGTTGCTGTTATATGCCATCGAGTCTCCTGTAACTCATAGTGGCCCTATTTTCAGCAGCTCTGAACCCTGTCCTATCCTCAACCAGTTCCACTGACTCTGACACACCTACTCTATTGCCCCAGTAACTGTGTTAATAAATCTCATTCAGAGAATTTCTCTCCTACACTGTCCTTCCACCCTTCCAAGCATGATGTCCTTCTCTAAGGATTAAGCCTTCCTGGCAACTTGCCCAAAGTATGTTAGACAAAACTTCAAAATTCTTGCCTCCAAGGAGAAATTTGGTTTCACCTTCTCCCAGATCTGATTGTTCTCGTATGTTCAGTACTCTTCTCCAGCACCACTCAGAGGCATCGATTCTTCTATCCTTATTAGTCTCTGGTGCATAACAAGTAATTTGGAAGACCATGGCCTATATCAGATGCTCCTTGATCTTTAGACTGACATCATCACTTCTAGCACTTTGGAGAGGTCTCTCACAGTAGACTTCCCCAATACAATTGGTCTTTTGATTTCCAGATGGCTGATGCCAAGAGTGTTGATTGTGGAGCTGAGTGAGCTGAGCAAGCTGAAACTGTTAACAACCTCAATCTCTTCTCCATCTATTGTGGTGCTGCCAGTTGACTCAGTGGTGAGAATCTTTTTCTTCTTGATGTTGAGCTTCAATTCATATTGAAGACTACAGTCCTTGACCTTCTGCAGCAAGCACTTCAGATCTTCCTTAGTTTTAGTAAGCAAGGTTATGTCATCTGCATAATGCAAGTTGGTGATGAGTCACAGAAGTGACTTGAGGCATAAGCCATCAACATTTCTCTAAGACATATCTGTTTGTTAGTTTAGCATTCCATGGGATACTCAGTATTCTTCTCTAACACCATAACCCAAAGACATCAGTTCTTCTGTTGTCTTTATTCATTGTCCAGCTCTGATGCATAGTAGATAATTGAAAAGACTGTGGCCTGAATCAGATATGCCATACTAGTGAGAATGTACAGTATTTGTATTTCTGTGATTGTCTTACTCCACACATGGTGTTTTCAAAGTTTGTCCATGTTGGGCATGTACCAGGACTTCATTTCACTTACTGGCAGGGTTAGGTTTCATTGTGTGTTCATGCTTTGTGTTGTGTATCCATTCGTCTGTTGATGAACATGTACGTTCTTTCTACTTTTGGGGTATTGGTAACAGTCCTGCAATGAACTTTGGTGTTCCTGTGTCTGTCAGCATTGCTTACACTGTTCTGTTTTAATGTAAGGACTTGAGCTCAACTCTGGGTCAACTAGTTAACAGGACATAAACGGTAACTGAATCCTCACCCACGTTCTCAGTCACATAGTGAACTTAGCACACTGAGGGAGCCAAGTGTCAGTGGGGCTGCTGGTGAAATGCCTCATCTGTGCAATGATGGCTTTCATTAGGGAAACAACGGTTCCAAATCCGCTGTTTCCAAAAGGGTTCATAGCACATAGCAAATTGGGGAAAGAAGAGCAGAAGGGCTGCAGGAACCCCTTCAGAGAGAACTCTATTATGAGGCTGATGAGTCGTATCTCACAATCACCTTCTGGAAACACTTAGCAAGTCCTTCCAACCAGCCCCCCCCCCCCTAAGATCTGGTCTATCAAGTCCTGCATTCTTGATGAGTCCCAGAGGACCTGAATGAACGTTTTATATCTATCCATTGTTTCCAAAAGCCCAGTAGTCTCCCTAAAGTACCCTCATTTATAAGATGGCAACAGTGTTTGCTGTAAGAGGTCAGAGGTCTCTCAAGCAGCCCAGTCTTCATGTCAACAGCTTCTGTTCCCTCTTCCATCAGAGTTAATAGGTTAAGTATTGAATCATGAGAGCTTGGAAGAGAGATACCAAGCAGTGCTGGTTTGCACAGGAGAGAAACATTCTTTTCTGGTAGGTTGTTGTTGTTAGATACCAATGAGTTCTATGACTCATAGTGACCCCAAGAGTAACAGATCTGAACCTTGCCCTAAGCACTGCCATTCTCATGAAGGAGCCCGTTGTTACGGTCACAGTGTCAATCCATCTTGCTAAAGGTCTTCTTCTCTTTCTCTAACCCTCCACCTTTCCCATCATTGATGTCTGTAGGTATTACCCATGTTTGCCACCAAAACCAGACTAGTTCAGTGGGGATTAATTTTATGAAACACAGTGTGTAGAAATGAATATTTGAAACACAATGTGAATGAAGGAAAATGTGAAACACAATGTATACAAATTTTGTATGCAAACCAATATAAAATTTATAAAAGAAAATGTAACAGACTAAGAGTTTCCTTAAGTGCTTTCACTAATCAGACCAGAGTTATGTGGACCCATTTCTCAGCCTTTGAAGTAGAAATGTTTTCTTTTTAAAGTCCCACCTTATTTTCAAGACATTAATTAAAAGTTAAGCACTATTCTTCTAAGACTTTGGAGTAGGACAAAATTGGAATAAAATCCCAGCTCTCACAATATGCCCTCTGTAAGGCTTTGCAGCTTTCAGTTTCACTCTCTTCACCTGTAAAATGGATATAATGATAGAACTCCATGTGTGTTGGTGCAAGGCTGAAAGGACATCTTGAACAGATCTGCTGTGACATGAATCTTAGCCATAATTTTGATCAAACTGTTACGATGATGATTTGGTATGGTCTACCCACTGTTAATGAGTAATAGTGAGGGTTTTCGTATTGTTGAGGAACAATGATACCTGTTTGAGGATAAGGGGTGCCTAATTTGGGCCATGGTTCTTAGTCACTTACTGTGCATCTGAGAGCTGGACAGTGAATAAGGATGAAAGAAGAAGAATTGGTGCCTTTGAGCTGTAGTGTTAGAGAAGAGCACCGAGCATCCCATGGACTGCCAAGAGAATAAATAGATATATCTTGGAGAAGGTACAACCAGAATGTACCTTGGAGGTGATTAAAGCCTCATCTCACATACTTTGGCACGTTGGTAGGAGAAGTTGGAGAGGGATATCATGCTTGGAAAAATAGAGGGAGAGCAAAAAAGAGGAAGACCCTCAACCAGTGAGTTGACACAGTGACTGCAACAATGGGCTAAAGTGTGTCAGAGATTGTGAGGATGGCACAGGACAGGACAGGGTTCAGATCCGTTGTTCATAGTGTCACTATGAATCATACACAACTTGACGGAGCCCAACAACAAGAAGAAGCCACTGTTAGGCACTTTAAAAGGATTTTGCCATTCATTCTTCCCAGGGTTCAAGAGGTAGGTACTGTTCATACCTTCACTTTCTAGAAGAAGAAACTGAGTCATGGAACAACTATGATGTCTATAGTATGATGAGCGTGGGCAAAGATTCCTAGAACATCCCTCTGAGGGGACCGGTGGAGCTAAGAATGTCCAAAGAGCAATGGGTTCTCACACTGGAGGGATTATTTCCAATTCTGTCAACCACTGGAATAAGTGATTTCCCAAATTAAATGTCACGACCATGTCACATTTTTACTTCTTCCACGGCCTCTCAAGAATTAGACCCCAGCACTCGAGGGACCACAATGTCAGCCTACTTCATATTTTCTTTTTCTTTTGTGTCTTACAGGCAACTCCCCATCTGATGAGTCAGAGGAGCGGGAAAGAGACCCCAAGGTGCTCACGTTCCCAGAATACATCGCCAGCCTGTCTGACTCTGGCAGCAAGCGCATGGCGGCTGGTGTCCGCTTGGAGTGCCAGAGCAAAGGACGGTGCCCCTCATCCTGCCCCCTGTGCCACGTGACTTCCAGTCCCGACACCCCTGCGGAGCCAGTTCTGCTGGAGGTGACCAGAGCATCCCCCATCTATGAGTTGGTGACCAACAACCAGACCCAGAGGGTAAGAGGCCTGGGACTCTAGGTTCTGTGAAGCATCATCGACATCAGAGCCTTTCCAAATGGCATAAGGAAAAGGGCAAGGCACAGTTGAGCTCTGTGCTAGAATATGAATGGTGAGACTCTGTTTAGCTAATCTAGACACCTAATTTGCTTATATTTGCATGTTTGCATATTAAATCAAATCAGTGCATCCACAACACCCACTGTAGTGTGATTCAGGAGTCACAGCTCAGCACTTACGTGGCTCTTTGAGCAACAAGGGCAGAAAGGAAGCAGAGAGATAAGGAGGCTTAACTCACCATCACCAAAGCCGGAGTTCAGAGAACTTTAATGCCTCAGAGGGACAATAGGAAGATAGAAAGGGGTGTCCTTTGTCTCATGCTTATTGGTGTAAGATTATGACTCTTGACATAAGTGAACCCTAAATGAACCCCAAGTCTATAATTAACTATTATTACTGTGTAGTCATTGTCCTAGTTTGTTTTTCTTGCATAGGCAAACTAATAATGTCAGACAGAAGAGACTAGAGGGTGGGTGGTGCACAAGTTGTGAGGTAGTACAGTGTCTATCAATTTTAGAGGTTTTTTTTTTGGAGAGCACGTATTAGTATATGGAACATTTACAGTGTAGGTCAAAGGTCTTTCTTAAGCATGGAGGTGAGAAGAGAAAGATTAGGAAGTGATGGTAAATAAAGGAAAGATGGGTTTATTATAAAGTTACATCCCTGAAAGGCAGCGTGGAGGAGGAGGAGGGAGGCCTGGAGGAGAGACATGCTAGTAAGGTAGGGCTGTACTTATTACAGCCTCATTCTTTGGGTGGCCTGGGGGCTGCAGTCTGGGTCAATGAGACAATGACATGGAGAGTTCAAGTTTTAATGGGTGGTTCTCCTTCTGGTCCTTGTGGGTCCAAAGTGTCCACTGCTTCTGACATTACTCATGCACCAAAAATACTCTTTCTATGCGTGTCAGTAGTGGCTTCTGGTTTTGATAGCTTAGCTTTGTATTTCCTAGCATGCACTTCTTGTGTTCTTCATTCTGATTCTAATGCTGTAACTAGATTGTTGCTGTTCTTAGATGGTGTTGAGTTAGAACTGAGTTGTAACTGACTCTCCAGTGTGTCAGTAGATCTGATTTTTAGAGGCAGTAAGGAGCACACATGGGAAGAGACTGCTCATCTTTCTCTGTCAAAGCAGATGGTAAAAGCAAGCCACATATCTTTAGGTTAACAGCACAAATCCTTGCCAGGTAGCCCCACAGAGCTCCCTCCGGCTAGACTAGAAGGGCCATAGAGGACACGAAGAGGAGCAGCAGCCTGAGCCTGGAGAGTGGTGGGTTCCCTGGTCATCACTGACTCCGACAATGAACTACCACGTCTGGCAGATCTCTGATGAGTCATGACATTTCTCAACTATTTCTCTTTTGCCTCCACTTCTGCCTTCACAAAGATACTAGGAGAAAATGGATGGACCCCTAAAAATAAGCTGGAGAGATATATCAGAGGGAGTGATAGCTCTTTTCCTTAGCTTGCTGAGTTTCTCCAGACAAGGACTTAAAGAACAGAGTGGGGACACACACACACACACATATACACACACTATCTCTCTCTCACACACACACACACACAATTTCTCTCTCTCACACACACACACTTTCTCTCTCACACACATACACTATCTCTCACACACACTATCTCTCTCACACACACACACAATTTCTCTCTCACACACACTATCTCTCTCTCTCTCACACACACACACACAAACACACACACATAATTTCTCTCTCACACAATCTCTCTCTCTCTCTCCCACCATCACCAACAGAACAAAGAAGTTCAGGAGTTTGAGAAGGCTGAGACTGTAGTTAAAGACAGGCTTGGGGAGTAAGCATTCATTGTAATGGTCACAGCACCAAGCTGCTTACCTGCCTGAGAGGTAGCCCATCCAAGTGAGGTGATAATTGCTTTCTTTGTTCTCCTTTGAAAGACACCTGGTGTGTTGCAGATGGTTTCACAGGTGATGCTCAGACCAACAGGAGGGATTTTGCATGTGTATATATGTTTCTCTCACCTGCCTGCTTCTGCCAGGATATTGTGTTGCGTGTTTGAAAATAAGGTTTTTTCCAAGGACAACAGCAACAACCAGGGGAAAGTGTTCCTTCAGCCTCCATCTTCCTCTTCAGTCTGATAGAGGGGGCGGTGGGAAGTGGAGTGAGAGAGAGGAGACCACTCCAGGTAGAATAGGGAGGATGGGGGGGTGGGGGGTGAGGCGGGGTTGCAGTGGAGACCAGAGCTGCTGTGACTTTAATCCAGTGCCCAGGTGGCTCCAACCCTTACCTGCCCCACACTGTCTTTCTTCCATGAGAACCTGGGGCTGCTGCAGCCCTCGCTTTAGTTGCCTGTGCCATTTGCAAGGCAGCAGCGAATGCAGAGTTCTCATGTGGGACCACCCTGTCCCACATAACAGAACAGAGGATCTTGGTGGGTCAGGAGGCACAGAATCCCTGCTTGCTGTGAGGGGACCTCAGGCAAAATGAGGACGCTGACAGAAACTTGTCTTTAGCAACCCTTCCCTGTCTCCTCTCCTCATCAATACACTGCCCTTCCCTTTCTCCTCACCCAAGCTTTAAGAGAGTGTGTGGCCTTACTGGGAATGATTTCATGTATGCACACATCAACCACGAGGCCCCCGCTGGCGATCAGTCACCACTACCGGTTTCTTCTTTATTCCCTTCTTCCTCGTCACCTACTGTCTTTGCTGTACACTCTCTTTCCCTCTTTTTCGCTCTAATGTTTACCCTTCTTCCCCTCACCACCACGAGAAATTTCAGATCCCTGGCTGGTCTCCCTCTGCAGATGAGGGGTTGTTGTTGTCATTGTGTACCATTGAGTCAGAATGGGCTCATACCTGACACTCCAGCAGATTTGCAGAGGCAGTAACTCGCACAGGAGGAGATCGCCTCCCTAATTTAACATCAGCAGAGCTGCTGATAGATTTGAATTGTGATTGTTCACAGCTTCAGTTTGCTTGGCTCCACGGTCAGCACTCTTGGCACCAGCAGCCAGGAAATAAAAACATGTATTGCGATGGGAAAGTCTGCTGTTAGGGACCTCTCTAAAGTACTCAAGAGCAATGGTGTCTCTCTGGAGACTAAGGTGCGCCTGAAACAGGCCATGGTATTTGCAATCACTTGCTATGCATCAGAGAGCTGGACAATGACTAGGGAGGATAGAAGAAGAATTGACGCCTTTGAGCTGTGGTGCT
Source organism: Elephantulus edwardii (assembly GCF_000299155.1). Taxonomy (NCBI): domain Eukaryota; kingdom Metazoa; phylum Chordata; class Mammalia; order Macroscelidea; family Macroscelididae; genus Elephantulus; species Elephantulus edwardii. Next base: position 4,330,401 of record NW_006399811.1, on the reverse strand, counting down.
GGAGAAGAGTATTGAATGTACCACGGACTGCCAAGAAAACAAACAGATTCATCCTAGAGAGGGTTAAACCAGGCTACTCCTTGGAGGCAAGGATTCTGGGGCTTCGTCTGACATACTTTGGAGAGACAGGTACTTGGCTAGGGACATCATGCTTGGTAGGGTGGAGGGACAGCGCAGGAGGGGAAGACCCTCTATGAGGTGGATTGATTCAGTGACTGGGGTAATCGAGATGGGTGTGTCAGAGGCAATGAGATTGGCACAGGATAGAGCACGGTTTAGGGTTGTTGTACACAGGGTCGCTATGAGTCACAAACGACTCGACGGCACATAACAACAACAACCACCTTTGGGTTGGCCACACAATTTTTTACCACTAAGCCACCCAAACTCTCACATAAAGAGGAGAGCAGCAAAACGAGGAGTGGAGGCAGGGAACTGAGGTGTGTGAGTTCTAGGTCTTCCTCCGTGCTCCCGGGGCTAATATCCCAACGTCTTGGTCTCTGTGATTGTCCTCTGTGGGCTGGATCATCTCTGGTTGATTTCAGTTTAACATGAGATTATAATCGCGCAACAAGCAGGCTGTTCGGCTGTTCCTAGATTATTGCCATATTGTCAAGCTGTTACTCACCGTATCTCCAACTGGAAATCTCCAATCCACCATTTCTGAGCTTGAATTATCCATCTTCTACTCTAAATTTGCTCTCCATACCTGCTGTGCACTGTCTTTCACTGAGTGGCCCAAAGTGGAGGTGAGAGTTTCTTCCTAGATTTTCTGTGTAACTTTCTAAAATCTAGACCAGATCCCCAGAAACAAAAATGCCTCTTGAGTTCATCCTGTTTTTACAATGTCCCTGGTCACAGCCTAGATGAGTTCTGTCCCTATTATCATGACACTTCTTACCAGTTTCCCTATTAGACTGGGCAGTTATCCATGCTATTGAAGTTACTGATTATATTAGAATAATTCAGTGGCTCTCCATAATCTATTAAAAACAATGAGACGTCTTTAAAACACTGTACAGAGTACTTAATGATGTGCTTGTCTTAATTTACTTAGTCTCTTATCATTCCATACCAAGCTTTGGTAGTGTAAACCCATAGGGAGTTGCACTGTTAACCCAAAAGTCACATCTCTCTGGTGGTTCAAAGCCACCAGCAGCCTCGAAGGAGAAAGATGTGCCATCTCCTCTTTTGCAGCTTAAAACCTTAGAAACCCATGGAGAATCAGCAATGAGTTATTTCAAATGGTACTGAATTTCAGGGGGTTTATTTTTTTCCCTTTCGATATTCCAAAATACAACACACTCTAGCTCCTTTGAGCTCTGATGGCCTAGTGGTAAAAAACTGTGCTTTAATCCCAAAGGCAGACAGTTCAAATCTACCAGCTGCTCTGTGGGAGAAGAATGGGCAATCTCCTTCCCTGAGATTTACTCACTCTGAAAACCCACTGGAGGGTCAGCTGTGGGTTGGTTTTGACTCGACGGTACACGGCAACAACATACCTCCTCAGATACAAGACATGCATCTGGCCCTTCAAGCTTGTGATTCCCTTTCCAGGATCTTCTCCCTCCTTTCCCTATTAGCAAACTCCTTCTGTTGCTTCTGGTTTCACCTCTAATAACACATCAAGCTCTGCCTGACTCTCCCAGCAAATGGAAGCTTCCTGCAGCTTCCATTGTGTGTGTGCCTGTATCTTTGAAAGTCCACTTCACTTCCTATCATGGCTGTTTATAGACCTGTCTTCTCTCTAGATCACGAGCAACAATTTGCTCTCCTCTGGAGTCCAGGGTCCAGCAGTGATCTGTGCAGGCTTGGCACTCGGCTGACTCAGTGAATTAAGGAACAAGTAAACGGATGGAGGGATGAGTGGGTGGGTGGAGTAAGCTTGAAAGCTCAGCTGCTCTTGTTAGGGGTGAAATAAAGCAAAAATGGAAAATCCTGTGTCATTCCTGGAGTCAGGGCTAAAGGACGTAGATTCTTGCAACTTGCAAATCTGGTCAATTGATTTCCCTCTGTAAACGTTCTTTTGCTCCTGGAATGTGAGTCCCCCTCCTTGCTTTTTCCTTTAAGACACTCTATGATCTGACCCTACCTCCCTGTAACTCACTGACTATTTCTATGGAGGAAATATTTTTTTCTTCGCACACCGCCACATGTATTCTTGGCATCTTTTCATCTTCCTTTTGAGCTTTTCCACAGTTAGAGTTATTTTGTTTAATTTTCTTTTATTTACATGTTATTTAGTTGCTTGCTTTGTGAGAACAAGATCCATAGGTGTCTTGTGCAACACTAGATTCTTAGTGCCTATTGCTAGAAATGACTCCTTTCAAGTACCCAGCCAATAATTATTGATTGAAGATTTTGTGTAGCAGCAGCCACAATTTCTCTGTTTTCCAGTTTAAAAAAATAAATGTACCTTTTGATTTGAATTTGGGTTATTCAGGCCAAGCATAAAGTGGGAAACTACTGTATGTCAAGCTTTGTGCTAAGAACTAGTAGATACATTCTTAATGAAGAGATATTGTGGAGACAGTCTGGAACTTCTGGGAAGTTGTGTTGAATTCTGGCTTCTGGCACTGACCCACTCCTTAGACTGTGATCCTGAACAAGAAACATAATTTCTTTGACCCCTATTTTCCTCTTACAAGCCATCATCACACTCTGTTGTGGAGATCAAAGGATAACATTAGTACATAACAGGGCCTTGTGGGTTATAAAACTGCATATATCATAGGAGCTCTGCTGGCTTAGTGGTAAGGAGTTGCATTGCCAGTCTAAACACAGGTAGTTCAAATTCACCATCTGCTCCACTGGCGAAAGATGGGCAATCTCCTGTATACTTTACTGCCTCTGAAAACCCCCTGGAGGGTCAGCCCTGAGTCAGTTCTGATTTGGCAGTATTTAACAACAACAACAACAACAACAACAACATGTTGTTGTATACTGTACGGTCAGAACTGACCCATAGCTGACCCTTCCACAAGTTTTCAGAGGCAGTTAATCACACGGGAGGAGATTGCCCATGCTTCTCCCGAGAAGCAGCTGGTGGCCTTGAACCACGTGCCTTTGGGATTGCAGCACAGCATCTTACCCCTATGCCACCAGAAAGCATCATTATCCACAAGATTTCTGATTCACCCCCAATACTCCCAATTTGAGGAGTGAGATCAATAAGGACCCTTATTCCAATGACTGTGACATAAGACAGGTGATAGTAAGTTCTAGTATACTTCATATCATCCTCTCATTACCATAGTCTCAAATGACTCCCAGCTGACCCTCCCTTGGGTGTCAGCAGCTGGAAGTCTCATGGGAAGAGACTGCCCATCTTTGTCCTGCTGTGCTACTCTGGAATGACACACAGGACACCAGGCTTGGGCTTGAGAATCTTGATTATTGTAAGGCTATCTCTTCCCTTGTTTTCCTGTCTTACTTTTCTTCTTCTCTGCCTCCCTCCTCCCTTCTTTCTCTTTCTTCTTCCCTCTCCTTACTTCCTGTCTCTTTCTTTGATTTGTTCATCTGGACTTTTCTAGCATAGCTAGTTTCATTTCTCTGTTTCAGTGGGTTGGCTTGGGTCAGAAGCAGGAGGGAGAGAAGAAAGGATGAAAAAAAGCAGAGGCTGCAGCTGTTCGGAGTGAGAGAAGAAACTCTGACCCTGGTCATCTAAGAAGTGACGTGCGCGCCCTGTGGTCAGTCTCACCCTTGGTTTCACCCTAAGCTGGGGTTGGACAGCAAGACTGGTTAAGCATCAGTACTCCTACTTGTCTATCAGATTCTATGTCCCTTCATCATTCTCATTTTAACATTTTGTCCTATTTCTTAGTAAACATCTGTGATGAAACCACTGTATGCAGAGAATTGTGCTTGATTTTGTGATGGTGAAACTTCAACTCGTATACTTTGGGATTACAGCACAGCTTCTCACCACTAGGCCACCAGATCTCTGTCTCATATGCTCCAGGCATAGTGTCAGGAGGGGCCCATCCTTGGAGAGGGCTATCAGGCTGGGAAAGGTGGAGGGTCAGTGAAAGAGAGGACGATCTTTAACAGTGTGGATAGACACAGTGATTGTAGTGATGTGCGTGAGCGGAGTGGGACCAGTGAAGCTGGGCAGCATAGGTGGAGGTTCAGATCTGTTTTTCCTAGAGTTCTATGAGTCGTGGTTGACTCAATGCCATCTAACAGCAAACAACATGTGGTGGTTTCAAAATTTTATATAATGTTCAATGCTGTGGTTCAAAGATAGTCATAATTGTTGGCATTTTTTTTGTGTGATGAGGAGCACTGGTATGTAGTGTGTTATGTGTTGTCTTGCTGACCAAAATGTCCACAGGTGAAATCTGCCAGCCTGCCCCAAGGGAGAATGATAGACAGTCTCCTTCCGTAAAAAGTTACAGCCAATGGCGGGTCACTGAGTCAGAAGTGACTTGACAGAAGTGAGTAATATGTGGCAAAGGAAGTCTAGGGCTGTAATAGGTTAAGTGTTGGACTGGTAACTGAAAGGTCAGGAACTCAAGCCCACCAGCTGCTCTCTTGGGGGAGAAGTGGTATTCTTTTCCTGTTCAGGTTTAGAACCTCAGAAACCCACCAGAGAGTCACTTTAACTGAGCATCAACTTGAGAGTGGGGTTTAGGCTTAATATATGGCAGGTACTGTGCTCTTCCTTTTGGCATTTTATAAAACAACAACAACAACAAAATTGTTCCTAACAACAATGCCAGGAGGAATGTACTGCGTTTCCCCCCCATCTGCTGGTGAGGATAAATTGCATGGCCCCTGCTCATGGCCACATGACAGTGATTGACCGAGCAGAGCACTTAGTCAGGACTGATTCCCCAAAAGCCCAGCATCCAGCAGCAACATGCTTCTCCCCCTCAGAGTCTTCTGGAAAGAGGGGCCTGACGCACATTCACCTCCCAGATCAGAATGGCATAAATATTATAAGCACAGCACAGAGCATGCTGAAGGAATGCAGAGAAGCCCCTTGGGCAGCATGAAGAGGTCAGATGATGACGTGCACAGAAGCATGTGAGATGGGGTGAGGCGACCCTCAGCAAATGGAAGAGCGGTGAAGGCAGGCCACCCTGTTGGTGTGTGGTCAGGGGCTCACTGGAACCAGAGCTGCAGGAGTGGGTGATGGAGTGGAAGAAGAGAGGGGTGGAGTTGGCGTGTGACCTCCTTTCAAGCTAATTAATGCGTCTTCACCACAGAGGTGAACCATTTTGCTGAATGACTACTACGAGGTTTCAGGGTTTCTAAGAGGCTCCCACTTTGTACAAACAATCTTCTGTGGTAGGGATGTTAGACCAAAGACTGGTGAAATGGTGCAGTTACCGTAATTGGAAGTTACTTAAGGCCAAGCTGAGCCTTGATTACCCATCTCTCAATTCCAGTGGCCCAACCTGCTTTCTGACACTAACACCTTTTCTGTCCTCTCACTTGCAGCTCTTGCAGGAGGCCACTATGAGCTCCCTCTGGTGCTCAGGGACTGGCGATGTCATTGAGGACTGGTGTCGCTGTGATTCCACTGCCTTTGGAGCTGATGGACTCCCCACCTGTGCACCGCTCCCTCAGCCCGTGTAAGTATGGGACCCTGTCTCTGCCTTCCTCTATCACACGCTCCTCAGCATCCCTCTCCCGACAAGTAGGCTGGTGCCAGGAAATGCGAAGGCAAACGTGACACAAGTGCCTACCACAAGGAGCTTTCAATCTGCTAGGCCAGGCAGACATTTGTTGGACTGTCATAGTCAAAGAAATGGCTGGGCCAGTGCTGTAGGAGACACTGAAAGAAATGTCTGCTGAAGAGGAAAAGTCAGGTATATCAGGAATGGGGACGGTTCTGTAGAAGAGATGATACTTGAACTTCTTGAAGGGGGCAAAAATACAATAGATGTTACTGAGAAATGGGGAGAGAAGGGAATTACAGGTGGCAAGAAGAGAAGAGAAGTTAAAGAGGTGCTGCGACAGAGGGAGTCAGAACTAAATGTGAGTCTACACAGGCTTTGTCAGGACAGCAGCGTAAGCAAGCTCTCCTTGGACACTTCCTGCGGGCCAGGCACTATGCTGGGTAGTTAGGCATCTTTATCACGAGTCCCTTTCTCCATTTACTAGACAAGGAAGCAAATTCTTAGTGAGATTTCTAGCCTCCAGAACTATGAGTTGCTCTGGGTCTTGATGCACTTCTGTTCTGTAAAACCACCAACTTGAGGGGTTTATGTTACAGAATCATTAGGCAAGTATGAGATGCATATGCTACATTGGCTAAGGACATAGAGCAGGAAGGTATACCTCAGGGAATGTGTGCTTAACCATTCTAATACAGAGAGGATGTTGTTGTTGTTGTTGTTGTTGTTGTTGATGATGTTGTTGTTGTTGTGCACTGTAGAGTCAGAACCTTCCCATAGCTGACCCGCTGGTGAGTTTTCCGAGACAGTTAATCACACAGGGGGAGACTGCCCATCCTTCTCGCACAGAGTGCCTGTAGCCTCACACCATGCACCTTCAGGATTGCAGTGCAGTTTCTTGCCACTAGGCCACCAGAGCCCCGTACTTAGAGGATAGATCTGAGCTAAGTTTTGGGGGTAAAACAAAGACTACATAGTGACTGATTGAAGGTCAGGATGAAAAAGGAAAGAGATGTGGAGAATGGCATTAAAACTTCTGACTTAGGTGGCTGTCATGACTAAAGGAAGCAACATCTGAAGAGAAGTAGCTTTGCGAAGGAGGCTGGTTCATTTATAGAGATGTCCTGTAGGCAGCCCAGAACAGCTGACCAGTAACTGACAGAAAGATTGCTGGGAACTCTGCAGAAAAAGCAAAAGAGTATGAACACCAGAGATAAGAATCTTAAGTCAAACCGAAAGACACGTTCTTGTGGGGCAGTGTGTTAAAGGCATGCAGTTTGAGGCCACTCGTTGCTCTGTGGGAGAAGGATGGGAAATCTCTTCCCATGTGATTTAGTGCCTCTGAAAACCTGCTGGAGGGTCAGTTATGGGTTGGTTCTGATTCGACTGTATACTATAACAACAACAACAACAGTGTGTTATAAGTTGGGCTGCTAGCTGATAGGTTGATAGTTGGAATCCACCAGTTGCTCCATAAAAGAAAGATGAAGCCATCAAACTACCTTCCAGAATGGTTATACCATTTTACAATCCCACCAATAATGTGTAAGAGTTCCTATCTCTCCACATCCTCTCTAACATTTATTACTTGTTGCTATGCTAAACTTTACCATTGTTACTGGAATAAGATGGTACCTCATTGTGGTTTTTATTTGCATCTCTCTTATTGCCAGTGATTTTGAGCATTTCTTCATGTGTCTGTTTGGCCATTTGAATATCCTCCTCTGTGAAAATTCTTTTCATGTCTTTTGCCCATTTTGTAATTGGGTTATCAGTCTTTTTCTTGTGGACACCCAGGAGTATTCTATAAACTTTCGTTATGAGACTCTTGTCTGAGATGGTATTAGCAAATGTTTAGTAGGTTTTCTTTTCACCCTGTTGGAAAAAGTTTTTGATGCACACATGGATTTAATCTTTAGAAGGGCCTCTTCATCAATGTTATCCTCTTCAGATTGGACATTTTAAAAAAATAGTAAAAGTTGGGGAGTTAAATTGACTAGCTACTCCATTGACAGGGGGGAAAAAGCTGAAGCAGCCTGTCCTGTTCAGACATACAGCTGTGGAAATCTGATGGAGGGTTACAGTGAGCTGAAATTGACTGTACAGTGATGGGTGTGAAAGAGATGAGATATGGAGCCACAGCTACATAAGGACACTCCAGAGCAAATAGCAGATGAAAAGACCAGAGGTGAATGCTAAGGGTCAACTTTCAGGGGCAAACACTAGAGAGTGTCTCTGTGGAGTGAGCGGAGGATTACGTACTGCAAAAGGAGCTGAGAATGAACACATCAGATTCCCTTCCCTTCAGGGGATGGCTGGGCAGAACTGCCTGAGCTGATTTAAGTCTTGAAGGCTCAGGGCCCAAGGCAAGAACCTCTCTTAACTTCTAATATGGCATCTGGCTGAGAATGAAGACAGAGCCAAGGAAACGCTGTATTTAATTAAGAGTGCTGGAAGGACAAGCTGGAGGAGCATGATTCCATGAGCTGGCAAGAAAAAGCAGCCTGAAGGAGAGATCAGAGTCTGGAGAAGCAGAGGATCAAGTGAGCAGGAGCACGAGACCACGGGATGAGACTAGCCAGTGGGCAGTGTTTCTTGGTGACGGTTGTCCTCTGACCTGTCTCATGGCATGGGGTGGACTTTAAAGAGCCAGCAGCAGTGGGCAGGAAGAAAACTCTGAAAAAGGGAGACCACAAGAATAGGGTCATTCAAAATCAGCACCTTCTCTTGCTAAGTATCTTCCTTCTGTGTGTATGTGGCTTTCTCTACACCAGCCCCTTGTTTACCTTCGTCTTTCTTTTTTTTTATTGATTTAGAGCTTACGCACCAAAAAGACAATATAGCTCCTGCTTAGTTCTTGTGCTTGGTAGAAAAGGAGCCACTGAGAAGACAGTGCCACTGCACTCACTCATCAGCTAGATTCTGAAACATGACAGAGGCCACCAAGCAGTTACCGCCAGGTGTACACCAAGTTCAGGCCAATAGAGTCCAACTGAAGATTCCATTTCTAAATTTCACTTGACTAAATGTCATAGCTAAAAATCTAAAGAGGCTAAATCTCCATAAACAGGAAATTATCTCGTAAGGACTTCACTCTTCTTAATCAACTCTAATCACTTCTTTCAATAGAAAACCTCAGTTTCTTATAATTTTTACTAAGTAATTGGAATAAGAAAATGTACTGCAGATGTACCCATGTCTGTGTGTAACTCAGACAGTCATTGGTTTCTCAGTACAAGCTTGGTTTTATCCTTATTTTCACAGAATTTGAGTTCTCGAAAGGCTTACTTTCTTAAACTTCCTCGTTTTTTCCCCCCTTCAAAATAGCACTCTACATATGCCTCTAATTAATGAATTAGTCAGTATCCTCACTCTGTTTTGGGAGTATTCCATCTTTAATGTCATATACAAAATATGCACTCCTTCATTCTAAGCTTCTAGCAGGAAAGCATGTGTTTTGAATTATTTTTCCCCAGTAGTTGAATTCCTTGCTGTTGCTTCCATAGCCTCCATGCTTTTCTTATTGCCCTTCTTATTACACACTATTATAATCCATGTTAACTGTATGTTTTCTATTGGCCCCGAAACTTCCAAAGAGAAGAGCAAAATATAGCTTGTACACCAGGGAATCCTCAGAATTACGCACATTCTTTTAGCTCATTGGTTCTCAGTAAATAGGTATTGACTTGGCATTGAACTGTGTAAATGGTTTGGTGTGATTTATCCACAATGTGTTGCCCATTGTCCAAAGACCCTGGTAGCATTCTGTAAGCTGAAAAAGTAGAAGGGCCAAGATGAGGGATAATTATGTGATACGAGACACCTAGATGAGGGTGAATGGCAGAGATGGAGGTGAGGGAGGGAGGCTGGAGTGAAGTGGAACTTGGAAAAGACCCAGAATATTTTGGTGTAGAAATTAACGGGAATTGGAAGCAAGGGAGAAACTTGAGACAGAGACGTGTACATGAAGTCAGAACAAAACAGTGAATTGAAACCACTTAGATCATCAGGAGATCCAATACCAGTGACTGTCAACATCATTTATTGAGTCTCTACAAGCTACAAAGCAGGGCAGCCTAGAGGTGCAAGATGACCAGCACAGACAGTAGTCAAAATAGACAATTTATACAGAACGAGGAGGCTGTGAACTGGGAAGAGTAAGAAGAGGCTGGCATCTAGAATCAGGATGTTGCTAAAAAGCCAAGTGGAAAGACTGAAATCAGAGCCTGAGGGAGAATGACAGGACATTGCTCATGAGAAGAACTCAACTTTCTCTTCCAGTTCCTAGCCCTATGAGCATTCCAGTGTTTCTCCACTATGAGTCTTAGTCAACATGATGGCACCTCCTAACCACAACATGACAGGTTCACATAAATAACACACCCATGCATATAATGTGCATAGTCTGTATAGGAAACTTAACGTGGAAAGGTGCTGTGTAGTTTGAAGGGGGGAAAAAGTATTACATGCACATTATTTTTTTACAAATTTTGTATCTCTAAACTAAGTTTATTACAAGGTCTAGCCAGTAGAGAGACCATGGCAGCAGAGACAAGCCCTCAGTCAGAGAGGAAACCAGGGATTCCAGAGCAGGGCAGATCTCGGCAATGCTTTGGTAACTCAACTTTGACCTTACCCACTGTCCCAGACCCTGCCTTCAAAGGAGCAGTATATAAGTATCTATATGCAATCTTTTTATTTTGTTTCAAGAGTAAATGCAGAGTTTGTATTAATTGAAAGCCATTCCACTTAGATGTGCTGCTGTTGTGTGCGTCTTCTAGTAAACCCCAACTCATAGGAACCTATATACAGCACATTGAAACCTCGCCAAGTCCTTGCACCATCTTTATAATCAATCTAAACTGTGCTTAATCCCGTTGTTACAATAACTGTGTCAATCCATCTCATTGATGTTCCTTCTCTCCTTCACTGGCCCTCTGCTCTTCCAAGCATGCTATCTCTTCTCAAGGACTGTTCTCCTACTAACATGCCCAAAGTATGTTAGAGGAAGTTTCACAATCTTCATGTCCTAAGGAAAACTCCGGCTACAATTCTTCCAAAACGATAGCAGTCTTCAAAAAGTTCTGTAATCCCTGGCCCATATATTATGCAGATAGACATTCATCTTCTGTTCTTCCACATATTTCTTTGTATATAATTATCCATCTAGTTTTCAGTCTGTATCAAGTGCTGAGATTTAACACACAGCTATTAAGAGCCTCAAGAACCTCGCTATCTAGTAAAGCTGTTGTTGGTTAACTGCCGTTGCATCAGCCCCCAAGACGTGAAGACTCTATCTACACTACGATTAACTGTTTGGATCAGTTCAATAGGGGTTTTATTAACTGATATTCACAAGTAGGGCAGGCCTTTCTCCTCAGTCTGTCTTAGGCTGGAAACTGCTGAAATCTGTTCAGCATCATAGGTACATATGCAAGGCTCCATCGATTGACAGATTATGGCTTTGTATGAAATGTGCTGCCTGGGAGTCTAACCCAGTTTTCCTGTATAGAAGGAAAGAACTCTTCTAAACCACCACTGTCCCTGAGTGAAGGAGTCAGGCCTCCTAAGTTGCTAATTTTAGTGTTAGGTTCAGAAAGTAACAATTGAGAAAGTGGCCAGCGATGGTATCAGAAGACTGTTGCACGTTTCGGCTGCCTCTCCACCTCACATTCCTTCCTGTCTGCACACAGGCTGAGACTCTCCACGGTCCATGAGCCCAGCAGCACCCTGGTCGTCCTCGAGTGGGAACACTCAGAGCCGCCAATCGGAGTACAGATTGTAGACTACCTCATCCGTCAAGAGAAAGTCACTGACAGGATGGACCATTCCAAAGTGGAGACAGGTGAGTACCCTTGCTTCACCTGGAAACCTCAGTGCAGTGCCGGAGGTATAAAGCAAAGCTCTGAGATGTGTCCTTAGGGGTGGGGAACCTAAGGGCTTTACTCTTAAGTGCCAGTATCCTGGGCAATATAAGAAAAGGAGGGAAACAACACAGCTGTGGCTTCCTCCACAGAGCAGCCATCTTGTCCATTTAAGAGAGTTTTTGCGTGGTGAACATCTGACAGAGCCCTTGTTTTGATTTTGTTTTGCTTTTTGTTTATAAAAGAGGTGTACATTTCATTGCCTCTGGGCACACTCACAAAGGAACAAGAGCACAGTACACTAGTTATCCGAGCCCACAATTAGGAAACAATTCTCTGCTAACCACTGCCATGATTACAGAAGAAAGATTCCTCTGCTAATAACCCCCCTCCGGGCAAGAGCGTGTGCAAACAGATGCGCTTGCCCCACGTCTTGTCCTAAAGCAAACTCTGCAGTTGTCAGGTCCAGGGAGAAGGAGAAGGCCTTAGCAGAGCAAGAACACCCCATGGGAGAGGATCCATTCCTTAGCAGTTCACAGTCTATACACAATGGGAAGAAGAACCCTCTCACTGTCCTCAAGTCAGTGCCAGCTCATAGCTGACCCTCCAGCAGAGGCTGTAAGTCACCTGGGAGGAGATTGCCCACCCTTCTCCCAGTGAAGCCACTGGTGGACTTGAATTGCCAGAGTTAACCTTTTCATTAGTAGCACAACTCCTTATAGACTAGACCACAAGAGTTCCCTTCTGTTTTTTTTCATAGGTAAAAGCAACATAAATAATACCTCCAGCTTATGCACTGACTAACTGGGAGAAAGAACTTCTGAGGCATCTGCCATGAAGGCTTATAGACGTGGTGGTGTGGCTTCAGGCACAGAACGCTTTGCATGGCTTCTGTGTTCCTCTTCAGGATATACTGAGGTGCAGCAGTAACCGCAGGCCAAAACAGTTGCTCTCTGGCCTTGCAAACACATTACATAAAAGAATCCACAGATACAGTGTGTCCCTATTTCTCTAGCTCTTTTCTCAACTAACTCTGGACAAATGGCTTGAGCGTCATTAACTAAATGTCCAACTGTCATAAGGGAAAAAATAAATACAAACCCTGTTTCTTCTAGATCACTTTTCTCTACAGATTTAAGAAGAGTGGGAGGCAGGGAGTTTAGGTGAAGTTGAGTTTATTCCCTCTTCTCCTTACTTGGTCATCACTGTCCCTTCTGTGTTCCTCATCCTCTTTCCTGTGGGCAGAAACAGTGCTGAGCTTTGTGGATGACATCATCTCGGGGGCGAAGTCTCCTTGTGCCATGCCCTCGCAGGTGCCAGACAAGCAGCTCACCACCATCTCTCTGATCATCCGATGCCTGGAACCCGACACCATTTACATGTGAGTAAACCACAATCCATCCAGTGAATCCCCACCCTGAAAACCTAAGACTTTTAGATGGTCTCCTTTTTATTTTAATTGATGTGAAATTCCTGGGATAATTTGAAAATGTGCAGTGGTATTAGGCCATTCACAATGCTCTCCAGTGTCCCCGGTGGTGGTGGTTTAGTGGCTAGGATTCAGCACAAGGATGTCCAGCCACCATATTTTTACTTGTCATTGTTGTTAGATGGCATTGAGGCAACAACTGTGGCTGACAGTGACCTTCTGAATAATAGATCTGAACTTTGCCATATTCTGTGCCATCTTTACCATCTCTGATATACTTGAGCCCATTACAATCCCAGTATCAATCCATCTGCTTACTGGTATGTGCCATTAAGTTGATGATTGCTCATTGTGACCCAGTAATCAACTGATCAAAACTTTGTTCTATCCTGCCCTGTCCTCATTGTGCAAGCTTACTGAGCAACGTGTGAATCACACATTCACCGTGTGAATCTCGTTCAGCTTCTTCCTTTCTTTCGTTGATCTTCTGCTTTTTCCAGCTTGATGTCTTTTTCCAAAGACTAGTGCCTTCTGATAGCCTGCCCAAAGTATGTGAGAAAAAGTTTTACCAGTCTTGTGTCTAAGGAGTATCCTGGCTGTATTTACTCCAAGACAGGCTTATTAGTTCCGAATATCTTCATCAATCTAAAATAAAACACCCAGTTATTCTCCATCCTCCTTTCCCCATAGCCCCTGACAAGTACCAGACAGCTTTCTGGTTTTGTTCTAGATATTGTCTATAAACAGTCAGATGTGACCTTTTATGACTGAGTCTGTCACTTTGCATAGTGTATTAAAGTTATCTATTTTGTAAGCATAGACAAGTTCCCTTCATTTGTTTAGATTTTGCTTTCTTTTGCTTCAGAGATACTGTGTTTTCTACAAATTGAAAGTTGTGGCGACCTTATGTTGAGCACATGCATTGGCACCATTTTCTCAACAGTATGCTCACTTCACGTCTGTGTCACATTTTGGTTATTCTCATAATATTTTAAACTTTTCATAATGCACATTGAATAGACTTGTTAATAATAATAGCATAGTGAGTATGTGTCTGTTGTTATGTGCTGTCAAGTCAGAACCAACATAGCTGACACTCCAGCGGGTTTTCAGAAACTGTAACGTTCATTGGAGGAGATTGTTCATCTTTGTCTTAAGAAGAAGCAGTTGGTGGACTCCAATGGCCTGCGGTGTAACTCCTTACCTTCAGGCCGCCAGAGCTCTCCATAGTGAGTATAGTGGATAAAGCACAATTTCACATACACAGAGAAACCAAATAAGGAAGACTGGAGAAGAATTGATGCCTTTCAATTGTGGAGTTGGTGGAGTCTTGACTATACCACTGACTGCCAAAAGAACAAACATATCTGTTTTGGAAAAAGTGCAACGAGGGTGGTTCTTAAAGGTAAGGATGGTGAGATTTTATCTTAAATATTTTGGACATGTTGACAGGAGGAGCCAATACTTGTAAAATTATCGCATGCTGGGAGAAGTGTGAATATCAGCAAAGGAGAGGAAGACCCTCAATGAGACGGACTGACACAGTAGTGGGCTCAAGTGTGGCCGAGATTGTGCGAACGGGACAGGACCAAGCAAGGTTCAGAGGGTCACTCTGAGTCACAGGTGACTCAATGGCACCTGATAACAAGAAAAACAAATCCTGAAGGGGATTCACTTTATTGTGATGTTCACTGCATTGTGGCACTGACTGAACGAGCCTATCTCTGAGGCTTCCCTTTCATAGCCCTTTGTCCCTTTTTAGACAAAATGATATTTTACCCTAGGCATGCACTACAATTTGTTTGTCCATTCGTTCCCTGAAAGGAGCTCTAGGGGCCTAGTTAAGTACGGTTAAGTACGGGACTAAAGGTCAGCAGTTGGAGCCTACAAACCAGCTGTCCTGTGGGAGAGAGAAGGAGGAGGTGCTCTCTCTCGCTGTTCAGATTTACAGTCTCAGAAACCCACTGGAGGGTCACTATAGGATCAGTTAGATGGCACTGGATTTTATCCACTGATGGGCATTTGACTTAGTCCTCCTTTTTGGCTTTTGTCAATATTGCTACAGTGAACATTCTTGTAAACATTCTTGTAAACGTGTTTGGGTTCCTGGTTCTTGTTCGTTTGGAAGACAAACCTAGGAGTGGAGTTGATGGTCGTATGGCAATCCTGTTTAGAGTTTTGAGGAACTAGAGAACTCTTGTCATAGCAGCTGCACCTTTTATGTTCCCACCAACAAGGTATCAAAGTTCCGTTCTGACGGCGATGACGAGGATGGCCGTCCTAGTGAAGTTGAAGTAGTATCGCAACCAGTTTGGTTTTGCTACATGATTTCTTTTAGGGATTTAGCAACAGATTTCTGAGTCTCTGAGTATTGACCCACGCAGGATCACAGTGCATCTTACTGAGTGTCAGAGGAGCTCTGGTGGCAGCTGGTAGGAGTTATGATACTGACGGAGAGGCCACCCCTCGCTGATGGTTCCAATTCTTCCAAGGGTCCCAGAGAGCAAGTGGACCATGTCCTCCAGAGCTGCGTACAGCTGCTGCAAACCTACTGGAAGGTCGGCTCTGAGTCTGCTCTGACTCGACAGCAGGGAGTGTTTGAGTAGTGATACCAGGCACTGTTGGAAGCAGGAGTGGCACCCACTTCTAAACAGCATGCCTCCGGAAATGCTATCAACTTGGATAAATGTCGAGAGTTATAGAGGGGCTTCGGACCTTTTCTTCATAGGGTATCAGTGAGTCGGGCTCAACTTGAAGGTAATCAAGAATAACCGGAAATGAAGTGGGGAGGACAAAGACAGATATTCAGTCTTGTCCTTCAAAGAGTTGTACCTTATGCATTAGGTAGAAAGAAATTAATGTCAAAGCAGAGTAAGGAGCATGTTGTAGAAGAGGCTTCAATAAGGAATATTGAAAAGGGCCCACCAGGCTGAGGACACAGAAAAGGCCAAGGTGAAGGGTGTGAAGGTGCATGGCAAATGGTCCAGAAGGTCTAGAGGAACATGAGTAAACAGGAATGGAAGAAAGTGAGACAGAGAAAATCCAGTGCCATAAATCACAGGGCACTATTCCATTGTTTGAGGAAGGAAGGGGAATGCCAGGAATTCAGCTTTGGAAAGCTCGCTTTGGTGTCATTGAAATGGATAGTTTGTAGAGGTTAGAGATGGTCAGCACTTTTTTTTCAGAGCAAATACAGAAACTCGCACACCAGGGCACTTGAAATAGACCTATTCTTGCTTTAAAGTCTCCTCCTTCTCTCCCTGTGCTCCGAGAACCATTGTAAAATTCTGATGGAGCAGAGGCAGAAGACATTAGAAGAAGAGAGATAATGATAGAATCTAAGTCATGATAGAAAAATTTGGGAGCAGAGGCAGAATTCTTCATGATGTAGTTCTGGACCCTCTTGACCCCATCAGTATGAGAAAAACTTCACAGTTTATAGAGGCACTCACAAGACTAGACTCTATTTTTTTTTTCAATAAATAATTTCCATTCCCACAGTTAAAGAGTTCAAAGAAGAAAAGCACTAGACATCTGAGGTGACATTGAATCACATGATGATCAGAGGCTTCAGTTTGGGGGAAAAATGTAATGAGGGGCTGTTAGTAATGAAAGTTAATAAATAGAAACGTAAGATTTTCTGAAGGGTTGGGAAAGTACTGACACGCATGTATGTTAATACTAGTATCGAGGTAAGTCAACCTGTTGATGTCCTAATTCTCATCAGCTCACATGATACTGAGCAACTATGGGCCACCTTAGCATTACCAGTTGCCCTGGAGTTGATTCATGGCAACTTCATGTGTTTCCTTGGAGAACCTCCCTCTATGGACTGTTCAGAGCTCTGGTCTTTCAGATGCAGATTGCCAGGCCTTTCCTCCAAGGTACCGCTGGTGAATTTGAGCCACTAGCTTTTCAGTTAGAAGCTAGGCCCTTTACTTTTTTGCTTTTCCCAGAGACTCCAACCACCCCCACATGCTGTCAGCTCAAACTCATGTGCCATCATGTCAGAACCTACTCATATCTGACCCTCCAGTAGATTTTCAGAGACAGTAATCCACACAGGAAGGGATTGCCTGTATTTTTCCTATGGAGCAGCTTGTGAGTTCAAAGTACTCACCACTGTGTTGGTAGTACGACTCCCTACCCACTAACCAGCGTTCCCTGCGGTAGCATGTCTCCAACTCGGTGAACCTCGGGTTTGTTCATGCTTTCCCTCACTCTGATTGCCTTTGAATTGGAGCCAACTTAGAACTAACCCTCTAGCGTGTTTCAGAGGCTAGAAAGTGCACAGAAGGAGATTGCCCCTTTTTCGTCTGAGGAGCAGCTCCACCTGTGGGCCAGCAGTGTAACACCCTATGGGCTGTGCCACCAGAGTGCCCTAGTTCAAACACTACAGAGTTTTATTCGTTCATTTATCAAGGGCTCACAAATCTGTCACTGAATGTCGAGGCCACCAGCTGCTTAGCAGGAGAGGATGGGCACTCAGCTATAGGTCAGTTCTAACTCTACAACAACAACATCAACTAGGAATTTCAAAGTGCTCCTGTCTAGGAGGCTGACAGGATTGTCTGCTGGGCCTGATGGTCATTACCCATCCTGGGACAATCCTCTAATTGTCTGGATTGCTCCATTTCCTGATCAAAGGCCTGAGGCTGACACTTTCTGCCACTCCTACTGCTTGGGGGAACTTCCACTTTTACCCTCCCACCCATTGCTGCTGAGTGTATTCCAACTCTAAGTACCTATAAAATAGACTAGAACTGTCCCACAGGGTTCCCAGGTCTGTAATCAGAAAGCCAAGGGCCATTCTGCTTTGTTCTGTAAGGACATTATGAATCACAATGAACTTGATGGCAATAGGTTTGACTGTTGCGGATTTAATCTCCGTAGAAGCTGACTGCTGCATCTTTCTTCCACTGAAGCGTCTGGTAGGTTTAAGTCACCAGCTTTTTGGTTAGCATTGGTTGTAACCACTGAGACACCGTTAAAAAGCCTGTTGTCCCAAATTGATTTAAAATCATAGCGAGAAGTTTTTCCAAAACTTTATAGAAGCCAACTGCCACCTTTGTTCCGTGAGGAGGCTGGTGGGCTCAAACTGCCAACTTTTCTGTTACAGTCTAGTGATTTAACCACTACATTAATGCGTGAGCTTTCTGTGAATGATGAAGTTAGATGCATGGGGCTGAGGCAAAGGCAGCCTATGTCCACTAGGTGTCGCTGCAGATTGCAAGAAGAGGGCACTGACCCAGTGCTTAGAAGGAGACGTGAAACCTGTGCTTCAGTCCCTGGTTTAAGGGACAGAACTATATTATTCATTAAAAGATGAGTTCTTGATCTATGAGTCTAAAGTCCAGTTTTGTTTCTGGTAGCTAAGTGATAGTAAGCTGTAATAGTATTTGTTGTTAAGACACGTTAAAGTTGGAGCAACAAAGTTGGTTTTCTGATGTGTAAAATAAATGGGAGGAAAGCCTCCTTTGCTGAGTGCTTGCTGTGTGTGGGTTCTTTCCTCTTGGAACCCTCCTCTGACTACATCAATTTACTGTTATTATTCTCAATTCATAATTGAGGAAATAGGAACTTCCTCAGAATTGCATAGCTAAGCACTTGGGGTGTGGCTGGTGATCAGGAATGGAATCAGAGTTTAGGATTTTTCCCTCTACCCCACCCACTGCACCCTGTCCCTCTGAGGACCCGCCAGCATGAGTTGATCAACCAGCTGCCAAAGTCAGTTCCAAGTCAGGAGAACCTTTGTGTGTCTGAGTCGTTCTCCAACTCAGAGCTTTCAGTGGCTGCTTCTTTAGAAGTAAGTTGCCAGGCCTTTCTTCCTACATGATTCTGGCTGGATTCCAACCACCAGCTGTTCAGTTAACAGCTGAGTGTGTCATTTGCACACTTTGGGACTCTGATCATGCTAAAGCAGACGTATATTTCAGTATAACTGGCTATTGGCGTAATCTTGTATTTGTAATGCATTAAAAAGAAAAATGTATAATGGGTCCATGGCATGGAAGAAGTAAAGCATCACTGGCAAGAAGGGGTCTTAAGAGCATGTCTGGTGCACCATCATTTTGCAGATAAGGAAGCTGAGGGCAGCGTGGGAGGTGACCTCTGGCCTTCCAGCCCGCTGCCCCCTCATCAGTACATGTTTGCGAAAGAACTACCTACCTGGGTCCATCACAGCTGCCAGATAATTCAGAAACAGAGGGCATCAAATCAGAGGGTCCAAGCCTGCAGGGGCCGTGTGTGAGAGCACGAGAGGAAAGCCTTTACAGGAGACCTCCAAATACCCAATGCTCATCAAGGCTGAGGCCTCTGCAGCTTCAACTGTAGGCCACAGCAGATCTGGCCAGGCATCCCTAGTAAGTGTCAAAATCACCTGCAACTACTGGCAGGCCCAGCCAGGGCAGCTGTGGAAGGAGCCAAGAGCTTTAGCTGAGCTGTAAATGCACTTACACATCTGCCCTCTGGATTGGGAGCAGGGCTTATCTCTCCTGTCCAGCGATTCCAGCTAACCTGCTTCTTGTCCTGTGAGTGTTCGTAGGAGAAATGATAATGCTCGCAATCAGTGGGGGCTGCCGTCCCAAAACGCCTGCACGTGGCATTTCCACGCTGAGATGTCTAAGGCACTCCAGGGCTGCAGCAGGATGAATAAGCTGGCTGCTCCCTCCACATCCCTCAGCTCAACGAGACGGTCTAGCTCGTGCTTAGAGCGGAAATGCTGAGCAGAGAATCCATCTCCACTCTGAATGTCATAGGAAGCACTTCTCTCTTTAATGCCTCATTTTGCTTTTCAAAGTAGTAGTGAGAGCTTAAAAACCACTTATTTTTTTATTACCTAGCCCTCCAGAGTAACATGAGAACTCATTACAGCACAGGCTTTATCACCATCACCTAAGACCCAATTGCTTTTGACTGGAACTTCCAGCAGGACAGGGCAGACTATAAACAGATCTGGCCGGGGCAGAGGACAGGCTCAGAGCTTAGTAGGGGTAACTCCACCCCGGCATGGTGAATAGGTCCAGCTGACAGCTAAGAGGATGCTTGAGATTTGGACCTTCCTATCATAGTCCAAATAAACAAATAGAAACTAAGGGATTAAGTTACAGAAGGTGGGCAGGATCCAGGAACAGACACATAGGGCAGGTGAGTTGTAGCAGATGCCCAGGTAGCAACATGACATAGCTTATTAGTGGGTACCAAGGCTCCAGCTCTGACCCTGCATTCCTGAGCCATGCTCAGGAGCCTGGGAGATGGACCAGAAAGGACCAAGCAGCACCACACATGGGGGACAGACTCCAGAAGCAGGATCTAACCCACAGAAGCCAGGATGAGGACTTAGTGTGTGTACTCAGACCCAGAGCTTGCGAGGAAAGGGTGCTGAGGGAAGAGGGGAGTCCAGCTACGAGGTTGGGTAGGGATCCTTTCTCATGCAGGCTGCCCAGGAAGCATGCCAGCCCAAGAGCACTGCCCTGAGGGAGGATGGTACACCGTTTCACCTGCTCTTAATGAGAACTGACTACAGGACCTGGGGACAGGCAAAGTCTGCAGCAAAGGTCAAGGGAGACACTTCTAGGCAGAGATATGGACAGCCTGGCTCTCCAGCAGGAAGAAAGGGCTCCCACTAACCACAGAAGGCAGTTCCCCCCAAGCTCTGTAAGAAAATGGGCATCTGTAGACTCCCCCGCCTTCCTCACTCCCCAGGACCCCAGGCTGTGTACTGCTACATGACAGAGATGCAGTCATGAGAGGGAGCTTGCCCACGTGTAGGAGTCTAGATCATGAGGTGCAGGTTGGACATTTACTGTATTCTCCATCTGTGTCCAGCCCTGAGAGCTTAGCTCCAGATTGTCTAGAACAAGTGGGAGAAGGAGGGAGTTGGCCCCTGGCATGGTCCCCTGGTTTTGGTCTCCCTGTCTCCCTTTCACTGCTGTTGAGTCAGAACTGACTGATTGCTGGCCTTCCAGCAGGTTTTGGGGAGTTGAAACTACACGGGAGGAGATTACCTGTCTGCCTCCCTTAAAGCTGCTGGTAGATTGAAGTCTCCAGAGACACTTGGCCTTTGGTTAGCAGTGCAGCTCAGCAGATCATACCATCTGCAGATTACACCACCAGAGCTCCTGGTTGTGCCCTAAGACAGGGCTTAACACTGACTTCTTTTCCAGTTTCAGGGTTTAGTGGCCTCAATCCCAATTATCGAAACAGTACCAAAAGGCTTTGGCCCATTTGATGGAAATCCTTTGGTTGCTAGTCCACTGCCTGGATCTGGGTAGATCAGTGCTGCCATTGGGAGACTGTGAGGCTGAGGGCAAAGACCATATGCAGGAGTTGGATGACAGGGATAGATCAAGGCAGGACTAGACCATTGCCCAGGACTGAGAGCAAAGCAGGAGATAGAAACAGGTAAGTGGGCTGAGCCTCCTTATGTGGATAAGAAGGGAAACCCACTCACCTGGTTGCATGTGGCTGTCAGCGAGCAGACAGACAGAGGGAGTCAGCTGGTGCTGGGCACATATGGGCCTAGATCATCGCATCCTGGACTCAGGCAGGTCATCACGCTCTAAGTCCCATCAGACCGGGACCCCTGCTGTGTGAAGTGCCTGTAATTCCAATTGGAGTATTCAAGGAAGGCTTGTTGAAGCCCTGGTGGTATGGTGTGTTTTTTTCCTTTGTATTTTCTACTAGTTTATTTATAAAATTCGAATACATTGTTTTCAAGAACAAATTCTTTCAATTTCCCTCAAACCCCCCACCCATCAAATTGTACAACCCCATGATTAATCCCCCCTCCCCCTGCACATCCTCATCCCTCTCCTTCCAACCTCTCCCACCCCTCTTGGAATCTTATACTCAATTCTACAATAATGGTTTTATAGGTAGTATAGTTGTAATATATCAGGCTGCCAGCTGAAAGGTCTGTGGTTAAAATTCACCAGCCCCTTCGAGGAGAAAGATGTGCAATCTTCTAGAAAGACTTCCAGCCTCAGGAACCTGGTGGAGCGTCACTGTGATGAGTCAGAACAGATTCAAGAGAAGTGAGTACTGTTTGGGTTTTGGTGGTGTTAGCTGGCACCAGGTTAGTCCTCAGCCCAGGAGAAATCCACACACAGCAACAAAACCCCACCTGACCCTCTGCCATCCCAGGAGGCAGTGCAGCTCAAACTGCTCCGATCCATAGAGTTTGCCATTGACTGATTTTCAGAAGTAGATCACCAGGCCTTTCTCTTCATCTCTCTTGGTCTGGAAGTACTATGGAAACCTGCATAGCATCAGGGCCACACGCAGGCCTCCGTAGGCTGATGGGTGGCGGCTTCACATGAGATACATGGTCAGGAATTGGATCTGAATTTCCATCTTGGAAGGCAAGAGTTGTGTCCTAGAATCAGTGTCTCCTTGGGGAAGAGAGAGAAAGGAAAAGGAACTCATCGGGACCCCCTGTGTCTTACAGAGATCATCCTCAAGACTGCTTTGTGAGAAAAGACAATCTTTGCGGAAGCAAGGTTGTTGTCTTCTCTGCTGGGAGAAACACATGTCCTGGCACATAATTAGCGCCATCTATCTCTGGTGGCCTTTTGGTAAGAAGCTGCACTGCAATCCCGGAGGCACATGTTTGAATCCACTAGCTGCTCACAGGAGAAAGATAGGCAAGGCGATCTCCTCCTGTGTGATTAACTGCCTCTGCAAACTGGCTGGGGGTCTGCTGTGGGTTGGTTCTGACTCGATGGTATACAACATCAACTAGCATGACATTTCCATTCCCTTTCTCTTCAGCCCATACCACACTGGCCTCTGAGCTCTGTCTGGGACTTGGCTCTTTCTCCAACCACTCTCCAGGCAACTCGGAAAGAAAATCCAAATTCACCAGCACACGCTAGCTTCTGTGGAGACACAGCCCAGAGGGAAGGGGCAGGGAATGCAGCCTTAAGGTTTTTCCTCAGACAGAGTTATTAAAAGCCCTGGGCAACAGACACTAGAGCTGATTTTCATGGTTATTTTACAGTTTCCCTCTGAGGAGCAAACCTCAGAGTTTCTCTTTTCCCTCTCTGTCCAGCTTCATCACCCGAGAGAGGGATTGCCTTTGACACTCCCCAGCCAGGTTCTCATCATCTTCTGGGAGGAGCTTTCAGAACTCAGCCCCTCATTGCCTGGGGTGGGACGAGGTCTCCAGATCCCTCATCCATGCTCGGTCTCAACAGGGGGAGCTGCATGGCGAGAATGAAGAACCCGGCTAAAAGCCAGCCAGCCAATCAACCAAATGCCATCAATTCCAAATTATAGTGGCACCATGTGTGTCAAAGTAAAGCAGTGGGTTTCAATGGTCCATTTTTCAGAAGTAGATCACCACAACTTGCCTCCACAGCACCTTTGGGTAGACTCAGATGGCCATACTTTCAGTTAGCACCAAGCCTGTTAGCTCATCTGGGAAATATACAAGCAAACCAAGAGAATCTCAATCAACTCTGTTTTGCTTCTAACATGTAAGAGGAAAATTGTCTTCAGTGCTTTGAATGATAACGTCAACGGAACTCTGGAAGAAGCAGAACAGAATGAATTTAAACTCTGGGCATGGCATGTCCTGGGCCTTTCTGCATGTATATACTGATCTCATTTTTCTCCTTCCAGTGTGACCTGTAGTAGTTTAATCATTATCCTATTTCACAGATAAGGGAAAACAGAGCTCAGAGAGTTGACTGTTAGCTTCACAAGGCAGGAACTGGAGCTTCAGCCCAAAGATCTAACCATCTGTTTCTAAAGACACATAAACCTGTCTTCAGCTTAGAGACTATCAAAATGTAACAACCATCAGAAGCACAGGAAGCACAGCTTTCTGGTCTTCCCCTGGCCTAGTTTCTGATTTTCAGGTGAGGCTGGAGAATGTTCATTGGTGGAGAATTTCACAGGTGATGCTGCTGCTGCTGCTCTGGTCTGTGGCTCCCACGTGGAGAACCCCTGCTCTATCTCATGATGCTTTCTGTCAAGTACGGTACTCAACGCAGCACATTATAGCTCAGGACTACCAGGGAGCAGAGAGGCTCTAGGCTACCCATTATTTGACTCGGGACACAAGAAGAGGCACATACCTGGGTCAAAAGAGTATCTGTATGCATCCCGTGGTCTTCCCATCACCTGTGGACAGGCTAACAGCCAAAGTGCCTGCTTGAGCCACATCTCACCAATAATGATATTCTTTCCCTTTCCTGCCAGGTTCACCCTATGGGGAGTGGATAACACTGGACGACGCTCCAGGCCGAGTGATGTGATTGTGAAGACTCCTTGTCCTGTGGTGGATGATGTCAAAGCCCAAGGTGAGAGAAATTGAGGCCAGCAGACCCTGTAAAGTTGGGGTCTAAGACTCCGAGTCCCACCCCACTACAAGGAAAGAGGGACCATGAGAGGCCAGAGGAATGATTTTTCCAGGAATACACCACTACATATGTCCTCTGTAATCTTCACTATTCCCCATTATTACCGCATAACCCATATAGAGGCCCAGTCGAGCTACTTTAGCATACATCTTCATGCAGCAGGTCCCTAAGCTCCCAGTGGAGTGACCATGCCCTCTGACTTCGAGAAGCTGATCAAGTTTCTTACTCTCTTCATTTGTTGGCTGTAGGTAAAAGATTGCTTTGAATTAAAGCATACAAAGGCTGGAGGTTTATAATTAACTGCTCTATTGATCCTTCCCTCACAAAATGCACTCCTGCCCATTAGGAAGAGTTTGTCTTGCGTATTCTCTTGCATTGAGTGTTCTATGGGCACAGAACATGTGCCTGTTGGTGCTTCTTTTTATCATAATACCCCCTCTCCCAGTTGACTTTGATGTTGGCCTCTGTTCTTCAGCTTTTTCACTCCTCTCCACAATAACATACATCTTTCCTGGACCTCACTTTTACAGAGCTGAAGCGTGAATTAAAGTTGGCTGATCAACTGTTAGTGTGTCAATTTCATGGAATTGAATTGGTAGCATTTACATATTATCTGAGACAGTGGCTGATGTAGGAAGACTGGACTTTACTAGTGTCAACAAGAGAAATAGTGTGCCTAAGATGATATGCTGGTAACCCTCAAATCACACATCTATGGATTCTGACTCCACTTATATCAAATGGAAAGCATTCTACAATTCTAGAGTATATACTGTAAGTGATAATACTAAGACAATGTGAAATTAGTGCCTAAAACCTGCATTAGTTTAAACATTGATATTTGTGTTGCATTGTACAACTTCTGAAAAGTTTTTCAACTTTCTTGCCTCATTTAATCTCCATATCCTATTAAGGTCATGATGGTGATTTTCAGTTGAAAATTGTGATCCTATCAAGGCTCTTATTAAAGCGTAAGAATTTTCCATTCATCTTGGGCGGCAATAAGCATCTTGGAGTTGCTTGCTAGGTAGGCAGCAAGATGGTGGGACATCAGGGAGATGATTACAGGTAGGAGGGATGCAGAATGATGCTACCTGCAGGGGTGGATGGATAGAAAGCAGCTCAGAATGAAGAATGGCCTACACTAGGAAGTCCACCCAGAAGAGAACATGGCATTGTTTCTTCTGCTGGACTTCTTTGGGTCAACTCCAGTCACACAAAATATATCCATGTTTGCTCCTACTTGCTTGTGTTCTCTGACAAAGGCCTTTCTGAATCCCAGCAGACCAGCTGAGAGCAGGAGGTAATTTAGTACTGTAAGAATGAGCTGGCGAGCTCTGGTGGCCTAGTGGCAGGAAACTGCACTGCAATCCCAGAGGTGCACGGTTCAAATCCACCAGATGCTCTGCTGAAGAAGGAGGAACAATCGCCTCCTGTACCAATCAGATCCAATTTGACGGTACACACATAAAAAAAAAAAAAAGAAAGAAAAAGAAAAAAAAAAGAATGAGCTAATATTCCCTGGTTCTATCTTTCAGCCAGGAAGGAGTCCTGTACAGGGCAACCATGGAGATTAATGAGTTAGGCTAATTGAGGGTATCCTTGCAAATTAATATAATTCTAGCCATCCTATCAAAAACCATATGCTTTGTTTCCCTCAAACCCAGATGGTGCTCGTAAATATAGCTTACTTGTGTCTGACTTTAACTCTAATAACAAATGGGAATTACCTTTTAAGTGACCCAGAGCAGGACTTTAACTCCTAATTATCTGGCGAGAGTTCAGAACCCATTTCTTCTATGAGCATTTCCCCTCAACTGGACACTTTTTATGAAATTTTTCTTTTCACTCCATGACACTGAATCTACTGTACACTGTCTGTATAGGGAGTATGAGATTCTAAGGGTTTTTCCATGAAGTTTTACTAAGGAAAGTTTTGCTACTTATCCAGTATTCTCCAATACCTATTCTCCTTTCCTGTGGCCAAATGCCTATCTTCTCATTCATTTGCCCACTCCATAGCCATTTACTAAGCTCTGATTTAGATGCTTAAAAATTAGGTTCAGATAGGGAGCTCTGGTGACCTCGTGGCAAGAAGTTGCACTGCAATCCCAGAGGTATATGGTTCAAATCTACCAGCTGCTGTGCTGGAGAAGGAGGAGCAATCTCCTCCAGTGCCAGTCAGATCTGATTTGATGGTACACACACACACACACACACACACACATAAATAAATAAAATTTAAAAAAAAATTAGGTTCAGAATTAGGTTCACTTTCGGCTCGAGGAGGCCTCGGTGCAACTTTCTTCGGTCGTCCCGCATCCGGGTTCATCCGACACCAGCCGCCTCCGCCATGCCACCCAAGTTCGACCCCAACGAGATTAAAGTCGTGTACCTGAGGTGTACCGGTGGGGAAGTCGGTGCCACTTCCGCTCTGGCCCCCAAGATCGGCCCCCTGTGTCTGTCTCCAAAAAAGGTTGGTGATGACATTGCCAAGGCCACCGGTGACTGGAAGGGACTAAGGATTACAGTGAAACTGACGATTCAGAACAGACAGGCCCAGATTGAAGTGGTGCCTTCTGTCTCTGCCCTGATCATCAAAGCCCTAAAGGAACCACCCAGAGACAGAAAGAAGCAGAAAAATATTAAGCACAGTGGAAATATCACTTTTGATGAGATTGTTGGCATTGCCCGGCAAATGCGGCACCGGTCTTTAGCCAGAGAACTCTCTGGAACGATTAAAGAGATCCTGGGAACTGCCCAATCTGTGGGCTGCAATGTTGATGGCCGTCACCCTCATGACATCATAGAAGACATCAACAGGGGTGCTGTGGAATGCCCAGCTAGCTAAGGAACTACAGATGAAAATATTTCAATAAAGGATTATTTGTTAACCAAAAAAAAAGAATTAGGTTCAATAATTTTTTTATAATTTTTATTTTAATTATGATTTTAATGAACAAGAATTTTATAATCTAATTCCATGAATGTATTCATTCACTCAACAAGTATTACCAAAACAACAACAAAAGCTTTTTTCCCAGCTAGCTGAGTCTGAATCATAGCTCTGCTACTATTTTAAATACCTGTTCTTTCTAGACATTAGTGTCAAAAATCCTTGCATCATGGGTTTCGTATTTTTATGGGGATTACAGCAGCAAAAATAATAAAATATATGCTATCTAGATGAAGGTAGAATTTTAACTAGATTGATTTGAAAACAAGGTGTGTGACAAGGTCACATGAATGTCTGGGAGAAGATCATTCCAGAGAGAGAAGCAATAGAATTGGTGTGTTTGAAGAAGGGAAAGGAGACTTGTGCAGTGAAGTGGCATGAATGGTGGGGGAGTTACAAGAGAGGAGCTCCAAAGAGGTAATGAGGTCAGAGTAGGAGCTTGACTGAGAGTAAGAAGCTGGCCTCTACTTGAGATTGAGATTAAAATCTCGCGAGGACTCTGAGAAAAAGAGTCATCTATTTAGACAATACTTCACAGGGTTGGACTGCTTGCTGTGCTGAGCATGAATTCAGAATAGGGGAATGTCAAATGATAGACTCTTTGAGTATATTAAAGGTGGAAAAAAACCCACCAAACAACAAAGCTTTATTGAGGGCAATAAAACTCATTAATTGGGAAAACATGGGGCAGAGAAGAACATAGTTTAAAGTACGCCACTATACTGCAGTTACATAGCTATATTTATACAGTAAAACCAGAAACTTAGGTTACAATACTTTTATTATTGCTTGGTAAAGAATCTGAGGGCAGGCTACGTGAAGGTGGGGCTTCTGTTATTCTTGGTTTGCAAAGTATATGTGAAGTACAGTGATTGAGTGCAAATCATATTAGAAAGGGATCATAAGGCTTTCACAAACTGCTAACATGATGACTTTTCTGAGAACAGATGGTAGAATATTTTACACAATGGGTTTTGTTTCACTTCCTCTCCCTGGCTTCACATGATGTACTTTTGACATTAGTAGCCTAATTATGGCTTATAAGAAAGCTGTATATTCTCAAATATTAGGAAAAAAAAATAAATCTTTTTAGCAAGAGAAATCTTCCTAATTGCAAGATCAATGAGCCATGGTCATTGGATCATTGGACCTCTGGAGTCTTAGAAAGAACACATGTTTGTTAATCTAATATGGAACAAGTTTCAGATGTTTCAGTGAAACTTAGTACCTAAACACTTGTGAGGGAATTAAATAAGTTATAGTTTAAGGTGAAAAACATTTAGTTTACTACATTATTTATTAACTCTGTACCTAGTTAAACGTTTGTTGAGGTTAAAGGGAGGAGAACCCAAATAATCTTGGTAAAGCACGGGGTGGAGTCAGACGTAAACCTGAGAAAGTCACCTTCAGAAGTCCTAAACATTCTAATTTTAAAATCATCTATACATTCTCTCCTTTTGATCAAAGTTTAAAATAGAAATTCTTTCATTAACTTTATTGGCCAGCTTTGGAAGAAAATTTTCTTTCGCACTTCACGAATGCAGTGATTTTGGATGGTGGCTTTGTTATTAAGCCTTGAAGACTCCAGACAGTACTAATGTGAAAAGATATCCAAGCACCAACTAACTTCTCACCTTTTGCTTCTGTGGCTTTTTTACATGAGAATGGATGTAGGCAAAGAAATAGGCAATGAAACATTAGAGAATAAACCAGATTCTTGGAAAAGGCCTGCTCAACAAGTAAGCTCAAGTTTGTCTGAAATACAAGTACTCTCAGTGTACATTTTCCTATTATTGTAAATATATTGGAATCTTTAGCTATTGAATATATAAGACATCTCATGCACATTGTAATATCTCTAAAATAACAGCAATTGAATTAAACGCCAGTTGTTGTTGTTGTTATGTGCCATTGAGTCTCTTGCGACTCATAGAGACCCTATGTACGACAGTTCTGAACCCTGCTCTACACGGTGCCAATCTTATTGTCTCTCACACACCTACCCTTTTATCCCTAGTCACTAAATCAATCCATCTCATCGAGTGTCTTCCTCTCTTGCACCCTCCCAAGCATGAAGTTCTTCTTCAAGGACTGAACACTCCTTGAAAAATGCCCAAAGTATGTCAGATGAACTTCAGAATCCTTGCCTCCAAGGAGCAGCCTGGTTTCTTTCACCTTCTTTAGAACAAACCTGTTTGTTCTAGTGGTCCATGGTATATTCAATACTCTTCCCCAGAACCACAGCACAAAGGCATCTATTCTCCTTCTATCATCCCTAGTCACTGCCCAGCTCTCTGATGCATAGCAAGTGATTACAAAGACCATAGCCTGTATCAGGTACACCTTAGTTTCCAGACTGACATCATTGCTCATCAGTACTCTGGAGAGATCCCTGACAGCAGACTTTTCCAAAGCAATTCATCTTTTGATTTCCTGGCTACTGGTACCAAAATTATGGATCAAGGCAAACTGAAGCTGTTAACAATCTCAATCTTTTGATCCTCTTATCATGATGCTGCCAGTCGGCCCAGTGGTGACAGTCTTTGTTTTCTTGATGTTGAGCTTCAGTTTATATTTAAAGCTTCAGTCCTTGACCTGCAGCAAGCACTCCAGGTCCTCCTCAGTCTCAGCAAGCAGGGTTGTGTCATCTGCCTAACACAGATTGTTGATACCTCATTCCTCCTCATAAATCCCAGCCTCCCAGATGATCTGTTCTGCATATAGATTTAAAAAGGTATGGAGATAGGATAGATCCCTGATGTACACCCGTTCCAATATTGAACCATGCAGTGTTTCCTTGCTCTGTTCTGACAGCTGCCTCCTGGTCCAAGTATAGGTTTCACATAAGCACAATCAACTCTTCTGGGATTCCCATTCTTCTCAGAGTCAGCCACAGTTTGTTGTGATCCACATTGTCAAATGCCTTTGCATAGTCAATGAAACACAGATAGACAGTTCTCTGGTGTTCTCTGTTTTCAGCCAAGATCCATGTAACATTAGCTATGATATCCCTAGTACCATGGCCTCTGCAAAACCTAGCCTGTACTTCTGGCAGTTCTCTGTTGATGCGCTGTTCCAGTCATTTTTCGATAATTTTCAGCAGAAACTTGTTTGCATGTGATATTAATGATATTGTTCAATAATTTCCGCACTCTGTCGGTTCACCTTTCTTTGGAATGGGAACAAATATGGCGCTCTTCCAAGTTAGTTTTCTTGGCACAATTTGGTGAGTGCATCCAGGTCAGCATCCGTTTGTTGAAATACGTCAGTTGGTATGCTGTCCGTTTCTGGGGTCTTGTTTTCTGCCAATTCTTTTAAAGCAGCTTGAACTTCTTCCTTCATCACCACAAGCTCTTGCCCATATGTTATTTCATGAAATTTTTCTGTGTCAGCCAATTCTTTCAGTGCAGTGACTCTTTTCATCTTCTTTTAATGTTTCCTGGATCATGTAATATTCTGCTCAAATCATCCTTAAGTATTGCGACTTGAGGCTTGAATCTGTTCTTCAGTTCCTTGAGCTTAAGAAATGAGCAAGTTCCGTCCTTTCGATTTTCTGACTTCCAGTTCTCTGCCCATTTCA
>NW_006399811.1:4241650-4298672 GCF_000299155.1 Elephantulus edwardii | reverse complement strand
ATTTGAACTGTGCACCTCTGGGATTGCAGTGCAGCTTCTTGCCACTAGGCTGCCAGAGCTCACCTAGTAATCCATCTTGATTGCATGTTTGGTCAATTTCTAACTGCAAAGGTTGGTAGAAATCTTCCATTTCCTTCTTTTGGCTCTAGTTGTTGGTACACATATTTAAAGGATAATGTTTTTCACTGGACTTCCTTGTATGCATATGGATATTATCCTGTCACTTATTACATTGTATGTCAAGATGGATCTAGGAGTTACTTTTTTAACTATGAAAGCAACCCCACTTCCTTCACCTTTTCATCTCCAGCATAATCATATGATCATCTAATTAAAAATGTCCGTGCCAGTTCATCTCATTTCATCAATAACTAGTATGTCAATATTTATGCATTCCATTTCTTTCTAGTTTTCTTACGTTCATGCTTCTCACATTCCACATTCTAATCATTAGTGTCTTCTTACAACTGTTTCTCCTCCTTTCTGTTTCCATATTTGAGGCCTCAGCCTCAGTTGTCATATCTGCTAGTCTAAGTTTGCTTTATTAACATAGGGTTTTCAAAGGTCTGTTATTTCGGAAGTGGATGGCAAATCCTTCTTCCTAGTCTGTCTTATTTTGAATGCTAAGATTTAGAACACTATCTGTAGCTGACAAATATTTCATAGAAAGAACCAGATGAAAGGCATTGCTCCAATTATAGAAACAACCAATAGATTCAGTGTTGCTTCCCACCCTTGACACATGTGTCTTGACCCACCCCTTTCCCTGCTACACCAGCATTCCCTTCCACTCCCACCTACGCCATTCAACACCTCTCCCCCCCCATCCAGCTCTTGATATGATGGCTTAGATCTCAAGCCTTCTTGGCTTCTGTGATTCTGAACGCCTCTCACTGCTGCCAGTTTCTTATACTATGAACAGTATCTCTTGAGTTTAAGTCCAAATACTAGGTACTAGTATTAGGGAAGGCTTCCTGTCTCACACAGCTCTGAGGAAAAGTCTTCTGCCTTAAACTTCTGCTCAAGGGCTGACTTTTTGTGGCATAGAGCCTCTTCTCTTCCATTTGCAGCACGCTGCGGTCACAAGGAAATAGTTTCCCAGAAGAGGGTGATGTGTCCTCTAGGTCTGGTATGTAAGCATGGCCCTCAGGCCCAAAACTATTTAAGAACTATATTAGTGAATAAAATGGAGCAAACCAAACATCCAATTCCATTAGATAACCAACCCAAGATACCAGGAGAGAGAGAATCAGGTATAGGGGGCACATGGAGTCAGGCAGCTCTGTGATGTATCTTATTTCTTTTTTGATCTATGGGACATATAGTGTCCACTTATTTTTTTCAGCTTCTGGGGGTTTTGTTAGAAGTTGTCATCCAATTTCTAGTGTAGCCATCAATTGGAAGCTTGAATAACTGTATAAATCTGAAGAAATGGATTTCACCTGTCAATCCTAGCACCAGAGAACCCCTTTAAGACATATGGGTCCCAATAACAGTAGTTTAAGCCCAGAAAAGATTGTGAGGATGGCATAGGATAACACATTCTTTCTTTCTATTGTATATAATATTGCTATAAATCAAGAGCTGACTCGACAACACTTAGTCATAATGAAGTACCAAAATCTTAATCACAGGGTCACACAGTTTGATGGGTGGAGGGAGAGGCGGGTTAAGGAAATGGGAAAGAACTGATGTGAAAAACAATGTATATGAACTTTAGAAGTAAGCCAGTATAAAATTTTTAAAAATTGAAAAATTGAACTCAAGAACATTGAATCAAAACCTGTATCACTTCAAAAAACCATTTTCTTAATTTTATTCTAAATTCATTTAATTAATGCAAAGGGTCATTACAAAGACAGAAGAGGAAGAAAAGACCAAGACAGATGTCAGACAAGATAGTGAATATTGCACTAGAGCGTTGAGAAGCCAACGCAAAGGGAAGAAATTAAGAATTTAGGGAACTGAACAGAAGATTTTAAAGGGCAGTGCAGGAAGACAAAGTAAAGTATTACAATGAAATGGGCGAAGAGCTGGAGTCAGAAAATCAAATGGGCTGAACTCGCTCAGCATCGTTTCTTAAGCTCTAGGAACTGAAGAACAAATTCAAGCCTCAAGTTGTAATACTTAAGGATGATTTGAGCAAAATATTACATGATCCAGAAAGCATTAAAAGAAGATGGAAGGAATATACAGAGTCACTGTACTGAAAGAAATTGGCTGACACAGAAGAGTTTCATGAAACAACATATGAGCAAGAGCCTGTGCTGACGAAGGAAGAACCTCAAGCTGCTCTGAAAGAATTGGCAGAAAACAAAGCCCCAGGAATGGACTGGACAGCAAACTAATTTACATATTTCAACAAACAGGTACTGCCCTGGATGTACTCACTACGTTGTGCCAAGAAATGTGGAGTACAACCACCTGGCCAACTGACTGGAAGAGATTCATATTTGTTCCCATTCCAAAGAAAGGTGACCCGACAAAGTGCGGAACTTATTGAACAATATTATTAATATCACATGCAAGCAATATTCTGATGAAAATTATAAAATAATGACCAGAATAGCACATCAACAGAGAACTGCCAGAAGTGCAGGCTGAGTTTAGAAGAGGCTGTGGTCCTAGGGATATTATAGCTAATGTTACATGGATCTTGACTGGAAACAGAGAGCACTATGGGAATGTCTATCTGCATTTCATTGACTATGCAAAGGCATTTGACAGTGTGAATCACAAGAAACTGTGGTTAACTCTGAGAAGAATGGGAATCCCAGAAGAGTTGATGGTGCTTATGTGAAACCTATACTTGGACTAGGAAGCAGTTGTCAGACAGAGGAAGGAAATACTGCATGGTTCACAATTGAGAAGGATGTACACTAGGATGTGTCCTCTTTCTATATCTTTTCAGTCTATATTCAGAACTAGGCTCTGTGAGGAGGAAAGTGGTATCATGTTTGGAGGAAGAATTTTCAAGATCTTGTGTTGTGAAGATTACACAACCTTGCTTGCTGAAACTGAGGAGAACATGAAGCACTTGATACAGAAGGTCAAGAACTGCAGCCTCAAATATAGATTGAAGCTCAACATCAAGAAAACAAAGATTCTCACCTCTGGGCTGATTGGCAGCATCGTGATAGATGATAGAGTGAGATTGTTAATAGCTTCCATTTGTTTTACTCCAGAATCCACACTCTTGGTACCAGCAGCCAGGCAATCAAAAGACAAATTGCACTGGGACGGTCTACTGTCAGGGTCTTCTCCAGAGTACTGAAGAGCAAAGATGTTAATCTGAAGACTAAGATGTGCCTGATCCAGGTCATGGTCTTCGTGATTACTTGCTATGTATCAGAAAGCTGGACAATGACTAGATAGAAAGAGAATTGATGCCTTTGGGCTATAGTGCTGGAGAAGAGTATTGAGTGTACATACCATGGACCTCTAGGAGAACAAACAGGTTTGTCCTAGAGAGGGTAAAACCAGGCTGCTCCTTGGAGGCAAGGATTCTGACACTTTGTCTGACATGCTTTGGGTATGTTACAAGGAAGGACCAATCCTTGGAGAAGGCCATCATGCTTGGGAGGGTGGAGGGACAGTGCAAGAGAGAAAGAATATTGTTGGGATAAATTGACTCAGTCACTGGTGTAGTGGGGATAGGTATGTCAAATGGGCTCAGGATAGAGCAGGGTTCAGAGCTGTTGTACACAGTGTTGCTATAAGTCACAAGGGGCTCAGTGGCACATAACAACAACAACAAATTCAAATACACAGATTCAATAAATTAAAAGAAGTAAATAATTTGGTCTTGAAATGATTAATGTGTTTTCTCCACTTCTCCTGATATTATTATTCATAGTCAGAAGGATGTAGTAGTGATGATACTGACTCTTGCTTTTTGGACCGAGAGCCAATCAACAACTGCTCTTTAAAAACAAAAACTATTCTTTTATCTAATACAGTTTTGGACAGGGCATTTACAGCTTTTTCTTGGACTGTTATTGCATTGGCAGCATCATACATTCTTTTTCATGTTAGTTGATGGGTTTTGAATAGACATTTTATGTTAAAGGATGTTTTAAACTGATGTAAGAGTTCAGAAGAGTAACCTTCTCCTGGCTTTTCTACTATAGGATTTATTGCATTAAATCTGATTTCTTTTCCTGTTGTATCAAAGGAAAAGTTTTAAGTTACCTATTCAATGTGTGCTTCCAATAGTAATGGAGACAAGTATCACCAGGTACATCTGTAATTATCACCACCAGTGCCAGACCTCAGTAGCCTAGCTGAAGCCATAGAGAAGGCAGAAGATGGACAAAAGTAGCTGGCAGCACTAGCAGTGGGCTGTGTGGATGAACTTAAATAGGGAAGGCGACAATCTAGAAATTATACCTAGAGAAATGAGGGAGCCAAAGGATTTAGGAGTCATATAAACTTGAAGAATATTAGTCATAGTAGTAAGAAGTACATGACTTATGAAAGAAAGTTGTGTTCGTCGTATATGATGATACCTACTCCTCATTTATCGACATCAAAGTTTCATTGTGAGAAAATGAAGATGACCAGATCAGATCACAGAATGGAGGATGACTATTTTTGTTATGTACCAGTGAGTTAAAACCAACCCATACCTGACCCTCCAGCGGGTTTTCAGAGACAGTGAATCACACAGGGAGAGATTGCCCATCTTTATCGCACAGAGCTGCTGATTCATTTGAGCTACATGGTTTTGGGTTGGTAATATAACTCCTTACCACTAGGCCGTCAGAGCTCCCTAGAGACTACATCACTTCAAAACATCCAAATTACATCACAACAAAACTGCCAAAGCACTTATAATCATGTAATCATAAATGTATACTGTATCTTGACAGTATGCCAAATAAATATTTTACATTTAATTATCACTGCGTTCTCACAAAAATCTTCAATGTTATACGTTGCTAATCATCACTGAACAGCCAAGGAAATTAAAACACAGAGTTAATTAACTCTAGGCCAAGGACACACAACTATTACAACCGAGCCTTATTTGTTATAACAATCTATATGCTCTTAACTATACCCCTGCTCCCAGTTCTGATAATGTCTTCTGCTGTTGAAAGATCTCAGTTCTACTCTGACACTTCGCTGTCCTCTTGAACTTCTGATCCTAGAAAGATAATTTTAGCAACTCAGCTTAAGCTCCAGATGGATATACAAGCTTGTGCATGTTATTTTTAATGCAGCTAAAGAGGCTAGCTTTAAGAGTTTGGTAATTAAAGGGTATGGAGAAATATCATTGAGAAAGTCCTCCTTAATGCATACTCTAATTTCTTCCAAGGTCATGAGCCTTCCAAGGTCATTTAGCCAAAACTGTTTGATCACCTATATTATTAATCCAGTCAGGACATATAGGGGGCGCTGCTGACCTAGTAGTAAGAAGCTGAACTGCAATCCCAAAGGCATGTGGTTCAAATCCACCAGCTTCTCTGTGGGAGAAGGATCAGCAATCTCCTCTGTGTGATTTACTGCCTCTGAAAACCCAGAGGAGGGTCAGCTATGGGTCAGTTCCAACTCATCAGCAACAACAAGAAAAGAAATATAAGCTAGAAAGACCTGTCCTCTTAGGCAACAGACAACAAAAAAGAGTGAGAAAATAATTACTCTACCTGGGCTGGTTAAAAACACATACCCACTCATTGAGTAAATTCTGATTCAAGGAGACCCTCCATTGGGTTTCTCAGGTTGTGAATCTTTGTGGAAACAGGAACTGGCCTTATCTATCTCCCTCAGGGTGGCTGGTAGATTAAAACTGACAATCTTTCAGTTAGTAATACAACTCATAACACACTATGCTACCAGGGCTTCCTTGTGGACAGGATAGCAATAGAATTTTATTCATTTTAACAAAGACTCTCTGACAGTGATGGTTCTTGGTTTTGTCACTACCAACAACTATGATCACACTTGGAATTGAGGCAAGGGATCAGATTGCTCTACCTATAAACCAAGAGTGAGTAAAGTTCCACCTTGAGGAAAAATGGACTCAGTTTCTTCATCCCCAAAATTACAATTTAATTTGAGATAAACACCTCTCTACAGACTTCTCAGACTTTTTGGATGGAAATGTAAATGCAACTTTTTCTTAACATGGAAGCTCTGGCAGCATAGTCTGTAGGAAGGTTTTTGTTTTATTTTGTTTTGTTTTCCCCAGGTGTTTTTAGGTACTCTTGAGTCAGGCAAGATTCATAGTGACCCTGTGAACAAAAGATCTGAACCCTGTTCTATCCTGCGCCATCCTCATACTTCCTGACACATAACAGCCCACTGAAGCAGTTACTGTATTGAGGGTCTTCCTCTTCTTCACTGATCCTCCACCCTCCCCAACATTATGTCCTTCTCCAAGGAACAGCCCCTCCTAGTAACATGTCCAAAGTATGTGAGGCAAAGCCTCATCATTCTTGCCTCCAAAGAGGATTCCAGCTGCACCATCTCCAAAACATACCTGTTTTTTCTCTTGGCCGTCCGTGGGATGTTCAGTTTCCCAGTTAGAACCTCTTTTTTTTAAAAAAATGTGATTTTTAACAAAAGTTTATGGAAAGGTACATTTACATTCATTAATTTATGTACATTTCTTCCCTCCTTCTTCCATCTTCCTCCCCTAGTCTCCTTTACAGTGTGCCTCTTGTTCCAGATTGCTGTCATCTATATAATGCTGAACCAGATGAGCTGTGGGAGAATATCAAGAATATCATCCATGAAGAATGCAAAAGGTCACAAAGACAGAAGAAGAGAAGACCAAAATGGATGTCAGGAGAGACTCTGAATATTGTACTAAAATGCCAAGAAGAAATTGCAAAGGGAAGAAATTGAGAAGTTAAAGTTTCAAAGGGCAGCACGAGAAGACTAATAAAAGGAACAGGAGTACAAAAATCAAAAGGGCTGAACTTGATCGGCATTTTTTTTTAATGGAACACTTCTTGCTGATCTTCTCTGTATCGTTCCCATTTTAGTATATGTGCTGCTGAAGCGAGCACGATTGGCATTTCAAGCTGAAGAAACTAAAGAACAAATTCAAACATTGAGTTGCAATGCGGATGCTATGGACAGAATAGTAAACGATCCAGGAAGCATTAAAATAATATGGAAGAAGTATACAGAGTCACTGTACCAAAAATAATTAGATAACACAGAAGAATTTCAAGAAACAACATATTATCCATAGTCTATGGTGATGAAGGAGAATGTTCAGGCTGTTTTGAAGGACTTGGCAAATAGTAAATCCCCAGGAATTTATGCTATACCAATTGACATATCTCAAAAAACAGATGCTGCCCTGCATGTGCTCTCCAGGTTGTTCCAAGAAATCTGGAAGACAATTACCTGACCAACTAACTAGAAGAGACCAATATTTATTCCCATCCCAGAATAAAGGTGACCTGAGAGTGTGAAAATTACAGTACAATATCATTCATATCACTAAGTTGTGCCAAGACATCTGGAGGACAGCCAGCTTGCCAACTGACTGGCAGAGATCCATATTTGTTCCCATTCTAGAAAAAAGTGACCAGACAGAGTGTGGAAATTACAGAACAAAACCATGAATATTGCCTGCAAGCAAGATTCTGCTGAAAATGATCCAAAAATGACTGGAGTAACACATCAACAGAGAACTGTCAGATGTGCAGGCTGGGTTTAGAAGGGCTCATGGTACTAGGGATAATACAGCTAATGTTAGATGGAT
Organism: Elephantulus edwardii; assembly: GCF_000299155.1. Lineage (NCBI taxonomy): Eukaryota > Metazoa > Chordata > Mammalia > Macroscelidea > Macroscelididae > Elephantulus > Elephantulus edwardii. The sequence continues at coordinate 4,290,949 of NW_006399811.1, read as the reverse complement.
CTTGGCAGAAAGCAGAGAGTACCAGAGGAATGTCTATCTGTTCTTCATTGACTATGCAAAGGCTTTTCACTGTATGGATCACAACATCTGGGATGCTGGGCTGTATGAGGAGGAATGTGGCTTCAGGATTGGTGGAAGATTCATCAACAAACTGCGTTATACAGATGACACAATCCTGCTTGCTGAAACTGAGAAGGACCTGAAGCACTTGCTGCAGAAGGTCAAGAACTGCAGCCTTCAATATGGATTGAAACATCCATATTGAAACATCAAGAAAAAAAAGATTCTCAACACTGGGCCAATTGGCAGCATCAGTATGGATGATGAAAAGATTGAGATAGTTAACAGTTTTAGTTTACTTTGCTCCACAGTTAACACTCTTGGTACCAGCAGCCAGGAAATCAAGAAATGGATTGCACTGGGAAAGTCAGCTGTCAGGGACCTCTCCAGAGTACTGAAGAGCAACAGCATCAGGCTGGAGACTAAGGTGTGCCTGATACGGGCTATAGTCTTTGCAATTGTGTGGTATTCATCGGAGAGCTGGACAGTGACTTAGTATTATAGAAAGAGAATTGATGCCTTTGAGCTGTGGTGCTGGAGAAGAGTATTGAATATACTATGGACTGCTAGGAGAACAAACAGGTTTGTCTTGGAGAGGGTGAAGCCGGAATGCTCCTTGGAGTCACAGATTCTGAAGCTTCATCTGACATTCTTTGGGCAAGTTTCAAGGAGGGACCAATCCTTGGAGAGGGACATCATGTTTGGGAGAGTAGAGGGACAGTGCAGGAGAGGAAGACCCTCAATGAAATGGATCAATTCAGTGATTGGGGTAGTAGGAGTGGGTGTGTTGGAGACAGTAAGGTTGGCACAGGATAGACCAGGTTTTAGGTCGCTTTGAGTCGCAAGTGACTTGAAGGCACATAGAAACAACATTACACACAAGCAAAATTATGCTGAAGATTATCCAGAAATGACTGGAACACTACATTAGTACAAGAGAACTACCAGAAATACAAGCTGGGTTTAGAAGAGGTCATAGCACTAGATATATTATCGACAATGTCAGATGGATCTTGGCAGAAAGCAGAGTATCAGAGGGATATCTCTCTGTGTTTCATTGACTGTGCAAAGGCATTTGACTCTGTGGATCACAAAAATTGTGGTTAACCTTGAGGAGGATAGGAATCCCAGAACACTTGATTGTGCTTATAAAAAACCTATACTTGGACCAGGAAGTAGTCCTCAGAACAGAGCAGGAAGCACTGCATGGTTCAAATTCAGAAATGGAATGTGTCAAGGATACATCCTGTTTTCATACCTTTTTCAGTCTGTATGCAGAAGAAATCATTCAGGGGGCTGGGCTTTATGAGGAGGAGTGTGGCATCAGGATTGGAAGAAGACTCATCAACAGCCTACATAATGCAGATGACACAACCTTCTTGCTGAAACTGAGGAGGACCTGAAGTGCTTGCTGCGAAGGTCAAGGACTGTAGTCTTCAATATGGATTGAAGCTCAAAATCAAGAAGACAAAGATTCTCACCACTGAGCCAACTGGGAACACCATGATGGATGAAAAAGAGATTGAGGTTGTTAATTACAGCTTTCTTGGCTCCACAATCAACACTCGACACCAACAGTCAGGAAATTAAAACATTAATTACATTAGGTAAATCTGCTATCAGGAAACTCTCCAGTGTACTGAGAAGCAGTGATGTCAGTGTTGAGACTAAGGTGTGCCTAATCCAGGCCATCGTCTTTGCAGTTACTTGCTATGTATCAGAGAGCTGGACAGTGACTAAGGATGATAGAAAAAGAGTTGATGTCTTTGATTTGTGGTCTGGAGAAGAGTATTGAACATATCATAGACCACCAAGAAAACAAACAGGTCTGTCTTGAAGAGAATGAAACCAATTTCTCCTTGGAGGCTAGGATTTTGAAGGTCCACCTCGCATAATTTGAGCACGTTGTCAGGAGGGACCAATCTTTGGAGAAGGACATGTGGGTTGAGGGACACTGAAGGAGAAGAAGACCCCAGATGAGATGGATTGATAGAGTAACTAGGGCAATGTGGATAGGTGTGTCGAAGTCAGTGAGACTGGTTCAGGGCAGGGCAGGCTTCAGAGCTATTGTATGTAGGATCGCTGTGAGTTGCAGGTGACTCAGTGACACAGAACAACAACATTATACCTTTCAGACAGTTCTTCCTCTCATCTATTCCAATGCAGTGTAGGGAGTTTTGTGGCTGACCCAAAGGCTATTTGCTTTGATTCTATAAGCAGCTCCTTGAGAGAAAGATGACCTGTCTCCTTTTGGGCATTTTATAACCTATGAAAAGTCATTGAAGGATCAACTATGACTTTGTTCCAACTCAATGGCAGTGCATTCATTTTGTGTTCCATTCTGATTGAGAAAGCATTTGACAATGAGTTGCTTTGAGTTCCACAGGAAAAAAGGCCAAGATTTGACCAAGTCATTGTTACTTTTTTCATATCATTGCTAAATTTGCCCTAAAAGAAGCCTAAGTGGTACCAGGAATCTGTGCTAGGATGGCAACTGAAAGACTGACAGTTCAAACCTATTCAGCAGCGCCTCAGGAGAGAGACCTGATGATCTGCTTTTATGACACAGCTTAGAAAGTCTTGCAGGGCAGTCTACTGTCACACGAGGTCACTGAGTCAATGTCGACTTAATATAATAGCACCCAACAAAAAGTTCACTCTTACCAGTGTATAGCTTTGAGGTAGAAATCTAAGAGATATGACTAAGACTGAAAGATCACTCACTTGAACTGCATTCAGTTTATGTACCACTCAAGATCTGCACATGTACCTTCATAACTCTGGTCTCAGAGGCTGGCTCTAGCTCTTGGGTTTCTGCAGTCTTGAAGTGAGCTAACTGTGACACTTGGACTGCTCCAGGCTGACAGGTCTGTATTCCTGGTGAGGCATGATCTGGCAGCACTCACTTCATACCCCAATGAAAGATGATCTGTCCCCTCCTGCCAAGGGCTTTCCTGTTGTCTTTATGTGATCCGGCTGTACCTAACAAAAGGCATCCTGCAACTGAGGTATTTAATGCTTCATGGGACATCAGTGGACCAAAAGTGTTTGGGAAATGGAGATGAAGTGTTACTCCAGCTGCCTCCTGAACAGCCTGCTGTGATCCAGTTGCTACATACATCCTCTGCTGCAAAACAGGAATCAACCTGTCAAAAAGTTTTGCAACTCCATAATACAGTCCTTGATGTTTATTCTCTCACCTTTTTTTTTTTTTTTGCCTTATTTCCTTTATTCTTATGGCTGTTTTCCTGGGATTACAGTGTCTAATCAAGGAAACTTAGTCTCATATACTTGAGCATGTTTTCAGGAGAAAGACCAGTCCTTGGAGAAAGACATCATGCTGGGTAAGTTGGAGGGTCAAATAAAGAAGAACCCCTCAACAAGGTGGATTGACACAATGACAGTAACAATGGGTTGGAGTCTATCAGCGATTGAGAAGATGGTGCAGACTAGGGCGAGGTTCTGTTTTTCTGTTCATAGGATTGCTATGGGCCTCTAGCTCTGTATCTTTAGGAAATGCATGGAAAGACACAGACTGTTAGAATGGAAATTGACTTTCGAAGTATTCTTGTTCTAGACTTTCATACTACAGGAGAGAAAATCAAAGACTAGTGACTCAGAGGCAAATGTATTCTCCAGGTTGCAGGTTCCGAGTTCTGTAGTACCATTAAATGCGCATGCACACACTAACACACATGTATATACATGCATGTGTATGTGTTTATGTGTGACTATATATATATATATATAAAATATATATATCTTATTTACTTATTTGTCTTTCCTGTTTTCCTCAGAAATAGCAGATAAAATCTACAATCTCTTCAATGGCTATACCAGTGGGAAGGAGCAACAAACTGCCTACAACACCCTCCTCGATCTGGGTTCCCCTACCTTACATCGAGTCCTCTACCACTATAACCAGCACTACGAGAGTTTTGGAGAATTCACTTGGAGATGTGAAGATGAATTAGGCCCCAGGTAATCAACAAGCAAGGAATTCTGAGGTGACACAAATGCTTAAGCCTTGAGCAACTAACCAGAAGGTTGGTGGTTCAAATCCAACCAGAGGTGCTTTCGCACAATAACCTGGCAATCTGCTTCTGAACAGTCACAGCTGTGAAATTCTCTGGAGTGAAATTTTACTTTGAAACACTTGGTGTTGACAAAGGTTGGAATCAACTCAGTGAGAAGTGGTTACTAAGCAGATTGTCTTATCTCCTTTAAAGAGATTTAACACCTCCCACACTATCATTCTGATCATTTTACATGTAAGGTGAATTTTCCATCCATGAATTTGCAGATATTCTGGATAAGGTTTAGGGCATGGAGAAAATCAATAAGTCCCGTGCTTTTAGGTCAATTAATGTAGATTAGTTTCTTGGGTAACTCTAATTAAGTCATAAATTTAATCCCTGAATTTTGGAAAAATTTTTATTTTTAACTTATTTCTTCACTCTATCATGTTCATGCAACATATAAATACTAAACTGATCTAAAAACTGTCTAGTGAAGAAAATTGGTATTTTCATTAGAGAGGGTATTTTAAAATATTTATGGCATATGATCTTTGCATGTTATATACATTATAAAGGCAAATTGTCAACAAAATCTCCACATTCACTTGAATGTGAAAGTGGGGTAGCTAACTAATATCCTGCAATGAACTCGGTCTCACCCAAAATGGACGTGAAGAGCTTGCCAATTCTCTTCCCCTTCTCCAAGGCTACAACTTACTAATATTCAGTGCCATTGCTTTTAGGTTTTGCAATCCTAATAAAATTCTAGGGAAGAGAGGAGTGAGAAGGTGGAAAGGTGTTATCTTCCCTCCTCCATTCCTAATTAGTATCTCAAAATTGTTTTGATTTGCATCTCTCTGAGAGTTAGGGTTTTTGAACATTTCTTCATGTGCTTGTTTGCCATCTGAATGTCATTAGTGAAGTGTCTATTCATACTCTAGGCCCATTTTGCAATTGGGTTGTTTACCTTTTTCTTATTGAGGTGCTGGAGTATTGTATACATTTTAGATATGAGTCCCTTATAAAATATTTCATTATCAAATATTTTTCCAGTCTGGAGGTTCGTTTTTTTTCTTTTTTTCACCCTGTTGCAATTTCTTCCTTTTTTTAAATTTCCATTCATTCACTGTTGCACATTTTCCTCCTTGCCCAGTTCACTTTTCTCTTTGGAAAAAAAATTCTTTCATCGTTGTACAACCCCACACCATACACACACATACACCAAGTCAGCTTTACCATGCAGCTCTTATTCTGGACTGTTGTCATGCAAATAACACCTAATCATATACTCCTTTTTAAGCAATTCTTCATGTGCATGGGGATTTGATTCTTCCCACTCATCTGTTTTACTCTTTCCTGGTTGTAGGGTTTTCAAGATGATGGGAAGACTGTTCCTATTGTCGATTAGGGCTTTTCTCTGATGAAGTTTATAGTCCTTGGTTTTACTCCTTAGGTCTTTGAAGTACTTTGAGTTGGGTTTTATGTGTGGTGTGAGTTGTAGGTCTTGCTTGAGTTTTCTACAGAAAGTTTTCCAATTTTGCCAACATCATTTGTTAAAGAGACTCTCATTTTCCCACTTAACTGATCTTGTCTCCTGATCAAAAATCAATTAACTATAGGTGTAGGAGCTGATTTCTGGGTTCTCAATTCTATTCCATTGATCTATGTGTCTGTCATTGTACCAGTACCATGCTGTCTTGTCTTCCAAGGCTGTGTAGTAGGTTTTTAAATTAGGAAGTGAGATGCTTCATACCTTGTTTCTCTCCTTCAGAAGAGCTTTACTTATTCAGGGTCTCTTTCCATTCCAGATGAAATTAGAAATTGCTTTTTCCATCTCATTGAAAAATATAATTGGTATTTGTATTGGGATTGCATTGAACTTTTAGTTTGCCTTTGGTAGAATTGTCATTTTACAATATTGAGTCTTGCTGTCCATAAGCATGGTATATTCTCACATTTCTTCAGATTTCTTTTTGTTTCTTGTAGTAATATTTTGTCATTCTCTTTGAATAGGTCTTTTGTGTTTCTAGTTAGGTTAACTCCCAAGTATTTAATCTTGTGGTTAGCTCTTGTGATGGGTTTTGTTTTTCTTAGCTCCATTTCTGTATTCTCTTTGTAACTGTGGAACATTCCAATTGATTTTTGTATGGTTATTGTATCCTGGCACTTTGCTGAATTGGTCAACTATGTCTAGTAGTGTTCTCACTGAGTCTTTAGGGTTTTCTAAACCTGCATTATGCAGATGACACAATCCTTCTTGCTGAAACTGAGAAGGACATGAAACGTTTGATGCCGAAGGTCAAGGACTACATCCTTCAATATGGATTGAAGCTCAGCATCAAGAAAACAAATATTCTTACTGGGCCAATTGACAACATTATGATAGATGGTGAAGAGATTGAGACTGTTAACAGCTTTTAGTTTGTTTGGCTCCACAATCAACACTCTTGGTACCAGCAGCCAGGTAATGAAAAGAATTATTTGCTATCAGTAACCTCTCCAGAGTATTGAAGAGCAATAATGTCAGCCTGGACACTATGGCGTGCCTGATCCAGGCCATGGTCTTCTCAATTTCATGCTGTGCATCAGAAAGGTGGACAATGACTAGGGATGATAGAAAAAGAATTGATGCCTTTGAGCTATGGTGCTGGAGAAGAGTATCAAATATACTATGGCCTGCTAGAAGAACAAATGGGCTTGTCCTGGAGAGGGTGAAACCAGGCTGCTCCTTGGAGGTAATCATTCTGAGGCTTTGTCTGACATACTTTGGACATGTTGCAAGGAGGAACCAGTCTTTGAAGTGGGACATCATGCTTGCAAGTGTGGAGGGACAGTATAAGAGAGGAAGACCCTTGGTGAGATTAATTGATTCAGTGACTGAGGTAATGAGGATAGGTATGTCAGAGACAGTAAGGTTGGCACAAAGCAGAGCAAGTTTCAGAGATATTGTACATAGGGTCACTATGAGTCACAAGCTACTCAATGTAACATAACAACAACAATTATACTACCATATCATCTGCATAAGATATCATTTTACCTCCTCTTTGCCAATTTGTATACCTCTTATTTCCTTCACTTCCATGTAATTTTGAATAGGAGAGGTGATAATGAGCATCCTTGCCTAGTTTCTGTCTTCAAATGGAATGCCTTTAATCTCTCTCCATTGAGAATTATATTGGCCCTTAGTTTTGCATATGTGTGTATATATATTTTACTATGCTGAGGAAATTCCCCTCTATTCCTATCTTGTTGAATGTTTTAATCAGGAAAGTGTATTGGGTTTTGTCAAAGGTCTCTTCTGCATTAATTGATAGGATCATGTGTTCTTATTCTTTGCTTTGTTAATGTTATGAGATGTAGTGATTGTTTTTCTTATATTGAACCATCCTTGCATACCTGTTAAGAATCCCACTTGGTCATGATTAGTTGTTTTGATTTTTTGTGTGTGTGTATTATTTGATTCTTTGATAGCACATAACAACAACAACTGTTGAATTCTATTGGCCAGGATTTTATTGAGCACTTTTGCATCTATGTTCATGAGAAATAATAACCTATAGTTTGCTATTTTCATGATGTTTTTACCTTACTTTGGTATCAAGGATATGTTTGCTTCATAGAATGAGTCTGGGAGATTTCCATCATTTTCTATTTTCTGAAATACTTTATGTAGAATTGGTGACAGTTCTTTTCTGACTGTTTGATAAAATTCACTTATAAAACCATCTGGTCTGGGTTTTGTTTTAGGGTTTTTTTTTTTGGTTGTTGTTGGAAGTTGTTTTATTACCTGTTCATTTTCTTCTGTTGTAATGAGTCTGTTCATATTGTCTACTGCAGTCTGTGTCAGTTTAGGTAGGTTGTGAGTTTCTAACTATTTGTCCATATTTCTAAGTTTTCATGTTTGAGTATAGTTTTTCATAGTATTTTATTGTTAATTTTTTTTATTTTAGTTGGTTCTGTTGTGATGTTGCTCCTTTTATCTCTTATTAGGATTACTTGTATCTTTTCTTTTGTTAGTTTTGTTAGTGGTTTGTCAATTTCATTGACCTTTTCTAAAAACCACCTCCTGGTCTTATTGATGATTTCAATTGTCATTCAATTTTCTATTTCATTTCTTTCTGGCCTAATTTTAATAATTTCAGGTGTCAGGTTTTCTTGCTGTTATTTTTCAACTTGTTGCAGTTTTTGGGTTAAAGAATCAATCATTACTTTTTCTTCTCTTTTGATGTGTTTGTTGCTATAAATTGACCTCTAGTTACTGCTTTGGTTGTTTCTCATACATTTTGGTAAGTTGTGTCTTCATTGTCATTTGTTTCAAGAGGCATTTTGAGTGCAGGCGGCACATAACAACAACATCAACATTACCCACTCATGTGCAAGCAAGGTGTTGTTCAGCTTCCAAATGTATGGTTCCGCCCTCCCCCCACTTTATCTTCTGGTTATTAATTTCTAGTTTTGTAGCATTGTGGTCTGAGAAGATGCTTTATATTATTTCTATTTTTTTTTAATTTATTGATGCTTGCTTTGTGTCATAAAATGTTATCTGTTCTGAAGAATGATCCATGTACATTGGAGAAGAATGTATACTGTGCTTTTTTGTAGTGCATTGACCTGTATACATCTGTGAGATCAAGTTGGTTGATTATGTGGCTTAATTGTTCAGCCTTTTTGTTGAGTTTCTTTCTAGTAGTTCTATATTTTCTTGATAGTGGTGCATTGAAGTCTCCTAGCACTATTGTGGTGTTGTGTATTTCTTTTGAGTTCTGTTGACATTTGCTTTGTATATTTTGCAGCTCTATCATTGGGTGAATAGATATTTATTATGGTTGTGTCCTATTATTCTATTGACCTTTTAGGCATTATATAGTGACCCTCCTTTTCCTTTGTGATGATTTTTACACTGGAATCTGTTTTATAAGAGATTAATATCTTTACTACTGCATTTTCTGGCTGCTATTTGCTTGGTATCTTTTCCCATCCATTTATTTTTTTGTCTTTCTTTGTCTTCACTTTTAAGGTATGTCTGTTGTATACAGCATATTGATGGTTTTTTTGTTTGTTTGATTGTTTTATCCTATCAACTACTCTTTTTCTTGTCACTGTTGTATTTAAAAACTTCACATTCAGTGTAACTATTGAGAGGCAAGATTTTATTGCTATCATTTTGTTGAGTCCTTTTTTTATGTTGTTGCTGGTTACTTTGGTCCACCCTGCTTTCTTTGGCATCTCTGTAAGAAGGATTTCCCTCAGTATTTCCTGCAACATTGATCTTGTTTTTATTATAAGCTTTGTTATATTCTCCTTTTCTGAGAATATTTTGATTTTTCCACCATATTTGATGGACAGTTTTGCTGGGTACAGTATTCTTGGTTGACAGTTGTATTCTTTGAGTCTTTGATAATGTCATTCCATTTTCTTTTTGCTTGTGTGGTTTCTGCCAAAAAATGAGCACTTAATTTTATTTGTTTTCCCTTATAGGTTACTGTTAATTTCTCCCTCACTACTGTCAGAATTTTCTCCTTATCTTTGGTTCTGGAAAATTGGACTATGATATGCTTTGATGTTTTTCTTTTGGGATCTATTCTATATGGATTTTACTCAGCTTTGTGTATTTATTCTTTCATTCTTCATTGTGACTGAAAAGTTTTCTTCTAGTAATTCTTCTACAACTTTCTGAGTGCCTTTACTTGCTTCTTCCTGTTCTGGGATTCCAATTATGCACATGGTATTCCTCTTGATAGTGCCCCACATTATTCTTAGGCTTTTTTCTGTTTTCTTCCTTTATTATTCCACTTTTTGTTCTAGCAGATCAGTGCTGATCTGCTCTCTTTTTTAATTATTATTATCCATTTTAATGAAAATGAACAGAGATTTTTAATTTCCATTCATTCATTGTTGCACTTTTCTCCCTGCCCACCCCTACCCTCCAGTTCATTCTTATCTTTGAAAAGTAAAAGAAAAATTCTTTCATTGTTATATATTCCCTCCCCCCAAGTTCAGTCCACTAGGCAGCCTTTGTTCTGGACTCCTGTCATGACAGTAATACCTAATCACATGTTCTTTTTAAACAATTCTCTCTCTCATATGTTTCAATGCCATGTACATAATTTATCCCCTCTTTTTCAGTCTCCCCGCCTGCCATCCCCAGTGTCCTGTTTTACAACAGTGGCACTATGTAGTATTTGTCCTTTTGTGATTGAGATATTTCACTCATTCAGATGGCCAAAAAACACATGAAGAAATGTTCAAAATCCCTACCTCTGAGAGAGATGCAAATCAAAACAACTATGAGATATCATCTCACCCCAGTAAGAATAGCAAAATTTGACAGAACAGCAAACATCAAATGCTGACAAGGCTGTGAAGAAACTGGAACCCTAATTCACTGTTGGTGGGAGTGCAAAATGGTGCAACCACTATGGAAAGCAGTATGGTGCTTTCTCAAAATGTTGCAAATAGAAATACCATGTGACCCAGCAATTTCACTACTTGGAATACAACCCAAAGAAGCCATAATCACCACCCAAGCAGATGTATGCACACTTGTGTTTATTGTGGCTTTGTTCACAATAGGAAAGAGTTCGAAACAACCTAAGTGCCGTCAACAAACAAATGGACAGAGAAGCATGGTATAGTCACACAATGGAATACTATGCTACGTTGAAAACCAAGGAACTCATGAAATATTATTCAAAATGTATGACCCTGGAGGACATTGTACTGAGAAGCCTATCTTTTATTTCACTCGCTCTGTGTTCCATCTCTTCAACACCATTCATATGTTCCTGCAACATGTTGACAGCATCTGAAACATTAATCCTCATATTGTAGGTTGTGGTTTCTTGTTTCTACAGAGCCTCTAAAATCTCATTTGTTTTATCTGTATTGTCTTGGATTAGGTTTGTTTGTTTGTTTGTTTGCTTAAGTTCCTCTTGGCTTTTGCTTGCAGAGTCCTATAATTCTTTGAGTTTGCCTTTCACCCATTGAAAATATTCAACCTTTATTCTCCTGAATTCTATGTCAGAATTTTCTATCTGACTTTCTAGCTTAAGGAAATCCGTTGATTCTGTGTTTTGATCAGTCTTTTTGATGGCATCTTTTTTTGTTTTGTGTAGGGTGTGATTGTGTGTCTGCTTCTTCTGTGTCATCACTGTGGTAGAGTTTTTCATGCCTAGGGCCCTTAGCAGACCCTTGGTCTGATAATCTTGGCTCAGAAACTCACTGCTCCAGCGGAGCAAAAGGCAGCTTGCCCTACTTGAAATTCTCTGTGATTCTTAGATTGAAAGGAAGACTTGCTTCAGTTGAGGAGAGAGATGGCCTGTGTACTAGCAGCCCAACTGCTGAGGGGTGGGGTACAAAGGATCCACAGTTCAAGTAATGACTCTGGGAGAGGACAGGGTACCTAGATGTTTTTCAGGAATGAAATGGCTTCACCTGTGATATTGGTGCTTCTGGTGCAGGACAGCAGGGAAGTAGGTGAGCAGTCTCCACATGACAGGGCAGCAGTCTCCATGTGGTGAGGCAGTGGCCTAGTGCTCTGCGCAGGAGCATAGTGCAAGCAGAAGTCAACAACATCATCTTTTACTCTCCAACTCTATGTTGTCTTTTTTACTGATTTGTATTCTCCTCTCCTTTCTGTTACTCTCTACCTTTTTTTCCATCCCTTTTGTGACATAATAATTGTTTTGGAACAGCTCTTTGTCAGGAAACCTGGAAGTCACAGTTTGAATAGTACTAACACATATCATTGACTTCCATGGATTTTTGTATTTATTTTATCTCTTAGGACTCCAGTGTCAGAAGGAAATTCCATCAACAAAAAAAATTAGCAGGAGAAAAACTAAGACCCTGCTGCTCACCACATATTTTCTTCCTAAAACTCTCCATGGAAGGTCTAACAGGAGCTCTGGTGGTGCTATATTTAAGTACTCATTTGCTAACTCATTCAACAGTTGGAACCTACAAGCTGTTCCAAAGAGAATAGAGACATCATGATATTCTTTCTTAAAGATTGTAGCTGTTATTTGCTGATGAGTTGACAATGAACAATCTGAACCCTACCCTATCCTGTGCTATTTTTATCATCTCTGACATACTCTAGTTCACCACTATAATCACTGTGTCGGTCCATCTTGTTCACAGTTTTTCCCTCCTTCGTTGACTCTCCATATTTATAAGCATAATATATTTTTCCAAGGACTGGCCCCACCTACTATGTCCAAAGTGTGTGAGATAAAGCTTTGCTATCCTTGCCTCCAAGAAATACCCTGGCTGTACCTTTTCCAAGACATATTTGTTTGTTTTCTTGGCAGTCTGTGAGATATTCAGCACTCTTCTCCAATGCCACAAGCCAAAAGCATCAATTCTTCTGTCATCTATATTCATTGTCCAGCTTTTAATTATATAGCAAATAATTGAAAAGATTATGGTGAACTTTAATCTTCAAACTGACATCATTGTTCTTCAAAACTTTGGAGAGGTACTTAACAGCAGACTTTCCTATTGCAATGTCTTCATTTTCTGGATATTTAGTGTCAAGGATTTTTATTGTGGACCCAAACAAGATGAAATAATTAACAATGCCTGTCTCTTTTCCACATATCATGATGTTGCCTATTGGCCTGGTGGTGAGAATTTTTGTTTTCTTGATGTTAAGATGTAACCCATATTAAAGGCTGTAGACTTTGATTGTCTGCAGTAAACATTTCAAGTCCTCTTAACTTTCAGCAAGAAAGATTGTGTCATTTCTTCTTTATATATTTAAGCTTCTGAAAGAATTTTTTCTACATATGTATTGAATAGGTATGGAGAGCAGATATACCCATGATGCATTTTTTTCCTGATTATACATCATGAGTATTCTTCTCTTGCCTTGTTCATAAAGCAGCTTCTTTGTCTGGGTGAAGGTTTTGCATCAGCACAATTAAGTGTCCTGAGATCCCCATTCCTTTCAATGTTAGCCATAGTATGTCATGATCCACACAGTCAAATGCCTAGGTAATTCTTTGTTGTTAATAGATGCCATCCAGTAGACTACCGCCCTTAAAGATCCTATGAACAACAGTTCTGTACCCTGTCCTATTCTGTGCCATTCTCATAAGCTCCAACATACTTGATTGAGCCCATTGTTAAAGTCACTGTGTCAGTCCATCTTCTTGAAAGTCTACCTCTCTTTCGACCCTCCACCTTACCAAATATGATTTTCCCCCCCAAGGACTTCCTAACAACAGGCATATTTTTGTTATTGTAGTTTGTACTTTTGAAAGTTAATTACTCTTCTCCAATAACACAACTTAAGGGCATCTATTCCTCTTCCATCATCTTTATTCATTGTCCAACCTCTATATGCACATTGTTGTTAGGTACTGTTGAGTTGAGGATGACTCATGATGACCCTAAGGACAAAAGATCTGAAACCTGTTCTAATTTGTGCCATCCTCACACTTCCTGACACACAACAGCCCATTGTAGCAGTCACCATATCAATCCACCTGGTGAGGGTCTTCCTCTCTCTCATCGACCCTCCACCCTTCCCAACCTTATGTCCTTCTCCAAGGAATAGCACCTCCTAGTAACATGTACTAAGTATGTGAAGCAAAGCCTCATCATTCTTGCCTCCAAAGAGCACTCTGGCTTCACCCTCTCCAAGACGTATCTGTTTGTTGTCTTGGCCGTCCATGGGATGTTCAGTGTTCTTTTCCAACACCACACAGCTCAAAGACATCAATTATTTTTCTGTCATCCTTATTCATTGTTCATGTCTCGGATGAATAGCTAGTAATCAGAAAGACTATGGTCTGAATCAGACACACCTTATTCCTCAATCTAACATCACTACTCTTGAATAATTTGGAAAGATCCCTAACTACAGATTTCCCTAATGCAGTGTGTCTCATTATTTCCTGACTGCTTGTACCAAAGGTTTAAAGACTAAGGTATGCCTGATCCAATCAAGGTCTTTTTAATTACTTTCTATACATATGTATATATATGTATGTTGTTGATTGCCTTCGAGTCAAGCATGACTCATAGTGGCCCTATGAACAAAATGCCTGAAGCTCCTCTACAACTATGGCATTTACCAGAGTTTACAGAGTTTCCAGAGGCATGTTATTTATGAAGTGGATGCCACTCCTACTTCCAAACCTGTCATAGCATGTTATTGTTGTTATGTGCCTTTGAGTCCCCTGTAATGTATAGTGACCCTATGTAGAGAAGCTCTGAACCCTTCCCTGTCCTGAGCTAGTCTCACTAATTCCAACACACCAACCTCCATTGCCCCAGTTTTTATATCAATCCATCTCATCCAGGGTCTTCCATTCCTACGTTGTCTGTCCACCCTTTCGAACATGATGTCCTTCTCCAGAGACCGATCTCTCCTGGCCATGTGCCCATAGTAAATGAGGCAGAGCTTCACTTTGAGATATATATAAAAGACTTTGATTGGATCAGGCATACCCTAGTCTTTAAACTGATCTCATTTCTCTTTCGTACTCTAGAGAGGTCCCTGACAAACAGGTCTTCTCAAAGCAACGTATCTTTTTATTTCTTGACCACTGGTACTATGGATGTTAATTGTGAATCTGAGTAAGATGAAATCATTCGCAATCCTTTCTCCTATGAGGCAGTTCCCCAAACCAAATTCACTGCCTTTGTGTCAGTTCTATCTCATAACAACCCTCCAAGGCTGTAAATCTTAATGGGACAAGATTGCCCTGTCAAAGTGTCATGGTTCTTCTAGAGAATCATAGAAAAGAATGTAAATGCTCTCTGCCTTTAGATACATCAGCCCACTTTGTGATTAGTTGTGAGAATTAATATAAAAGGGTTGTGGGGCCCGTATTTCTTGTGAGAAAGCAGAAAGGATTCAGTTCAGTTAAATCCAGTGCCATTAAAATTTGTCCCGGCCCCCAGATTGAGCTGAAGGTTGACAAGCTTTAATAATGGCATCTGCTGCGCTGGTACTAAGAAAGAAGGTGGCCACAGGCTGAGTGATCAGATGCAGACTCAAATTCATTTATTATTTTTTAAAAATGAGAAATGAAAGCTGCAACAAAGAGTTCATAGACTAATTAAATCCATTCTCTTGAAAGGATGGTTAGGATGTGTTCCCCTTTTCTTCCCTAGAGGATGACGCACATGCCGCCCTCACTCTTGCTTCACTCCCCCCGCTCCAAGAATTTGTTGACAGGCAATGACATACAGTAGGAGAGATTTAGTTAAAAGGACCACCAGACTCCACATTCTTGATGACGACTTTTGGAAAGTTTACTTGACCAAACAGCAGAGTTTGATAGAGGAGAGGACAGATCATCTACATAAGACACTATTTGGTCAGCAGGCAAAGTGTTTGATTTCTTTGACCAAGCCTTCCAGTCAATTCATTTCAGTCCAACTCTCTTTCTACCCACATATATGAAATCAGAATCTACCCAAGCGTCTAGTTAAGATGTAGATTCTGACTCATTATATCTGGTGGTGGTTGTTATATACCATTAAGTTGGAACCAACTCATAGTTGCCCCACTAGTGGGTTTTCAGAGGTGATAAATTGCATGTTGTTGTTGTTGTTGCTTGCCATTGAGTCTTGCATGACTCATAGCAACTCTGTGAACAAAGATGTGATTGATGCCTTTCTATAACTATCATCATTTCTCCAAAATCATAGGCATGTGGTTTAGGAAGTGGATGCCACTCCTGCGTCCAAGCCAGTCTTAAACTGTGAGCTCCACAAAACACTGTCCACCTTGGGCAACTGTTACGCCATTTGACAACCCAATGGCACAAGGTTCAGCATCACAGCAAACCTAGATTACCTCAGTACAGAAAATTGACAGAAGAAAACAATCCATAGTACATTCATATGTGTAATATAAATAATAATAGCTATAAAATATCATAAATCATTGAAGCAATTCTATGGGGATAAATCTCCAAAACACTGCAGGGTCCTCCATCAGAAGAACAAGGTGGTGTCCAGCTACCACTGTCAAAGTTCCTGATCAAGAAAACAAAAAATAAATCTGATAAAAATGAGCACGGGGAAAAGAAAACAGAACTTAAAATTCTTAAAGGATCCAAGTTCCTTTGACCCACTGAGGCAGGAGTTCTCCAAGACTATGGCCTGCGTTGCTCTTCAAACTTGGATTTATAAAGCCTCTATAGTTACCTTTAGCGAGCTTTGGTAACCTAGTGACAAGAAGCTGCTCTGTAATCCCAAAAGCCTGTGGTTCGAGGCCACCAGCTGCTCAGCAGGAGGATGGGCAATCTCCTCCCATTCGATTAACTGCCTCTGAAAACCTGCCTGCCTCAACAGTACATGACAACAACAACAAAGTTACCTTTAAACTAATTAACTGTTTAGTCCAAGAGTAAAAATTGCTTTCTTGAATACTACAAGTCATTTCTTGTTTGTTTTAAACAATTTTTTTTTAAATTATAATGAGACCAAATGGTCAACAGCTATTTTGAAGCACAGATGAGAAGGTTGGGAGGCAGGGAGAGTAAATGAGTGAAAATAAAACAACTATAATGTACATGACGAGAAAGCTGGCACAATGTGGAGGCTGTAATGCACATCATTGCTCATTATGTCTAGAACTATGGAAATGAGGTTAGTTTTACTGCATATATTTTTACCAAAAAAGGAAATTTAACAGCAAAACATTACGATGAGCAAAAGCCAGGCATAAAGTTATATATACTACATGACTCCACAGATAACACTGAAAAACTGTCAAAATTGATCATCATGATAAAAATCTGAGTAAAGGATATCTCTGTAGCTAGTGAGAGTAGAGGGAAATGAATTGGAAAGAAACTTCTAAGGTAACGAATATGTTGTATATCTTAACTGATAAATAACATAAGAGTTGATTACCTGTTTTTCTCCTGTGGAGCATTTGGTAGATTCTGTGTACTTTTGCATTGGGCATTGTGATTCCTTCCTACTGAGCCACCAGATTCTCAGCAAGGCATCAAGCCAACCAGGGACAGAACCCTGCCTCTGACCCAGCACCAAAGTTGGAGAAAGCATGACTGCCCTTCTGATGACTTCTCACCTCTCCAAGCCCCTTGGCTTTGCTGCTGACTCACAGCACCTTTCCTT
Organism: Elephantulus edwardii; assembly: GCF_000299155.1. NCBI lineage: Eukaryota > Metazoa > Chordata > Mammalia > Macroscelidea > Macroscelididae > Elephantulus > Elephantulus edwardii. The sequence continues at coordinate 4,273,760 of NW_006399811.1, read as the reverse complement.
CCCATCCTCTCCGCCCTCTCTGAGTTTGCCCTCTGAGGAATGCAGTGATATCATCCCTTGGTGCACTGACCCTGCCAAGACAGAAGAGGAATGAAATGAATGTAGCTAATGTTCTCAAAAGCTCATTCTCAATGGCATACAGAAACTCAGTTTCTGGAAGGAATTCTTGATGAAAATAGGAACGGAGTGGGTCTTCAGTTTAAAACTGAGCTTAGCAATTGGTAAATACCGTGAGGGATCTACTCTTTGAGATTTCTAGAATGGCATTGTTGCTGTTGTTATGTGTCGTCGAGTCGCTTGCGACTCATAGCGACCCTATGTACAACAGCCCTAAACTCTGCTCTGTCCTGTGCCAATCGCACTGTCTCTGACACTCCCATCCCGATTACCCCAGTCACTGAATCAATCCACCTCATAGAGGGCCTTCCCCTCCTGCGCTGTCCCTCCACCCTCCCAAGCATGATGTCCTTCTCCAAGGACCGGTCTCTCTTCACAACATGTCCAAAGTATGTTAGACAGAGCCTCAGAATCCTTGCCTCAAAGGAGCCATCCGGTTTAACCCTTTCCAGGACAAATCTGTTTGTTTTCCTAGCAGTCCATGGTATTCTCAATACTCTTCTCCAGCACCACAGCTCAAAGGCATCAATTCTCCTTCTATCCTCCTTGGTCATTGTCCAACTCTCTGATGCATAACAAGTGATTGCAAAGACCATGGTCTGTATCAGACGCACCTTAGTCTCCAGAGAGACACCACTGCTCTTCAGTACTTTGGGGAGGTCCCTAACAGCAGACTTTCCCATGGCAATGCGCCTTTTAATTTCCTGGCTGCTGGTGCCAAGACTGTTGACTATGGAGCCAAGCAAACTAAAGCTGTGTACAATCTCAATCTCTTCACCATCCATCCTGATGCTGCCAATTGGTCCAGTGGTGAGAATATTTGCCTCAATCCATATTGTAGGCTGCAGTCTTTGACCCTCTGCAGCAGGTGCTTCAGGTCCTCTTCCGTTTCAGCAAGCAGGGTTGTGTCATCTGCATAACGCAGATTGTTGATAAATCGTCCACCAATCTTGACCCCACATTTCTCCTCATAGAGCCCAGCCTCCCGGATAATCTGTTCTGCATATAGGTTGAAAAGGTATGGAGATAGGATGCATCCCTGGCGTACTCCCTTCCCAGTTTTGAATCATGCACTGTTCCCTTGCTCTGTTCTGACGACTGCCGCCTGGTCCAAGTATAGAATGGCATTAAGTTGTTAAAATATTGACATTTCCTTTATGGGTCTGCTCTCTTAGTTCTTAAAAATGCAGAACTAAGTGTAGGTATCTTGAGGTGTTGTGGGTTGTTCCCCCCCCCATTCTTTTTAACCCTTTCAAGGGCATCTCACTAAACACTACTTACTCACTCACTACTGGTTGACTCATAACAACATTCCATCAGGCTGACATTACACAGAAGATGGCCCATCTTTCTCCCCCGGAGTCACTGTGTTTGTTGTTGCTAGGTGCTGCTGAATCAATCAAATATGGCTCATAATGGCCCTGTGAACAACAGACCTGAACCTTGCCTGATCCTGTGCTGTCCTCATCATCTCTGATACACTTGATGGGTCTTCCTCTCTTTTTGACCCTTCTCATTTCCAAGCATGATGTCCCTTTCCAAGGAAGAGCCTCTCTTAGCAGCATGTCTAAAGAATGACTGCTGAAGCTTCTTTATCCTTGCCTCCAAGAAGCACACTGGCTGCACTTTATCAAAGACATATCTGTCTGTTCCTTTGTTAGTCCACAGGATATTCAGTCCTCTCCTCCACATCACCAGACTCAGTCTTTGCGTTAGCAGCCTAACTCCCTACAGAGTACACCACCAAAGCTTCCTGGTGAAACCCAGAGGTGGGAAATATAAGTGAACACTGTATGCATTGTGTACGAGAGTCTGGGAGCTGGCCTTCCAGTGTTCCCTGTCCCACCTCAGGGATAAGAACTCAGAAGAGTGAGTGATATACCAGTGAGGTGTCAGAGCCCTTTCCCATAATCTGTATGTCAGAACTTCATGCTGACTCATCCCCAGCCCAGACGGGTGCCTCATTTTCGGTGTCTCTGAATGTGGGTGACATTGAACCCTTCTACTTCTTTCTTTCCCAGGAACTTAGTGATGACTCAAGTGACCCCCCCCCCCTTTCCTTTTCCCATCCATGGGATTAAGGCTTAAAAGCAGTGGCCTCCTGACTTTCTAAGAATGGCTGAGAAAGGCAGTGTGGCTAGTGGAGGAAAAATATAGCAGTTGCCCCCACACCTAGTCACTCCCGGAGAAACCTGATGGTTTCAAGGACAGCCAGGACAAAGACCAGACCACAGGATAAATCATGATAAGGCTCTGGTCCTGATCAGAAAGTCCCGACCTGAGTGAATTAACAGCCCCAAATTCCAAGAGGTACCATCTTCCCCAGTCCTCCCCAAGACTTCTAGAAAAAGAGACTACCCCTAATTGTGGGCATGCCATTCTGACTTTCTCCACTCCTCCTTACTTGCCGTCCCTCTCAGACCATGCAGAAAGGCCTCTTCTTGGGACCAGTTTCTTTCTTTCTCTCTTTCACCCTCAACTCCTTTTCCAACAGTTAGCAACAGAAAGATTGCATTTTCCTGAGTGACCTTGTGGCAGCGTGACCTGAGGCCGTATTGTCTGCACCCAGACTACTCTATGATGCTGCCCCAATTCAGGCACAGTGGGTTACGGTTTTTAATCCCTTTCATTTCTTTATGCATGCTGCTTGTTAAACACATTAAACAGCGTTCAGTGATGAAAAATAGCTGGCTTTACCGAAATTTTATTTCATTTATCTTTGAAACTACTAACGCTATGATTTAAAATGGGTGTAAATTTCCATTGAAATATTGGTGATTTTCTGATTCACATCACTTCTTTATTTTGTCTTACAACATTTTATTTCTTCATTTCCTTTTGATTCCTGCTTATTCATCTTACTAATTGATGGATCTAGTCATTCATATATTAGACAGATATTAATGGAGAATTCATTCTTCTAAGTGCCAAAGATTGGACAGTAGGGCAAAATAGGCCAGGGCACTACCTTCATTAAGTTTTAAAATCTTGCACTAAAGCCAGCTACCATCAAGATAGTTCGAACTTATAGTGACCCCTTATGTGTGAGAGAAGAAATGTATTGTGGAAGGTTTTCAGTGACAGATTTTTTTTAAAAAATTATCTATCTGTCTATCTATACCTGTCTATAGCATTATCATCATCATCTGTTTATCTGTCATCTATCTTTATTTATTTTAGATCACTAGTCTTTTTTATATGTCTCTGGGTAGACTTGAACCTTTAACTAAACTTTCAGTTAATATGTAATCATGTTAATAATTTCTACCACCCATAGACTCTAATGTCTTACATCAATGGTGGCTGTTTACACTCCCAGAGAGCTCTGGAAACATACTCTATGGGGAGCTGTGTTGTTAGCATTCAAATCTCTGGCAGTTCAAATCCATTAGGAGCTCCAAGCTAGTAAGATGGGCAGTCTGCCATGTGATAAAGCTTCTAAAACCCAGCTAGAGGTCAGCTATGAGTCATTACTTTATTACTGACTCAATGGCAATGAGTTTTGAGTTTAGTTACCCTTCCAAGCCTTTAATCTTTCTCACTTGTATCTCCCCCATTTGACCCATAGGAAAGCAGGCCTCATCCTTTCTCAGCTTGGGGATCTCAGCAATTGGTGCAACGGGCTTCTTCAGGAACCCAAGATAAGCTTGCGACGCAGCGCGCTCAAGTACCTGGGCTGCCGCTACAGTGAGATCAAGCCATATGGACTTGACTGGTCAGAGCTCAGCCGGGACCTCAGGAAGACGTGTGAGGAGCAGACCTTGAGTATCCCCTACAACGACTATGGGGACAGCAAAGACATCTAGAGCATCAAGGCCAGCCAGTGAGGGGCTGCCAAAGTGAAGCTGGAGAGAAGAGGGGGCACCTGAGTTGGAGGGTGGGTTTTTAATATTTTTTTAATAGAACAGTAAAACTTCCAAAGGCAATGTCACAACCAGGAAGGATGTGACCCTTGCTTCCCACGGGACTTCTGTGTGACGTTCTCCATCTGCATGATCAGTCAACCTGCCGGCCAGCGGCTTCATGCAGCAACAGTTTTTCCATTAGGACTTAGTTATTTTGGAGTAGTTTTGCAGTTGATTTGTTTTGCTTGATTCTTTTTCTAAGAGGTTCATCGAAATGCTCAGATGAGCGCTCGACTTCCAGTAAGAGATGCATAGGTGGGTGGGACGCCTGCAAACTGAGTCCCTGAGCCCATTGAAATTGAGGACTGGGATGCAGCCAGAACATTGTAAGACTTTTCTCGTGGTCTCCTTTGGAAGCATCTCTTCTCTTCAAACTCCCAGAAAAGACAATAAGAAACTTGGGGGAGGTGGCCCATAACTAGGCCTCATGTTTTCTCTTTGAGACCTCCTTATTGCAATCACACAGCTCACAAGTAAACCAGCCTCAATTTTTACCCTAATGAGCTGCTTCAGTTTTCAGATCCTCCCATATTTCAATTTGAGTTCTGAGGGGTTCACACATCTAACACACTTGGCTGCTAATAGAAAGGTTAGCAATTCACATCTACCCAGAGACACCTTGGAAGAAAGGCTTGGTGATCTGCTTCTGATAATGAGCCATTGAAAACTCTGTGAAATATAGTTCTACTGTGATGCCTATGGGCCACCTTCTAAGTCAGAATCAATTGGTTGACAATCTTTCTTTCTCATGTTTCAAGACAGGATTTTGTTACTAAATCCCCCTTTGGCAGGTTTCTACCCTCTCCTCATAGCAACGTGATCTTTGAGAGCCCAGAAAACACCTGCCTTCGAATCTCCTGGAACAAGATGATATTTGAATGCTAGCAAAATGCCACCTGTCTGATGCCCCTGTAAGCACTCCACGCAGGATTAGGACACAACATTCTAGAAAAGAGGTGGAGCTTATTGTTTGCTTTTGTTTAAGAAACTGTGCCTCCTTTGGATGAACTTGTAGAGACCATAAATATATAGCCAAGCACTTGGATTCGCTTTAGTTCCCTGCCTCTTGCCCTGGACAGAGAAGGCCTGATGGTATGTCACTCTGTCCAGGAGGGGCTGAGTACCTCCATGTCAGTGTTCTTGTGAACTGTAGCTATTACTGATGATCACACCTACATATACACACACCACTTCCATTTCCCTCCTAGCAAAATGTGTGTAATTCTGTTCCTTATTTTGCAGATCCTTTCCCTTGGTGACCACCAGTAGGTGGAGGTCACCATTGTTGCCACCCACTTCAGGTGCGGGGAGGAGAGGAGAATCTGGGTAGGTGAACAACACAGGCTTTTGTGCCCAATGTCTGGTCATTTTTCAGGCAGCCTAGACTTTCGGAAAGAGCACCGCAGGCCCATGTCAGCCAGGCCAGCAAGGGTGTTTCTGTGCCCACATCTCAGAGGCCCGAACATGATCTTCTTATGCCCCATCTCCTACCAGAGCTTTGCCTTGGAAGTATATGTCAGAAAGTCAGAAAGGAAGTGTGGGATCTATAAGGCCAGTCATTAAGCTAGACTGATTTTTAAAAGAGTACTAATGACAGGCCACATACAATGAGTGCTTACTGTGTACCAGGCACTGTTGCAAACATTTTACATATCATTGAATTCCCTTAACAGAACTGCTAGTCTTATCTCCATTTCAGAGAAGGAGAAACTGAGGTGATGAGAGATTATGCAACTTGCCCTGACACCCCCCCCCCCAATCTGTTGCATGCCAGAGCTGTGATGTGAATTCAGGCTGTCGGACTCCAGAGCAGAGGATTGTATCTCCTCTGTGCGTCTCCATGCTACCTTGATTGTTGTCTGTGGCATTTGGCTGTCCCACTACTAAGCCCCACAAGGTGCCTGCATCGAGAATGGCCTTTCCTCAGAAATCCCTGGGAAAGATGTGCCTGCAAGGAGGAGCCACAGTGGAGCTGGAAAGCCTGGGGGGAGCATTGGCTCTGCCTTCCTCACTGGTGGCTAGGATGACGTCTGTGATTACCTGCACGTGCCGCCTTAGGCTGAAAGCTCAGGTGGACCCACTTCCCTCCCTGCCTTCTCCCTGGAAAGGCTGAGAGATTTATTGTACATGCTCTAGTGCTCCTGCCTGACAAATCTGTCGACTTCCTGAGCCAAGAAAAGCAGAAAACTTAAGCTGTTCAGCTCTGGTCGATGCAGGCGCCTCAGCTAAAATGCCTCAAGGGACACGTTTTTTATTTTGACCTCACCATTTACAGAGATGTACATGCTATAGGCAATTGGGAACCAATTGGGCAGGGATGAGGGAAGAACTACCTTTGCTGCTGTTACTCTTCTGCTGTCCTTTTATTCAAGCCTGACTCAGAGTGAAAGGATGGCGAGGCTGCCTCAGCAGTAGGTACAATGTGAGTTGATGGACCAGGGAGATGAGCAAGGAATGAATGGAATCAATTAAGTTACCCTTTTTCTCTTCTTGATTTTGTTTTTTGCATACTACTCCCCTCTTTCTTCTTGTCCCCTCTCACAAACTCCTCTATCCTCATTTCGTCATTTCCATTTCTTTTCTGTGCACCTGTTCCCTTGTCTCCTTCTGCCCCCATGATTCTCTTGTCCCTCAGTTTCCCATTCCACTGTCCTGACTGCACGTGTGTGTCCCCGCACACAGACACTTCCAATCTCTATGGCTTGGTTTCCTTTCAGGTTAAAAAGCAGGCCAAAAAGAAAGGTAAGCATAGCATAAAAAAAATAATGGGAAAGCATTAAGCAAAGTAATATAATTATTATGAGAATCCTTATGGAGAAGAGAAAGAGAAAAGAGAAGAAAGGGCTTTTAAAGAGACAATGATAAAATGTTTTTTCCAAATTCGATACTATATGAATTTACACATATGTGGAGCCAAGTAAAACTCCAAGGAGGCTAAACTCAAAGAAATTCAGGCCAAGAGACATGTCAGTCAAATTGCCAAAATACAAGACAGGAAATACTGAAAGTAGGCAGAGAAAAGAGACTAGTTAAGTGTGGATTTCTTAGAAACCTTGGAAGCCAGAAAAGAACTAGATAGTATATTCAAAGTTATAAAGAAAGAGAGAGGGAGAGATACAGGCAGACAGACAGAGAAACAAACAAACCCACAACAAACCATTGAAGAATTTTGTTCTTAGATACACAGTCTTTCAAAAATGAAATTTAAAATATTTCCAAATAAAAACCAAAACAAAACAAAAAGCGGGCCAATATGCATAGAGCAAGGCATAGTCTTAGAAGGGTCAACTAACTACCAGAGGGCACTTGCTCTAGGAAGACACTACTTGACTTTTCCCAAAGCTTGCCTGGAGGAATGCATCCAGATTCCTCCAGAGATGGTGGTGCTCACCCAGTATTAAACCTCACATTTCCAAGCTGCCAAACATATTAAGGGAGTTGCATATGTCCACGGACACTCTCTCAGCTACAGGTCTCCCCACGAGACCTCTGGTGTTTCCTCTTGAATGTACATGGACCACTGTAATAGCATTAGCCCTATAACTGAGCGTGCACTCGTTTCCCATGGAGTTCAGTCTGTTTGTTATTTTTAGTTAACCACACTTCTTGATATTCAAATGTTCTATTAAGAAACTGAGTGTGAAGAAAAAAAAATCACTTTACTACAACTGTAGAAGGGAGAAAAATATGTGAACAACTTCAGGTATAACAGTATTGTTAAAAAGAGAATTATTGTACGATTATAAAACATAATCAACTAAATAATAAACAAAGCTGTTAGTAAGTGTTGAGTGTGTGGATGTTGCCTTGTGTTTTTCAGTAGTTTAAATCACTTTAAGTCAAGATAGGACACATATGACAATTGTTAAGGTTTTCATGTTGTTTGATAAATTCCATATATATAGTCTTGTAGCCTTCTATCCTAACTAGAAAAGAAAAATCATTTCACAGCAAGGTACAAATTTTTGTACAGAGTAATGAGTTTCTTGTTCTCTGTGCAATTTTCTCCAAATAATTTGACAATAAAATATCAGTGTTTCCCATGGACCATATGTCATGCTCCTTGGGCCATGCTGAGGGTGTAGTGTTTCTTATCACTAAATCTTCACTTTGATGAAGAAAGTAGTAGGGCCTTTGGCCCATAACCAGATGGATGCCGAGAACTATGATAGGAAGGGCATTATGATATCAGAATTTTTGGAATTGTTACATTGGAAAATATTGCAAAAATCATCCCCTGTCTCTGCACATATTCTTGTCTTGCATTCTGAAGAGACATTTGGATAAGATTGGCTATTATGATGAAGAGTCCTGGTGGTGCTATAAGCTAAGACTGGGCTACTACCCCTAAAGGTCAGCAGTTTGAACCCACCACCCTCTCCAAAAGAAAATGATGAGACAGTCTCCTTCCCTAAACATTTACATCCTTAGAAACCCTAAGTATCAGTTCTGCCCTGCCATGTATGGTGCCATGAGTTAGAATCAGCTGCACTACTGTAGATGGTTATTATGAGCCATCCAGTCACTTGTGACTTATAGTAACTCAATGTACAACAGCCCTAAAACCTGCTCTATCCTGTGCCAGCTGTACTTCTCTGACACACCTACCCTCATTAACCCAGTCATTGTATCAATCCATCTCATCAGTGATCTCCCTGTCTTTCTCCATCCCTCCATCCTTCCAGGCATGATGTCCTTCTCCAAGGACCAGCCCCACTTTGCAACATGCCCAAAGTATGTCAGACAGAGACTCAGAATCCTTGCCTCTAAGGAGCAGCCTGGCTTTGCCTTCTCTAGGATGAATCTGTTCTTCTCCTAGCAATCCATGGTCTATTCGATACTCTTCTCCAGCACCACAGCTCAAAGGCATCAATTCTCTATACTTTTTAGTCATTGTACAGCTCTCTGGCATATAGCAAGCAATTGCAAAGACTTAAGGTCTGGATCAGGCACACTTTAGACTCCAGACTGATGTCGTTGATCTTCAGTAATCTGGAGGTCCCTGACAGATGACTTTCCCAATGCAATTAATTTCTTGATTTCCTGGCTACTGGTTCCAAGAGTGTTGATTGAGGAGCCAAGCAAACGGAAGCTGTTAACAACCTCAATCTCTTCTCCATGAGCTGTTAACAACCTCAAGCTCTTCTCCATTATCATGGTGCTGCCAATTGGCCCAGTGGTGAGTCTCTTTGTTTTTTTGATGTTGAGATTCAATCCATACTGAAGGCTGCAGTCCTTGACCTTCTGCAGCAAGTGCTTCAGGTCCTCCTCCTCCGTTTCAGCAAGCAAGGTTGTGTCATCTACATAACGCAGGCTGTTGACAAATCATCAATCTTGATAGTAGATGATTATTAGGCTGTGCTTCATGGTTAATGTTGTTAGGCTCCATAGAGTCAGAACTAACTCATGACTCACCTTCTAGCAGGTTTTCGGAGGCTGTAAATTGCATGGGAGGATATGGTTGATCTTTGTCACTTAGAGCAATTGATGGATTCTAAATGGCCTGCTTTCAGATTAGCAAAGCAACTCCTTACCCATTAGGCCGTGTTGGGTCAGAACCAACCCATAATTGATCCTCTAGTAGGTTTTCAGTGGCAGGAAACCAAACTGGAGGAGATTGTCTATCCTTCCCCCATGGAGCAGCTGGTGGATTTGAATGCCATGCCTAGTAAGGGATGAGGAATATGGAAAGAGTTGCCCATTTTTTTTACATTCACAAGGCTTATTTGCAAAATTAAATGCTTTACAGAAAACTAAGGAAGAAGGATTACTATAGGTATCAGAACATTTGTGCATGTGATACTTGAATCTAAAAGGATGAGAAGGTATAGAAATCTCTCCCAAATGTACTCCTTTCATAGCCTGTCTCTAACACAGGTTCCTAACAGATTTGTGTTTAGTTGATTGCTTTGCAGCCTAGTAAGACCAAAGATTGCCTAAAATACTCCATCTATTTCTTTCTCTCTGCAGTGCAACTTTAAATGGATGATACTTTAGCTTCTACCCTACACACAATTCCCTTCCAGTTCTTCAATAAACTTAATATTATGTGCAACTACACCAGAGCACTTAGAATTCTCCTGAAAAATTAATGAGTACAGAGTCCTAATCTTTACCCAGAGCATTGGTGGCCTATTGGTTTGGAGTTGCACTGGCAATTCAGTGGCACAGAGTTCAAATTCACCATCTGCTCCATGATAGAAAGATGGGCATTCTCCTCCCATGCGATTAACTGCCTCTGAAGACCCGCTGGAGGACTGGTTCTGACTCAGTGGTACAGAGCAACAACTCTTAACCCAAGCCAGGATTGTTAAAAGAAAATGGAGACTGTGGTTGTTTTAAAGCATGTTATTGTTAGGTGTTTTTGAGTCCAGTAAGATTCGTGGTGATCCTATGAACAAGTTTAACCATTGCACTTCCCTGCACCATGCTTACAATCTCTGAGATGCTTGAGGATATTGCTGCAGTCACTGTGTCAGTCTATCCTGTGGAAGGTCTTCCTCTCTTTATCTCACCCTCCACTTTTCCCAGGAAAGAGTCCTTTTTCTAAGGACTGATCCCTCCTGAAAATATGCACAAAGTGAATGGGATGGTGTTTCACTGTTATCTTTGTCTTTATGGCGAGAAAGACTCTGTACCTCCTCGAAGATAGATTTGTTTGTTCTTTTTGACAGTCCATAGGCTATTCAATGCTCTTCTCTAACACTACATTCAAAGGCATCAAATCAAAGGCATCAATTATTGTTCTGTCCTCCTTTATTCATTGTCCAAATTTCATTCTTTATGCTTCCCATCCTACCCTACCAATCCAAGGAAATTTTTGACAGCTTTAACCAGTAGAGTATGGCAGAAGAGACAGGACATTTGAAAAGAGAAAGGGTTCTTCCCAAAATTGCTTTTCTGTTCTTTTGCCTTTGGAACTTTCTGGGAAAGAATGAGTTCATCCTACACCTAATATGTGCCAGGCATTGTGCTCAACATGATAATGGCACAATATGTTCAAATTTTCAGTGCTATTTTATAGAATTAATACTCTCAGGAAAGAGAAAAATAGATTCTCATAGACTATGTAGTTTGCATCCTGTCTCCATACCTTTTCAACATGTATGCAGAGCAGATTATCTGAGAGGCTGGGCTCTATGAGGAGAATTGTGGCATCAGGATTGGTGGAAGATCTATTAACAATCTGCATTATGCAGATTATACAACCCTGCTTGCTGAAACTGAGGAGGACCTCATGCACTTGCTGCGAAGGGTCAAGGACTGCAGCCTTCAGTATGGACTGAGGCTCAATGTCCAGAAGACAAAAATTCTCAACACTGGACCAATTGGCAGTGTCAGGATGGATGGAGAAGAGATTGAGAGTGTTCACAGCTTCAGTTTGTTCGGCTCCATAGTCAACACTCTTGGCACCAGCAGTCAGGAAATAAAAAAGCGTATCGCGATGGGAAAGTCTGCTGTTAGGGACCTCTCTAAAGTACTCAGGAGCAACGGTGTCTCTCTGGAGACTAAGGTGCACCTGATACAGGCCATGGTATTTGCAATCGCTTGTTATGCATCAGAGAATTGGACAATGACTAGGGAGGACAGAAGGAGAGTGGATGCTTTTGAGCTGTGGTTCTGGAGAAGAGTACTGAATGTACCATGGACTGCCAGGAAAACAAACAGATTCATCTTGGAGAGGATTAAACCAAGCTACTCCTTGGAGGCAAGGATTCTGGGGCTTCGTCTGACATACTTTGGACATGTTGCCAGGAGGGACGGGTCCTTGGAGAGGGACTTCATGCTTGGGAGGGTGGAGGGACAGCGCAGGAGGGGAAGACCCTCAATGAGATGGATTGATTCGGTGACTTGGGTAATTGGGATGGGTGTGTCAGGGGCAGTGCGGTTGGTGCAGGATAGAGCAGGGTTTAGGGCTGTTGTGCATAGGGTCACTATGAGTTGCAAACGACTCGACGGCACATAACAACACAACAACAACAACAATGTAGTTTGCCTAAGCTCAAAGTTAGGCAGCGCTGGTGGCTTTGTGGTAAGAAGCTGTGCTGCAATCCCTAAGGCATGCAGTTTGAGACCACCAGCTGCTCCATGGGAGAAGAATGAACAGTCTCCTCCAGTGCAATTAATTGCCTCCGAAGACCAGCTGGAGGGTCAGCTATGGGTCAATTCTGACTCTAAAGTACACAACAACAAGAACTTCAAAGTTAAGTGGAAGTACAGGCATTTTATCCAAGATCTGTCTCACGCTTAATAGTGTATACTCATTACTGTCTCTATCCTTAATAAGTTTGTTGCTTACTGAGTTTTCTAGAAAAGAAGGGACACCTCTCACTGAGATTCTTGCAGATCGCTAGTTGGCTATCTTGTGGTAGCGTGAGGAGAGAATGCGGCTGGCTCAGCGTAAACCCAGCACAACCGTTAGATAAACAACTTGGTGCACAGCTTGTTTCCACAAGCCAAGCATCCTGTCTTGTGTTTGTTGGATTAATTTTTGTTATCTGTCATAAAGACAGAAAAACAATGCAGAGTCAAGAAATGTTCTCTCCAGCTCTGTATTTCCAACTTGCCATTGATTGTGCCTCAGTGGTTCCTCTCGTCAGTTTTACATGTGCAAATATGATGACACTCTACACTTGCGGGAGAACTTAGGGAGCAGAATCCTGTTGACCCTTCATCAAAAACCCAATCCTGATTTTTAAATAAACTATGGCCTCCTGACCCTGCTTCCACCATCGACTCCTATTTAATTGTGATTTTAATGGAACCAATTGAGCAATTTGGTTTCAAATGAAACATCACTGCTGTATAGAATAACATTCTGTTGAAATGTGTAAAAGGTGACTCATTCCAAGGAATTGTGCTGAATTCCAATTTGGAGGAAAAGAGACTTGTTACCTGGATATCAGAGTATTTGCGTTAATTCTTCTAGGAATAGACAGGTTTGAGCATGCCATTTATTCTTCAAATTTGTCTTCTAATGTACTTTATGAATGCACCTGCTCTCATAGGGGTGCAAATTAGTGCAATTAGGGGAGCTTTCATGGTCAAGTGGTTAGGAATTGTGCTGCCAACAGAAGTCATTTGATTAAAATCCACCAGCTGCTTCAAGAAAGAAAGGTGGGCAATCTTCTTTTTTGTGATTTATAGCCTCTGAAAACCCCCTGGAGAGTTAGCTTTGTGTCTCTTCTGACTTGACAGCAAATAACAAGTTTCTTGTTATCTTTTGGTGTAGGAGAACCTCAGTCATATTCCACTGCTTAGAAAGATTCAAATGTTAAATTGTCAAGTCTGGGGAGCCACACAGTGTTCTCTGACCTGCCAACTTAGAGATAAAACTGCCTCACACAATGTCTTCATGGTGTTGTAGGACTTAGCTGTCCGGAGATGAGACGTTGATTGGACTTATGTAGATATTGTTTCATCCTAATGATCTCTGGGTGTAACATGGTAACTCGTGGACTCTTCACCACTCAATTACTTCTTTGTTCTCAGATCTGTTTTCCAACCTTCTATGGGCTCTGCTCTGCTCTGCTCTGCTCTGTATCACAAAGAACTCTTGCAAATTACATTTCCCAGACTCTCTTGTCAGCAGGCTTCCAGCCTGGTGGGACAATGAGAGGCAATTATGGAAAATTGGAGGAAATAAAGGGGAAGGAAGCCAGAGTATATCTCCTTCTCTCTTAGCTTTTGACTGTGGCTTCAACATGCCCTTTGTGGTTCCAGCTCCCTATATGGCCTCAGAACTCTCCCAGCAACTCCCTGCCAGGCATCAGCTCTCTCAGAGGGTCCCATCCCCTAAGCCAGGCTAAGAGTACCTCCTCTATGTGTCTCCTAAAGAGGGCAATATTTTCTGCTGCTGCTGATCATTGGTTTACCCCAACACTCCCTGTATGTGTTTTCTGCTCTCCCAAAGTCTTTCTGATTAGATTCTTGTATTGAATTTGCTCATTGGATATCAGTCCTTTTTTGTCCTCTGATAAAATGTTTTCTTCTGACTATAGTTGTTATGTGCCATTAAATTGACTATGACCCATAGCAACCCCATAAACAATAGCTCTAAAACTTTCCCTTTTCTGAGCCAAGCGTGGTTGTGTCATCTGCATAACACAGATTGTTGATGAATTTTCCACAAATCCTGATGCCACACTTCTCCTCATACAGAGCCCAGCCTCCCTGATAATCTGTTCGGCATATAGGTTGTAAAGGTATAGAGATAGGACACATCCCTGGTGCGTACATCCTTCCCAATTTTGAAGCATGTAGTGTTTCCTTGCTCTGTCCTGATGACTGCCTCCTGGTCCAAGTATAGGTTTCGTGACATGAAGCACTTGCTGCAGAAGGTCAAGGACTGCAGCCTTCAATATAGTTTGAGTCTCTATATCAAGAATACAAAGATTCTCACCTCTGAACCAAACAATGGGCAGCATCAGGATGGGTGGTGATGGGAATGAGATTGTTCACAGCTTTTGTTTGCTTGGCTCCACAGTCAACACTCTTGGCAACAGCATCCAGGAAGTAAAAAGACTTATTGCAATGGGAAAGTCTGCTGTTAGGGACTTCTCCAGAGTGTGAAGAGCCATGGTGTCACTCTGGCGACTAAGGTGCACCCAGTACTGGCCATGGTCTTTGCAATTACTTACTATGCATCAGATAGCTGGACAATGACTAGGGAGGACAGAAAGAGAATTGATGCCTTTGAGCTGTGGTGCTGGAGAAGAGTATTGAGTATACCATGTACTGCAAAGAAAATGAACAGATTCATCCTACAGAGGGTTAAACCAGGCTGCTCCATGGAGGCAAAGATTATGAGGCTTTGTCTGACATACTTTGGACATGCTGCAAGGAGGGACCAGTCCTTGGAGAAGGACGTCATGCTTGAGAGAGTGGATGTACAGTGCAGGAGAGAAAATCGCTCTATGAGGTAGATTGATTCATTTATTGGAGTAATGGGGGTTGGTGTATCCTGTACATAGGGTCGCTATGAGTCACAGGCAACTAGATGGCACATTACAACAACATTCTGGGCCAACTTTACCATCTCTGGCACACTTGCCTCCATTACCACAGTTTCTGTGTCAATCCATCTCATACAGAGTCTTCCTGCTGACCCTCTACCCTTCCAAGCATGATGTTCTTCTCCAAGGACTGCTCCCTCCTGACAATATGCCTACAGTATGTGAGATGGAGCTTCAAAATCCTTGCCTCCAAAGAGCAAACTGTCTTCACCCTCACAAGCACAGATCTGCTTGTTCTCTTGGCAGTCCTTGGTATGGTCAGTCCTCTTCCCCAATACCACAACTCTAAGGCATTGATTCTTTTTCTGTCATCCTTAGTCATTGTCCAGCTCTCAGGTGCATAGAAAACTATAGAGACTAAAGTGGATCAAGTCCACCTTAGTCTTTAGACTGACATCATTGCTCTTCAGCATTCTTGAAAAATTTTTGTTTGTTTTTATATTATACTAGTTTATTTACAAAATTGGAATACTTTGTTTTTCAGAGCAAATTCTTTCAATTTCCCTCATTCCCCCCCACCCATCAAATTGTACAATGCCACCAAACATCCTTATCCCTCTGCTTCCACCCTAACCACCCCCCCCCCCAACCCTTGTATCCTCAGACTTATTCTATAGTGGACAACAGATTTTCCAAGGCAGCTCCTCTTTTTATTTCCTAACTGCTGGTGTCAAGACTGTTGACTTTGGACGTAAACAAGATGAAAGCATTAACAACCTCAATATTTCCTCCATCTATCATGATATTGCCTATTGGCCCTGTGGTAGGGATCTTTGCTTTCTTGATGTTAAGATACAATCCATATTGAACCCTGCAGTCCTTGACCCTTCTGCAGTAAACACTTCAAGTGCTCCTCAGTTTGCAAGGTTGTGTCATCTGCATAACGCAGATTCTTGATTAATCTTTCTTCAATTCTAATGCCAAATTCTTCTTCGTAGACTCCAGCCTCCTGAATTATCTGCTCAGTATATAGATTGAAAAGTTATGAAGAAAGAATACATCCATGACACATTCCTTTCTTGATTTTTTAAAAAATATTTATTTTAAAAAAAATTTACATTGGTTTGCATACAAAATTCGTATATGTTATGTTTCACACTATCCTTCATTCACGTTGTGTTTCATACAATAATTCTCATTCATTATGTGTTATAAAATAATTCACCATTCCTTGCTTGATTCCGAACCATACAGTGTTCAGACAACAACTTCGTGGTCTAGGTATAGGTTTAACATGAGCACAGTTAAGTATTCTAGATTCCCAATCTTCCCAATGTTATTCACAATTTGTGGTGATCTGCTTAGTCAAATACAATTGCATAGTTGATAAAATATAAATTGACATCCTTCTGGTACCCTCTACTTTCAGCTGTAATCCATTTGACATCAGCAATGATATCTCTAGTACCACGATCTCCTCTGAACCCAGCTTGTATTTCTGGCAGTACTCTGTGTTTTGTTCTAGTCATTTCTGGATAATCTTCAGCAAGATTTTGATTGCATATGACATTAGTGATATTGTTCAATAATTTCTGCATTTTGTTGGATCACCTATTTTGGGTACAGGAATAAACATGGAATTATATATTCACATATATATAAAATGGAGCACAACTACATATGTATATATGGAGAGGTGTGTGTATATGTATAGAGAGGTGTGTGTGTGTGTGTGTGTGTGTGTGTGTGTGTGTGTGTGTGTGCATTTAGGGAGCTCTAGTGGCCTAGTGGATAAGAAACTGCTGCGAACCCAAAGGAGTGTTGTTCAAATACATGCTCCTTTACAGAAGAAGGATGGAGAATCTCCTCTGCAATTTACAGCCTCTGAAACCACACTGCAGAGTCAGGTATGAGCCAGTTTCAACTCAGTGGTATTCAACAACAAGAGATCTATCTATCATCTATCTATCTATATCTATCTATCTATCTATCTATCTATCTATCTATCTATCTATCTATCTATCATCTATCTATCTATCTATCTATCATCTATCATCTATCTATATCTCTATTTATCATCTATCATTTATCTATCAATCACCTATCTCTATCTCTATATCTATCTATTCTATCTATCATCTATCTATCTACCTATCTATCTATCATCTATCTATCACCTATCTATCACCTATCTATCTATCTATCTATCTATCTATCTATCTATCTATCTATCATCATCATCTATCTATCCTCTATCATCTAAGTTTACTTAGGAGTAATGATGTCAGTCTTCAAAGTAAAGTGTCCCTGATTCAGGCAATGGTATTTCCGATCACTTCCTATGCATCTGAAAGTTGGGCAATGAATAAGGATGGCAAAAGAAGAATTGATGCCTTTGAGTTGTGGTGTTGGAATTGTTGTAAATCATTGAAATCAAACCTGTAGTGAGCTTCCAGAGGCAGTAAATCACACAGGAGCAGATTGTCCATCCTTTTCCTGTGAAGCAGCTGGTAAATTTGAACCAGGTGCCTTTGGAATTGTTGTGCAGCTTCTTACTACTAAGCCTCCAGAGCTTAGTGAAAAGGACTGAATATCCCATGGATTGCCAAAAGAATAAACATATATATCTTAGAGAAAGTGCAGCTGGAGTGCTCCTTGGAGGGAAGGATGACAAAGCTTTGCTTCACATACTTTAGACATGTTGTTAGAAGTTATTCCTTGGAATGGTGGAAGATCAGTGAGAGAGGATGACTGTTAACCAACTAGATTGACATCAGGACTGCTGCAATTGGTTTGAGTATGTCAGAGATGATGAGGATGGTACAGGACAGGAAAGGATTCAGAGCTGTTGCTCATAGGGCCACTATAAGTCATACATAACTGAAAGGCATCTAATAGCAACAATTATGTATAACTGAGTCTGTGAACAATAGATCTGAACTTTGCTCTATTCTGTGCCATTCTCATGATCTCCAAAATGCTTAAGCCCATTGCTACTTCTTGGGTCAACCCATCTTGTTGAAAATCTTTCTTTCTCGGACCTTTCACCTTTTCCCGCAAGATGTCTCTTTCCAAAAACCACAATGCAGGTCTCCACATCCTTGATTGGGACGCCTTGTTTGTCATGCATGCCCAGTTTATTTGGGTGTTCCTTCACTTCCTGTCTGTGCAGCCAGGCTGGTGCTAAAACAAGAAATTATTTTAAGCAAACAGATGCATTCTTTGTGAAAAGTCTTTGAGAAAGGCACTTTGACCATTTGTATAAAAACCATAAACAAACAAACAAAAGACGTCTATATCCAAGAACTTGACTATACTAACAACATAACCAAGCTATGTGAGATGAAACTTCCACCATCCTTGCCTCTAAGGAGCAATGTAATTGTATCTCCTCCAAAACAGTTTGTTCTTTTTATAGCACTTTTGTCGATATCACAATTCTAAGGCATCAATTCTTCTTATACATGTGTATGTATCTGTATGTGTGTCTGTGTCTGTCTGTGTGTGTCTGTGTATGTATCTGTATGTGTATAAATGTGTGTGTATGTGTGTATATATGGGTTTCAGAAATGAGGAGGATGGCACAGTGTAGGACAGGGTTCAGGTTTATTGTTAATAGATAGGGTTTCCATGAGTTGTACTTGGCTTAACAACATATAGCAACAACAACAAATATGTGTGTGTGTGTGTGTGTGTGTGTGTGTATGTGTGTGTATATATATATATATATATATGAATGTGTATATGTGTGCGCAGAATGTGCTGTGTTTTCCTACACATCTGAACGTTTATATCTATATCTCAAGTACATATATATCTGTATTTATATACCTATAAATTATATAAGTATATACATCTACACACACACAAATATATACATACACACATATATACACACACACATATGTATATATACCTACATATATATATATTGAACTAAACATCCATACATATCACCTCACACAGGAATTGTGTGACATATTAGTGTCTGAGGAGTCCTAGTGGCATTTCAAGTGAAGCATTGGACTATTGTTAATAGAAAGATTAATGGATCAAACTCTCCAGCCGTTATGTGGGAGAATATGAGGCAATCTGTTTCCATAATAATTTACATCCTCAGGAACCCTGTAAGACAGTTCTACCCTGTCCTATAGGCTCACTATGAATCTGCATCAACTCGATGGCAGTAGGATTGGGCTAAGTGTCAGAGTGATAATCTAGAAGATAAAACTGTGATGCTGAAAGTGAAGACATTTTCCCCAATTCCAAGACCGATTGTTGTTAGGTTGCTGTGTGCCATCAAATCAGACAGACCCATAGCTGACCCTCCAGTGGGTTTTCAGAGGCAGTTAAATTCACAGGAGGAGATTGCCCATCTTTCTCCCATGGAGCAGCTGATGGATTCGAACCACATGGGATTATAGCACAGCTTCTTACCACTAAACCACCAGAAAGGGATGGCAGAAAATTTTGACTTGAATGCTAAATTTGATGAGTTGATAGCAGCTACCATAAGAGCTATCTTGAAAACATTTGTAAGAAAGAATTTGTATGTGGCCAGAAGAGTGGTAATCTTGTATTGGCACAGTGGGCACTGTACACTTTCTTTCCCTGATTTATAACACAAGAGTCCCTGGATGGTACATGCTTTGCTGCTAGCAAAAGATCAAAGATGCAGATCTATTTAATGGTACATAAGAAGGAAGATCTAGTGATTCACTTTCAAAATCCTGTATGGAGCACAGTTCTCCCTGACATATGTGAGGGGATCATGAGTCTGAGTCAGCTTGAAGCAACTGAGATGTGTGTTAGCAGACACAGAGTGCTTGACATCAAGTCTATCCAGGGAAATTGATTATTTTTCATAGCCGCACATAACTTAGGACATACGAAATATGACTACAGAAACATTGTGCATTCAACATGGGTATGCTGTTGTTGTTGTTATGTGCCATCTAGTCACTTGAGACTCATAGCAACCCTATGCACCACAGCTCTAAACTCTGCTTTGTCCTGTGCCAATCGCACTGTCTCTGATACACCCATCCCGATTACCCCAGTCACTGAATCAATCCACCTCATAGAGGGTCTTCCCCTCTTGCGCTGTCCCTCCACCCTACCAAGCATGATGTCCCTCTCCAAGGATCGGTCCCTCCTTACAACATGTCCAAAGTATGTTAGACGGAGCCTCAGAATCATTGCCTTCAAGTAGCCTCCCAGTTTGACCTTTTCCAGGATGAATCTGTTTTCCTAGCAGTCCGTGGTACCCTCAATACTCTTCTCCAGCACCACAGCTCAAAGACATCAATTCTCCTTCTATCCCCCTTAGTCATTGTCCAATTCTCTGATGCATAACAAGTGATTTCAAAGATGCACCTTAGTCTACATAGAGACACCATTGCTCTTGAGTATTTTAGAGAGGTCCCTAACAGCAGACTTTCCCATTGCAATATGTCTTTTAATTTCCTGGCTACTGGTATAGAGAACAGAAATCACAAAACCTCTCATTTCTAAATGATTGTTTTAAGACAGCCTTTTTTTATATTTGGTATAATGTATTGATCATCATCCAGTTTTAATCTGATATCTTAGACCACAAAAAGGAGCTCTGGTGGTGCAGTGGGTAAGTGCTTGTCTGTGAGCCAGATGTTGGCAGTGTGTGTACTCAGCAGCTCTGTAGGAGAATAGACCTGAAGACCTACTATTGTAAAAATGTCTGACCAGGAAGCACTGTGGGGAAGCTGTATTCTTTCACATAGCTTTGCTATGGATTAGAATGAACTGGAAAGCACACAACAATTAGTCCACATAAAACAAAGAATTTTAAAATTTTCATCTATGAAAATTATGCCACTTGAGTCGAGCTCTACTTAAGATATAGTGAGAACTCTTTATAGGGTATTTGTTAAAAGAGGGAAAGTGGAGAATCAAAAGCCAGACATATTTGAAACAATGACATAGAGGTATTAACATTACAGGGAGTAGATAAACCCCACAGGACCAGGGGAACAAAGAAAGGATGGTGGATTTAACAGGAACAGATGCCTTTGAATAGGAGATGTGATTTATTTAGTACTGGAACTTCTACAGGGAAAGTCATGGGCTTAGTTAGTTAAAGTGCACAGATGGGTGGTGCAACAATCTGCTGTTGTGAGTGAACCATCATTGATGAAATTATTCTAATATAAACAAGACTACAGGAGGTGAGCTCTAGTAGCCCAGTGGTAAGAAGCTGTGCTGCAATCTTAAAGACATGCAGTTCGAATTCACCAGATGCTCCATGGGAGAAGGATGGGCAATCTCTCCCGTGCTAGTAAGTGCCTCTGAAAACCCACTGGAGGATCAGCTATGGGTTGGTTACTACTTGACAGCACATAACAACAACATGTAGGAACAAGACCTTTCTTCTGCTCAGGCTTCCTCTAATGCCCTCTATTATGAAGCCTAGCATGGAACCAAGAAGCCCAAGTGGCACTGTCCCCAAGAGCTCAGCTGCTAACTGAATGGTCCACAATTTGAACTAATGAGCTACTGCACAGAAGAAAGAACTGAGTAGGCTTCCAGAAATTATAACATCATAAGCCTTAAGGGGCCATTCTCTGTCCTCAGAGAGTAGCCCTGAGTTGGAAGGTCTGGTGGTATAATCCATAGTTACTTACGCTGCTAACCCAAAGTCTTTGTGTCTCCAGACTTTGAATCCACCTTTGGCTCTTTGGGAGAAAGATGAGCAGTCTCTTTCCATAAAAATGTAGAGCCTCAAACATCCAAACACCCAAGGGAGAGTTGTTTTGAGTGATCTGCTACTTACTGAAAGGTTGACCAGTCAGCCTACTAGCTGCTCAAAGGGAGAAAGATGTGATAGTCTATTTTTGTAAAGATTTTCATTCTCAGTGTCTGAGTCACAACTGACACATAACTGACCCTCCTTTAGTGGGGTTCCAGGCCTATAAAGCTCAAAGGAAGAAGTTGTCCATCTTTATCACAAGGAGCCACTTTTGGATTCAAACTGCCAGAGAAGCAAGACCACTGGGTTGGCAGTGCAACTCCCTGTAGTCTATACCACCAGAGCTCCCTCTATAAAGATTCCAACTATGAACCCATTCTACTCCACACTATTGAACTACTCTAAGTTAGAATTTGACTTGAAAGCAATGGGTCTTTTGGATTTAAATGAAGCAAAAAGGAACCAAAGTTTGCAGTGTTTTGATACCAGCAACAAAACACAAGGGTGAGTTTGAGCTGAGTGATACTAGCTTAATAACTGGCACAGAAGCATAATGATTAAACAAGATAATGCTTGTAAAAACACATTAATGCCTGGAACACTTTTGGTATGTGCTCAGCAACATGTGTTCTTTGGCCCCCTCCAGACTTCCTAAGACTTGAAATGAAAATGTTTTTACAGATAACATCTTCTCCAAGTGGCTTTTCTTGGCAACATTGTAGTGTGGCAAAAAGTCTTTTCTAATTCACATCATGATATCGTATCATGCACCTGAACCAGTGAAGCTTAACTCTCTTTAAGAGGTTTTTTTTACATTTCATGTGATATTACCTCTGGTTTTGAAGATGACCTTGTTTTTAATAACAACTAAAATGTATTGCCACAATTTTTCTATGAATTTGTCTTACTGTGGTGGACCCAGACAGAAGGAGTACACAGGAATCAAATTGGCAACTTCTATGGAAAGAAACAAGGAAGGAGCTCAATATCATCAGAACAAGGCCAGGGGGCAACTGAGGAATGGATCAGCAATTAATTGCTCATATGCAAGTTTATGAAGAAAATGGTAACACTCCCATGAGAATCAAATTATGTCTATCCACCTGAATGTTCATATTGTTTTCAAGGCCTGTTGTTTCAAAAGTGGATGGCCAATCCTTCTTCCTAGTCTGTCTTGATTTGGATACTCAGCTTTAGAACTATAGACAAACATTTTACCCAAAACAGCAGATGAAAAATCCTTCTCCATTACACAGCTAGCAGATTCAATGTTGGTCCTCCTATTCAGCCATGTGTTGTAGATGCATGTTCCCCCCCACCCCATTCCCCTACTCTCAATTAACCTCTCAAATTAACCTCTGATAAGAGGGCTCAGGTCTCCTGCCACTTCTGCACTCTTATTATCTCTCTACACCCCAGTGATGTTGGCACTCTGGGCAGGTCCAGTTAGCTGTTGCTGTCAGCTGTTGCAGGTGGCTCAGTCAATCTGGTCTGTAGGGGTGGGGTGTGGGCAAGGATTTTGAAGCTCCATCAGGAAGGACCAGTCCTTGGAGAGGGACATTAAACTTAAAAGAGTGGAAGGACAGTCCAGGAGAAGGAGACCATGGTTGAGACGGCTTGACACAATAACTGGGATAATGGGAATAAGTATGTCAGAGACAGTGAGACTGGCTTAAGATAGGACAGGGGTCTGAGCTATTGTGCTTAGGGTCACTATGAATTTCAGGCAACTCAATGGCACATAACAACAACAACTTGAATGCAAAAACCATCTCAAGAAAAAAGATACGCTTTTGTTGTTAGGTGTTGTCAAGTTAAGCACGGCTCATAGTGACCCTATGAACAAAAGATCTGAAGTTTTTCTGTTTGGGAATGTTGGAGAGGAAGGGAGGGCCTCTGGCCAGGACAGATCGCCTAGCTCCGGGTAAGTGCAAGCCTTTAATATGGGATAGAGAAAGCTCTCCTGTGTTTGGCCGTGCAGGCTTGAGGAAGCTTGCCACCTGGGAAGACGGCTGTAGCATCTGTTGAGCTGGGAGTAGTGCGCATGAGACTGAGGTTCTCTTATCCAATCCGCATGTCCCACGTCTGCAAGCCCACTCTATCCTGTCTTCCTGTTTACTGGCTCATATATAAGTGCACTGCAGCCCCCAGTAAAGTTGAGCTAGACTGACTCTCTGAACAGTTCCCAGAGTGGTGTGTCTCCATTGTGCTTACCCCCATTAGGGTGTTGCTGTTTGTTGCCAGTGAGCGGACAGTGACACCTTTCTATAATTATTGTCATTTCTCTAAGTTCATAGAGTTCCAGAGGCATGTGGTTTAGATAGTGAATGTCACTCCTGCTTCCAAATTTCAGGTATTAGCATATCATTAAGAATGAGCAAGTTTATCTTTTGCTTTTCAAAGAGAGGAGTGAACTGGGGGGAGAGGGGTAAAGAAAAAAGTGGAACAATGAATGAATGAAAATCCAAAATCTCTGTAAATGTTCATTAAAATTAAGAAAATAAAATTAAAAAGAAAAGAATTGAAGTACTGGTGAAAATAAATCCAAGCTCAACTATCAGCACTGGTGAATAACAAGGCTCCAGAAATTGATGGAATATCAATTGAGATGTTTCAACAAATGGGTGAAATGCTGGGAGCTGCGACTGATCTATACCAAGAAATATGGAAATTAGCTACCTGGGCAACCCACTGGAAGAGATATGAATTTGTGCCCATTCCCAAAAAATTTGATCCATGAGAATGCAGAAAGTATAGAAAAATATCATTAATATGTTCATTAACAATATTGTTAAAATCTTGTACAAGCAAAATTTTGCTAATGATAATTCCAAAACAGTTGCATTGACATGAAACTGCTAGAAATTCAAGCTAAACTTAAAAGAGGATGAGGAAGGAGAGATATTATTTGAGAGGTGAGATGATTCTTGGCTGGAAGCAGAGAACACCAGAAACATGGTTACTAGTGTTTTATTGACTATTGACCTTAACAAATTACTGATAACACTGTGAAGAATGGATATTCCCGAAAGATTAATTGTGCCCAGTCTGAACCTGTCTATGAAGCAGTTGTTGGAATAGAACAAGGATGTAATTCAGGTTTAAAATCCAAAAAAAATAAGGGTATACATTAGGGTATCCTTTCACCACACTTAATCTATATCGTGAGGAAATACTCCAAGAAACTAGATCCTGTAAGTAAGAACATGACATCAGAAGTGGACAGAGAAGCATTAACAACTTACACTAATGTGATGCCTCACCATGAAATGGATAATGGCTACAACAATAGACTCAAACATAACAGCTCTTGTGAGGGTTGTGCAGGCCTGTGCGGTATTTCATTATGATGTACTCAAAATGTACAGTTCGTAATTATTCTATGAGATAGTATTAGTACTTTTACATTTTACAGGCAAGGAAACTCAGAAACTTCTTCTATTTTTCCAAGACAAGACTCTACAATGCTGCCATGTTACCCACTGGAATTGCCATCTCTTTACCACTTCAATTTGGGGCATGCATTAGTTCAACATAGAGACTGAACTGAGAGTGTAACATTGAACAGAAGAAGCTTTTATTAGAGGAATGGCAGGATCTTGTATGCAGCTGACTGCAAGCCCTCTGACATAGCCTACTGACGCGACATTTCCTGCTAAGATGATCTGCCATGGAGAAGATGGAACTATGAAGCTTGGCCTATGCACATTCAAAGCTCCTTGTGTTATGAGTTTATTGGCACAAATAAAAGTAGGATTCCTCTCATGCTGACCTCAAAATTTATATCTATACAAGTTTAAGTGTGAACACATAATCCCATCCCGTTTCTAGCCAGAAGGTCTTAGACCTTCTCAGTTCCTCAGACGTCTACATAGTTACAGAATAATCAACATTCTTTCATACCCATTTTTAGTCTGTTGTGTCTATACTGTAACCTCTGACCAAGAAGATCAATTTAAAGCACTTCAGACCAAGAGACCTTCAAACAGTTCCAGTCCTGGACAAGGGAAGATATTTTGATCCTCACCCTGTAGCCTCCATGTCTCTTGGCAATAGGGGCAGGTCTGAAGACCACAGTTGAGGTGATAGGTGATGGGGCTGACTGGAGTGGGTCCATGAGCAGGGAACATCAAGAAATGGTATTCAGTTGCTATGGCAATACCAATAAACACTCAAAGGAGAGGGTGTGGCTCAGGATTTAAGGAAGTGCCTCTGGGTTTGAGCTACAAGGGAATGTCATTCCTCTCCACAGAGCCTGGAGCCAGGCCACTAGCAGGCACTGCTGTCCCTCTCAGAAATGTTCAGGATGAAGACAGAGATGGAAAAGACAAGCAGTCTTCCCAGGTGTGAGGTTTCCGACCCCCAGCCCCACAACCAAGGCCTCCCAACAGAAATTTGGAAAACTCTATGAAGAGCCAAAAGAGACTTTGTGCACAAATCACTTTTTTCTTCTGAGTCTTTTTCACTCTGACTCTGACATTCTTCAGAGTATTGAGGAAGCCCTTTGAAAATTTTTCCCTGAAAATGTTTACTTCTGTCCTTTTTTATGCTAACTGCCATTCTCCACTGGGATATTCTTGTGGCCCAGGATTTCACAGCCTGCACAGTTTAATCAAACAAAACACAGATTTGTGGCATGTATTGTTGTTATGTACCCTCGAGTCACCTGTGACTCATAGCGACCCTATGTACAACAGCTCTGAAGCCTGTCTCTTTCTAGGCCAGTCTCCACTGGCTGATAAACCTACCCCCTATTGCCCCAGTTACTGTTTCAATCTATCTCATACAGGGTCTTCCTCTTCTGTGCTGTCCCTCCACCCTTCTGAGCATAATGTCCTTTGCCAAAGACCAGTCTTTCCTGGCCATATGCCCAAAGTACATGAGAAAGAGCTTCAAAATCCTAGCCTCCAATGAGAAACTTGGTTTCACCCTCTCCAAGACAGACCTATTGGTTTTCTTGGCAGTCTGTGTTATGTTCAAAACTCTTCTCCACTAGTGGATATTAGCAATGGGAATATAGGTGGCAGTGGGCTGAAGAGATCAGTATGAAAGGATGCCGGACCAGGAAAAATGATGATCACAAAGCTGGTGAAGGGGAGGGGCAGACATGATCTTGGGAGCTAGATTCAGACAGTACACAAAAGGTTGAGATGTGGAAAGGGTCAGGTGCCAGAAGCTCAGAGATCAGACTAAGCAATCTCTAATCAGAAAACTCACAGAGTCTCTGATAAGACAGGTAAACTGCTGTTCATATCATTGAGAAGAGCAGTTGTAAGGTTATCTGCTGTTAGGTGCTGTTAAGTGTATTCTGACTCATGGTGACCCTATAAGACAGAGTAGAACTGTTCTATAGGATTTACTAGGATGAAAAATAAAGCACAGACTGCCAAAACTCAAATGCACTACCATCGAATAGATTCTCTCCATTGTCCTCCAAGCTGTACATCTTCGTGTGACGAGACTGTCCATCCTTCTCCTGAGGAATACCCTGTGGATTAGCCTCTCTAGCCTTTCTCATAGCAGCCTAACCAACAAGTGAAATTGACACCATTGGGACTTCTTATGGACTGCAAAATGAAAAGCTAATCTGTCTTGGACAAAGTCAGAATGCCCCTTAGATGTGAGAGTGATTAAGACTTCATCTTACATACTTTTTTCCCCCCCAAAACCAAACGTTTGTGTCTTTTCATTTTTTTAAAAAAAATACTGGTTTATTTACAAAGTTCAAACACATTGTTTTTCACACCAGATCTTTCCTACTTCCTTCACCCCACCTCACACATCAAATTGTAAAACCCTGTAATTACCTATCCTCACCCCTCTGCTTCTACCTTCCTCCCTTGGATCCTCATATTCACTCTACAATAATGGTTTTATACAATATCTGTCTTTATGGTCTGAGTTAGTTCACTTACCATAATGCTTTCCGGTCCCTCCCAAGTTAGGTAGTCATTTACAAGATCATTGCTCCTGTGTGTTGTGTAGTATTCCATTGTGTGAATGTACCATATTTCTCAATCGAATCCATTGTGATTGGACATCTGGGCTGTTTCCATGTTCTCGTGAAGGTAAATAACGCTGCTATGAACATTGTTGTACAAGTCTCCATTTATGCCTCAGTTCTCATTTTCTCAGGATATATTCCAAGTAGTGGAATAGCTGGGTCTTATAGAATGACTATGTTCAGCTTTCTGAGGAAATGTCAAATTGCCTTCCAGAACATCTCACATACTCTTGACGTGTTATCAGAAAAGGTCAATCCGTAAAGGATATTATGTTTGCTAAAGGAAAGAATAAACTTTCTGGCTACACTTCCTCCAAGACAGATTTGTTGGTTCTTGTACAGTCTGTAAGAAGCCCAGGTGGTATAGCATGGGTGAAGGAGCTCTGGTGGCCTACTGGTAAGAAACTGCACTGAAATCCCAAAGGCACCATGTTTGAATCCACCAGCTGTTCTGCAGGAGAAGGATGGACAATCTCTTCCCATGTTATTTACTGCATCTAAAAACATACTGGAGAATCAGCTATGAGTTAGTTCTGACTCAACAACACAGGAAAGGGTCTTTGCAAAAAAAAAAAAAAAAGAACCTCAACGAGATTAATTGACACAGTGGCTGCAACAATGGATGTGAGGACAGGAGTGACAGTGAAGATGTGACAGGACCAGGCTGTGTGTGTTTAAGTTCGCTAGGACTGAGGCTGACACTCTGGCTCCTCACAACAGTCTTTACAGGAGTAGGCTTCTTATGCGGAGCTGCTGGTGGGTTCTAATTGCTGCCCTTTCTTTTACTAGCCAATTATATCACCATTGGGCCACTGGGTTCCTTCAAGCTCATCCATTGGCCTAGAAAACAGATCTTGCCAGAACCTGCCCCTGCATTCACTTCTAGGTTTTGCTGCTTGATTTTCTTTCTCCTGACTAATCTTTTTGCAGTCTGGTTTCAACTTATTTTTTTACCTTAACTAGTCTCTCTCTCTCTCTCTCATTGTCAAGTTAGAATCAACTCATATATCTGACACTCCAGTGGGTTTCCCAAAGGCGGTAAATCACACAGGAGGTAATTGCTCATTTTTCTACCTTGGAGTTGCTAGTGGATTCAAATTGCTAGAGAGATGTTACTTTTGATTTATGAATGCAACTCCCTATAGAATACACCATCAGAAATTCCTTAGAGAAAATGTTTTTAAAGCATAGCAGGATTGGTCTTATATAGTAATTGTCCTTAAAAGACTGAGTTATTTCACATAAAGCTCTTAGCTTAACACAAAGTTACTTAGCATAAAGCTCTCTAGTCCTTCCCATGTTAGGTGGTAATTTACAGAATCATTGTTCCTGCATGCTACACAGCATTCCATTGTGTGATTGTACCACAACTTCTTCATCAATTCCATTGTGGTTGGGCATTTGAGCTGTTTTTGTGTTCTTGCTAGGGTGAACAACAAGGATCCAAGGAGGGGAGGAGGGGAGCTTATTCATAGGGTCACACAATTTGATGGGTGGAGGGAGGGATGGGTAAATTGAAGGGGAAAGATCCAGTGTGAAAAACAATATATATGAACTTTATGAACTTTGTATGTAAACCAGTATTTAAAAAAAAAGCATAGCAGGATTGAAAATTGAAGCAATTGACAGGTACATGTGAAGTGCTTTCAGGGTTTCATCAGTCACTTGACTGAAGAAGATGAAAGGGAAGTAATTGATTGATAAATATTTATCAACACATATTTATATTCATAAGTGTTTATTCAGCTCCAATAAATGGGGATGAAACTCATATGGAGCCCTTGAGGTGCAGATATTTGATTCCAAAATGAGCTTACTTGAATAGGTGGGTGTCTGGAATGAGAAGCAAATTTAATTTTCAGGAGTCAGAACCCACAATGCATGGATGTCCCCAGTCCCTCTTAAAACATCATTTATAGCTAGAAAGAACTAAACTGTGGCCCCTGCCTGGGAGTCTCTTTACTTTACGAAAGTAAATTCTCTACTATTACTACTCTACAGTCTTCACAAATAAAGTTTCTTTTGTTTTCATACTGCATAACATACTGAATGGCTAACCTTACAGTTGGTGGTTCAAAGCTGTTGCAGAATGCTGGGGAGGAAAGGAGGGTCTCTGGCCAAGACAGATTGCCTAAGCTCCAGATAAATGCAAGCCTCCCAACTCCTTTAATATGGGGTAGAGAAAACTCCCCTGTGTTTGGTTGTACCTGCTTGAGAAAGCTCACCACCTGGGAAGACAGCTGCTGCATCTGTTGACCTGGGAGTGGGAGTGGTCTGCAGGAGGCTGAGGTTCTCCTAACAAATCCACATGTCCCATGTCTATACGCCCACCATATCCAGTCTTCTTGTTTATGTAAGTGCACTGCAGCCCCAATAAAATTGAGCTGGATTGACTCTCTGATCCTTTCCCGGAGTGGTGTATCTCCGTCATACTTAACCCCATCAGGGTGTCACTCTTAAGTTGCGGGTGAACTGACAGCGACATATGGGGGCCCAGAATAGGGACTGACGTGAAGAAGTATTGGGTGACTACCCTCTGTGCTCACTCCCGTCAAGTTTTCAGGTGAGTACCCTTTGTGCTTGATTGATTGAGTACCCTTTGTGGATTGATTCAGTGACTGGGGTAATCGGGATGGGTGTGTCAGAGGCAATGAGATTGGCACAGGATATAGAGCAGGGTTTAGGGCTGTTGTACATAGGGTCGCTATGAGTTGCAAATAACTCGACGGCACATAACAACAACAACCCTTTGTGCTCACTCCTGTCAGGGTATCCAGTGAGTACTGTCTGTGCTCACTCCCGTCAGGGAGACCTGATGTAGTTTTAGGAGATGGGGACTGACGTAGTTTTGGAGGCCTGAGGTAGTTTTGGGGGCTTGACGTAGGTGGGAAGGGGACCTGGCATAGGTCTATCTTATTAGGTAAGCACCCCTTGCTTAGGTGAAAAGCAAGGGAAAATCCTTTCCTCTTGTTTTTTCTCTCTTCTTTCCACGCTTGCCCCTGTCAGGGAGCAGGGAACCTGATGTAGGTCCATCGTATCAGCCAAGTGCTTCCTTCCTTAGAAAGGGTAATTCAGGAAGCAATTTAAAAAAATTCAGCAAACAATTTAAAAAATTCAGCAAGCAATTTAAAAGAGCCTCAAGTAAAGTGTTTAATATCTTTGTTAGAAAGTGGGGAGGTCAAACTTACCCAATCTCAAGCTTTCTCCTTTTGGACAACAGTTGTTGATATCTCCCTTTTATTACTGCTGCTTACATCTTCAATGTGCAGACCTTTAGCAAAGTGGGAGAAGATTTTCACCTTGGGACCTATAATGCCCTTTTCCAGCAGGAAGTAGTTAAGAGGATGCAGGTGGGGGGGCCTCTCCTAATGAATCAGGGTGAAATCTCGGGGAGGGGGATGACAGGGAATGACAAAGAGCATGCTGACAAAGGTGATCAATCAGAAATAGTCTTGACAAAGACTGTGGCAACATTAGAAGAAATGCACCATCAACTGTTTATAAAGTATTATGGCAAGAGATCTAAAAACAGCCTCAAAGAATTTAGAGAAGATGATTGCACCACTTCTCTACTCTAGTCTCCCAATAAGGAAAACAAAGAAAGCAGGAGGGGACAATATAGAGAAAGCAGTGAAGAAATGGGAAATTCTTGGTCTGAGGTGTTGTGTGATCAGTGAGATGCTGGGGGGAACTCTGAGGTACATGTGTGCTCTGTTGGCGTGTGCCCAACACCTGAGCATCCTTTACACAAGGTATTGTGTAGTCAGTGTGATGCTAGCTCTGAGGCACATGTGTTTCTTGTTGATGTATATCCCACACGTGAACACCCTTTACAATGATCCATGTGCTGGGAGAGAGTTAAAAGTACTGAAGACAGCTGTTAGAGATGACGGAGCTTGTTCTCCGTGGGCGAAGACACAGCTTAAACACCCCTCAAGACTGGAAAGATATGATGAGGGCAGTGTTTTCAAAACCTCCCATATGTGTTCACTGGCAATCACATACACCTGCCAGTGAGCTGCCAATATGGGTCATGTAGAAGGATCTATTAGACCAAGTATGGAAAGGTGATCCTTTACTAACCATTGGGAGGGAGAGGTTTTGCTTGTATTTTCCCACAGAACAAACCACATCCTGTGTGGGTTCCTGCTCGTCATGTCCAATTCCAATCCACCTATCGAGAAGATGCATCTATTGAGCATCCACGACAAGAAGTCGAAGCCCCAGACACCTGTGACCTGGAACATGCTGAAGGCACTCAACCAACAGGCTCTTTTTTTTCCCCTATATTTTATTAATTTTCATAAACATTTACAGACATTTTGGGCTTCCACTCATTCATTGTTGCACTATTCTCTCTACCCTCCTCCCAGTTTGTTCTTGTCCAAATGCCACAGTGCTTGTC
>NW_006399811.1:4217978-4237836 GCF_000299155.1 Elephantulus edwardii | reverse complement strand
TATGTATCGTTGGATTCTATTTGCCAGTATTTTATTTAGGATTTTTGCATCAATATTCATGAGAGATATTGGCCTATAGTTTTCTATTTTGGTGGTAACCAACAGGCTCTTGACCTTAACCCTGGGAGTAGCAAACCCAGTGGTCCTGTGTTTATAACACTGTTTATTGCTGCTTTGATCATTAATGTGTCACAGAAGATGCTAATCAGGCTTTGTAGCTTTTGTTTCTTCACCCACATTTTCTATATGTTTGTGGCTCTCTTCGCTATACTATATTCATCTCCCAATGTAATCTGGAAATCAAGTTACGGCAATTCTAACCTTTTTTATTATCTCCCCAGTTGTCATTACAAGAGCCGCTGTAGGCCTCTTCACAGAATGTCCAAGCAGTTGCACTGAATAATCTTTTTACTCTTACAGTCGTTGGATCATCCTCCTCCCGAGAAACAATGGAGACTCTACACAAGAGACGTTCCTCTCTTCAGGCTCATTTAAAAGAAAAAGGGAAGAGGTGTTGTGGAATGTTGGTAAGGAAGGAAAGGTCTCTGGACAGCACAGATTGCCTAAGCTCCAGTTAAATGCAAGCCTCCCAATGACCTTTAATACAGGGTAGAGAAAGCTCCCCTGTGTTTGGCTGTACTGGCTTGAGAAAGCTCGCCACCTGGTAAGACAGTTGCCACATCTGTTGAGCTGAGAGTGGTCAGCACGAGGCTGAGATTCTCCTAACCAATCCGCATATCCCACGTCAGTAAGCGCACTCTATCCTGTCTTCCTGTTTATATAAGTGTAGTACAGTGTCAATAAAATTGAGCTGGATTGACTCTCTGATCCTCTTCTGGAGTGGTGTATCTCCAGTGTGCTTACCTCCATCAAGGTGTCACTGTTAAGTTGCTGGCAAACTGACAGTGACACAAAACCATGAGACTCTCTGCAGGAGAAAGATAGATTGTCTCTTTCCAGAAAATTAATGGTTTCAGAAGCCTGGTGGAGGGTCAGTGTAAGTCAGATATAACAGCAGAGAAACAGTAGTTGCAAAGATCCCTGGTAGTACAACGGTTAAGTACTTGACAGCTAACCAGAAAGTTATTGGTTTTAGCTCACTCAGTGGTTGCTCTGGGAGAATTACCTTGTGCTGTGCACCTGGAAAAATCATGTTGTTGTTGCTGTTGTAAGGTGCTATTGAATTGAGTATGACTTATAGCAAAACTATGAACAAAAGTCCACACTCTGTCTTTTGATCATCCTGTGCTATCCTCACAATCTTTTACACACTTGAGCCCATTGCTAAGGTAAGCACGTCAATCCCCTCAGTTGAGAGTTTTCTCTTTTACTGTTCCTTCACTTTTAGAAGCATGATGTCCTTCTCCAAGGAATAGCCTCTCCAGCATCATGCCCAAAGTATTTGAGATAAAGCTTAGTCATCTTTGCTTCCAAGGAGCACTCAAGCGGCACCTTTTCCAAGACACATCTGCTTGTTCTTTTGGCAGTCCATGGAATACTCAGTACTCTATTTCAACACCACAGTTAAAAGGAATCGATTCTTCTTTTGTTATCCTTTTTCTTTGTCCAGCTCTCAGCAATATATCATGTGATTGAAAAGATAATGACCTAAATCAGTCACACCTTAATCCTCAAACTAATATTATTGCTTCTCAATAATTTGGAGAGGCCCCTGACTGCTTACTTACTTAGTTCCAATATGTCTCCTGATCTCCTGACTGCTGGTACCAAGTGCACTGATTGTGGACTCACATAAGATGAAGTTGTTCACAATTTCAGAAAACTACCCCTACAGGGATGTTCCACTCTGTCACAAGGAGTCACTGAGCCAGAAATCAATAGCACCAGACAACAGTAAAGTTATTGTGAATGGATTTAAAGAGTCCACTGAAAAAAGCCCAGGCAGAACTCTATGACATGCTTTACTATCCTAGAGCTCTATCATATAGGAGACTCCTCCTATGGTGAATGGATTTATATTGTCTTGCTAACATAATTTAAAAAATCAAAACACCACCACCAGCAAAAACAAGTCTTCCCTACCTTCACTCTAGAAATTAATTGTAATTAATTGGTTACATAGAATATTATTATTTACTATTAATCAATAATTTACTATTAATTAATTAATTAAG
This sequence comes from Elephantulus edwardii, assembly GCF_000299155.1. Classification (NCBI taxonomy): domain Eukaryota; kingdom Metazoa; phylum Chordata; class Mammalia; order Macroscelidea; family Macroscelididae; genus Elephantulus; species Elephantulus edwardii. The sequence goes on along the minus strand of NW_006399811.1, from coordinate 4,235,701 downwards.
TACTGTTATTAATTAATTATTTACTATTAATATTATTTACTTTGGTTACATAGAATATTAAATAAAATTGTATTTAGATCACTGCCAAAGGTTCATAGACCATTTAAGACCGTGTGTGTGTGTGTGTGTGTGTGTGTGTGTGTGTGTGTGTGTGTGGAGAGAGAGAGAAAATAAACATTAGGCAGGAAACTAGAGATACTCACAACTTAGGTGGAACAGTGAGACTGTATGGAATGGAAACTCAAATGCCAGCCAATCACCACTTAGATTATTTAGGTTATCTGTTTGGCCTTTCTGCCACAGGGGCACTTCTGCTTTCAAACCTATCTCAGTTTCATGGCCTGACATTGCTTCTTACTAATGTTACCAAGTGTTACAGAGCAGGACAGACTTTAGTGGGATTTGTAGTGGCTAACCTTTCAGAAGCAGATCATCTGGCCTTTCTTGTGTGGTAACTGTCAACTTTTAGGTTAGCAATCAAGCATAAACTGATCCATCTGTTTTTGGGATTTTTGTTTTGTTTTGATATTTGGTACTACGAGTCAAGTACAACTCATAGCAGCTCTGTGAACAACAGACCTGAACTCTTACCTATCCTGTGCCATCCTCATCGTTTGAGCCCTTTGTAGCAGCCATTGTGTCAATCCATCTGGTTGAGGGTCTTCCTCTCTTGTCCCAGTGCTCTACTTTCTAAGCATGATGGCCCTCTCCAAGGAATATCCTCTCCTAGCAACATGCCCAAAGTACATGTGGTGAATCTTTGTCATCTTTGCCTCCAGGGAGCACTCTGATTGCATCTTTGCAGGATGTAGATGTTTGTTCATTTTGCAATCCATGAGTATTCAATACTCTTCTCCAACACTACAATTCAAAGGCATAAATTAATTCTTCTTCATTAAATCATCGTTATTTATTGTCCAACAATCAGATGCATAGGAAGTGGTTGAAAAGACCACAGCCTGGATTAGGTGCCGCTTAGTCTTCATACTGACATAGTTGCTCCTCAATAATTTGGCAAGTTTACTGACTGTAATACGTCTCCTTATCTCCTGCTTGCCAGTACTAAGGGTGTTGATTGTGGATCCAAGTAAGATGAATTTGTAGAAAATTTCAGTCTTTTCTGCATCTATCACAATGTTACATATAGAATTAGTGGTGAAAATATTTCTTTTCTTGATGTTGTGATATAATCCATATTGAAGACTGTAGTCTTTGATCTTCTACTACAATTGCTTCAGTCCTTCTCATTTTTAGTAAGCAAGGTTATAATACATATAAAAAAATATAAAAGCATAATTCAGGTTGTTGGCAAGGTTTCTTCTGATCCTAATGCCACATTCTTCCCCACAGAGTCCAACTTCTTGAATGATTTGTTCAGCATACAGATTAAATAGATATGGAGAAAGGATACAACTCTGAAACACTTTTTTTTATTTTTAAACCATGTAGTGTTCACACAACAGCCTGTTGGTCTAGATATAGACTTCACATGAGCAAAATTAAATGTTCTGGGATTCCCATTCTTCTAAATTTTAGCCATAGTTTGTTATGACCCACACAGTCAAATGTCTTTGTGTAGTCAATTAAGAATAAACGGATATTCTACTGTTATTCTTTGCTTTCAGCCAAGATCCATCTAACATCAGCAATGATTTCCCTGGTACTATGGACTCCTCTAAACCTGTCTTGAACTTCTGAATGTTCTGTATCAATGTACCATTCTAGCCATTTTTTTAATGACCTCCAGGAATATTTTACATGTGTATGCTGAAACTGAGGAGGACCTGAAGTGCTTGCTGCAGAAGGTCAAGGACTGCAGCTTTAAATACGGATTGAAGTTCAAAATCAAGAAAACAAAGATTCTCACCACTGGGCCAATTAGCAGCATCATGATAGATGGATTGTTAACAGCTTCAATTTGCTTGGCTCCACAATCAACACTCTTGGTACTAGCAGCCAGGAAATTAAAAGACAAACTGTGTTGGAAAAGTCTACTGTCAGAGACCTCTCCAAAGTGCTGACGAGGAACGATGTCAGTCTGGAGATTAAGGGGTGCCTGATCCAGGCCATAGTCTTTGAAATTACTTGCTATGCATCAGAAAGCTGGACAATGACTAGGTATGAAAGAAGGAGAACTGATGCCTTTGAGCTGTGGTGCTGGAGAAGAGTATTGAATAAACCATGGCTAGAAGAACAAATAGGTTTGTCCTAGAGAGAGTAAGACCAGGCTGCTCCTTGGAAGCTAGGATTCTGAAGTCTGACATATGTTGGACATGTTGCAAACAGAACTAGTCCTTGGAGAGAGATGTCATTCTTGGGAGGGTGAAGGGACAGCACAAGTGAGGAAAACCTTCAATGAAATGGATTAATTCAGTGACTGGGATAATGGGAGTAGGCGTTTCAGAGACAGTAAGATTGGCACACAATAGAGTAGGGTTTAGGGCTGTAGTAAGTAGGGTTGCTATGAGTTGCTACGAGGTACCTCAATGACATTTAAGAACAACAGCGACAATGGTATTTATTATAATTTTTATAATATGCATTTTCTACTGGATCAACCTTTCTTGGGAATGGGAACAAATATGAATCTCTTCCAAGTAGCTGACCAGGCAGCTATTTTCCAAATATCCTGACATAGACTGATGAGTACTTCAGGGCTGTATCTGTTAGTTGAAACATGTCAATTAGTATCCCATAGATTGCTGGGACTTTATTTTTTTTGCCAATTCCTTTAGTGTAGCTTGAATTTCTTTCATAACCTTTGGTTCATGACTATATGGTACTTCCTGAGATGTTTCAGTGTGGGCCAATTCTTTTTGATACAGCGACTCTGTGTATTCTTACCATCTTCTTTTGATGCTTTTGAGACCATTCAATACTTTGCCTATAGCATCTCTTAGTATTGAAACTCAAAGCTTGAGTTTTTCAGTTCTTTCAGCTTGAGAAATGTTAAGTGAGTTCTTTTCTTTTTTATTCTATGATTCTAGTTCTTTGCACATTTTATTATAATATTTTGCTTTGTCTTCTTGGATAGGCTTTGAAATCTGTTCAGCTTTTTTATTTCAGCATCTCTTCCCTTTGTTTTGGCTACATTCTAGTATATTTTTCAAAATCTCTTCTGACATTGATTTTGATTTTTTTTTCTTTCTCCTTTGTCTTTGAAGGGATCTTTTTTGCTTTCTTCATGGATGATATCGTTAATGTCAACCCTCAACTCATCTGGTTGTCAATCATTGATGTTAAATTCCTCAAATCTATTCTTTTATTTTTAACTTCTTGTATGCTGTCGAAACAGATTTGACTGGCACAGGAGGAAATTGCTCCTCCTTCTCCAGAGGAGCATCTGGTAGATTCAAACTGCACCTTTGTGATTACAGGACAGTTTCTTGCCACTAGGCCACCAGAGCTCCCTTCCAATCTATTCTTAAAAAGAATTTTAAATTCAGGTGGAATATTCAAGGTCATATTTTGGTTCTTGTGGACTTATTTTCATTTTCTTCAGTCTCAATTTTAACTTGCACTGTAGTAATTGATGATCTGGTCCATGGTCAGCACGTGGTCTGATTTTGACTGAGCTTCTCCAATGAGTTTTTGCATATCTGATTCTTGTGTAGTTTCAGGTGAGGTCCATATGTAAAGTCATCATTGGTGCTTTTAAAAAAGGTGTTTGTGATGAATAAATTATTGAGTGTACAAAAATTCAATCATTCTCTTTCCAGCCTCATCTCTGTCACCAAATCCATACATTCTGACTGCCACTCCTTCATTGTTTCCAACTTTTGCATTCATATCACCAATTGTCATTTAATACATCTTTTGGATGTTTTGGTCAATTGTGGACTGCAAAATTTTGTAAAAATCTTCAATTTTATGCTCTCTGGCTTTAGCTGTTTGTGCATATATTTGAATAATAGTTGTATTTGTGGGAGTATTGATAGCATTCTTTCACTCATAACATTGTTCTTCAGGATAGAACGTGACATTTCCTTTTAATCTATGAATGCAACACCATTATTCCTCTGTTTTTAATTCCTAGTGTATCATCTTTCTGTTGGTATGGAAAGTCTCTGGGTCCTATTGGGCTGGCTGGCTGCCTCTTGCTGGGAGCCAATGAGAACCTGAAGCATGGGTGGACCTGCGGCTTTTGAAAACTGGTGTAGCTTCAGAGGCATGCTTTCTTTTTTGGTATAGAAAGTCTCTGGGTCCTATTGGGCTGGTTTTAATTGTTTTAGGTAGAACATTCTTCTAAGTGGCATAGCACTGGTTTGTCATTTGCTGTACAGATGTAACGCATGGTTGCTGTGATGCTGAATACTGTGACATTCATGTGCCAAATGTGATAATGGTTACCCTTAGTGGACAGTGTTTGGTGGAGCTCCCCAATTAAAACAAGCTTGGAAACAGGAATGGCATCCAGTTCTGAAATAGCTTGCCTACAGAAACCTTATGGACTTAGAGAAATGAAGAAAGTTATACAAGTGTTCTGATCTTTGGTTCATAGGGTCGCTATGAGTCATCTACAACCTGACGACACTTAACAACAACAAGAGCAGCATATCATGTGATTGTTTGATTCAGAGTGGGCATATTCAGTCCATCTCATCTCATCTCATTCAGTTTTAGAATGTCAATGTTCATGAATTCCATTTCATTTTAGACAACTTCTTGTTCTTCTATTTCCTACTTTCTACTTCTATACTTTCTACTATATTACGTACATGCCACATTCCAGTTACTAAAGAGTGTTTGCAATTGTCTCTCATTTTTATTGACTTCCAATATGGCCTCTTTCTCTACGCATTTTCCTCTATTGTTCATAGGGATTTTAGAGGCCTGCCTTTTCAGAAGTGGATGGCTAATCCTGCTTCCCATTCTGTCTTATTCTGGGAGCTCTGCTTGAAATCTCTCCACCACGGGTTGGCATTTAACACTCTGGTGGTTCAGCATCACAGAAACTTACTAGTTACAGAAAACTGGCAGATAAGTGCTATACTACTAAGAGCAAATTATATCCACTTACTCACTGCCATGAAGTCAGAACTGGATTATAGCTGACTGTTCAGTAGGTTTCTGAGGCTCTAAATTGCAAGGGAGGAAATTGCCATCTTCCTCACAAAAAGCCATTGATTTACTTGAACTTCCACTAAGATATGGACTTGTGGTTAGCAGCGTAACTCCCTAGGGACTGTACCATCAGAAGTCCCAACACACTCATAGCATCAATTTTTTTAGTGTCAGTTCCATGAAAGGCAATGCATGTTGTTGTTAAGTGCCATCGAGTCGCAGGTGACTCATAGCAACCCTATGAAGGAGAGTCCTCGATGCTTGGGTGCCTTTCATCCTCTTTCCAGGTTCATAGGGTTTCCAGAGGCAAGTTATTATGGAAGTGGATGCCACTCCTTCTTCCAAGTTTGTTTTAATCGGGGATCTCCACCCCATTGGGTAGCCAACCATGAATGCATCAGTGTTCAGCCTCACATCAACCACAAGTGACCGCGGTACGGCAACTTGTACACCAGAGTGGAGCAAACCTGGGAGAACATGGCCACCTTCTCTTCCCTCTTTCCCTTTTGGGCTTGAAGCCCCCTGCTGCCTTAAACCCTAGGCCAAGCCTGGCTTGCCTGGCTCCTGGAGGCAGAGTAGTCCTTCACGTCCCAAAACTGCCACAATGCCCTCTCACGCAGCACCATGCTCTCTCTGGTGACCAGGTCATAGCAGCCCTGGGTGGAGCAAACCTGGGAGAACATGGCCACCTTCTCTCCCCTCTCCCCCTTTTGGGCTTGAAGCCATATTCACGCTAAATTTACTGAGGCAAAAAAATAATTCCGTTTCTCAAATGGGAAAACTAAGGTTCAAGTCATTAATCACTTGCTTAAGTTGTTGTTGTTGATTGCCTTCGAGTCAAGCATGACTCATAGTGACCCTATGAACAAAAGGCCTGAGGCCCCTCTAGAACTATGGACATTTATCAAAGTTCATGAGTTTCTGGAGGCATGTTGTTTAGAAAGTGGATGTCACTCCTGCTTCCAAACCTGTCATAGTATGTTATTGTTTTATGTGCCATTGAGTCACCTGCCATGTATAGTGACCCTGTGTACAGCAGCTCTGAACCCTTCCCCATCCTGAACCAGTCTCACTAATTCTGACACACCAACCTGCATTGCCCCAGTCACTGTATCAATCCATCTCATCCGGGGTCTACCTCTCCTGCACTGTCTGTCCACCCTTCTGAGCATGATGTCCTTCTCCAAGGACCGATCTCTCCTGGCCACATCCTCAAATTAATTGAGGTAGAGCTTCAAAATCCCAAGGAGAGACTTGCTTTCACCCTCTCCAAGGCAGACTGATTTGTTTTCTTGGCAGTCCATGTATATTCAAGACTTCTCCAGCACCATGACTCGAAGGCATCTATTCTTTTTCTGTTATCCTTAGTCATTGTCCAACTCTCTGAAGCATAACAAGAAATTGAGAAGAGCATGGGCTGGATCAGGTGCATCTTTTTATTTTGACTGATATTGTTGCTCTTCAGCACTCTAGAAAGGTCAATGACAGCTTAGATTACTTGATGTAATTTCTGATCAGGCTGCCTTTTAGGCTATCTTACTTGCTCACCACTTGGTACTTCTTCTTTGCAACCCACATGGACTGCACATTTGTACCTGAAATGGGCACATTTTGGAGACAGGGGATGGTAAAGCACATCTTGACATGTAATTGACTAGAAATCCCTGAATTTGGTGATAAGCTTGAAAATGACATATTATGATATTATGAACTTACACCCCAAAATCCTTTAACCACATTGTCACTGTTTCTTTTTTAACTATAGGGAGCCCTAGTGGCCTAGTAATAAGAACCTTCCCTGCAGTCCCCAAAGCATGTGGTTGGAGTCCACCAGCTGCTGCTCTGTGAGTCAGCTATGGATTGGAGCCAACTCAACAGCGCACAATAACAACACTGACATAGTCCGTAGGGAGTTGTGCCACTATCCTGAAGGCTGTAGTTCTCTGGCTATTTGAATCCACCAGTGACTCTGTGGAAGAAAGAAGGACAGTCTCCTCTCATTTATATCTACTCATTATAGCCAAGTTGGAACTGACACACAGCTGACACGGCAGTGGATTTTCAAAGCTGTAAATCACATATGAGGTGTTTGCACATCTTCAAACCTTCAGAGTGGTGGCAAGTTTGAATCCACTAGCTGCTTTACAGAAGAAACATGGGTAATCTCCTCCCGTGAAATTTACAGCCTCTGAAAACCTGCTGGAGGGTGAGCTATGAGCCAGTTCCAGCTCAACAGCAATGAGTTGTTTGTTTTTGCAGGGGGTTTTGTCAGCGAAGTAGAGAAAGTTTCATGGGATTAGAGATGTACCAGTTTGGTTTTTTTTTTTTTTTTTTTCCCTCAGGGAGGAGGTCTGAAGAGCATAAGAAAGAAGGGAAGGCAGTCTATGTTAGAGAATAACATGAACACAGGAGGGAGGTTTGGAAACTGGGCCCAAGTTCCCTTTGATATGAGTATGGAGTGTTTGTTCAGAAGCAGCTGGAGGTATTTAAAAGGTTGACTGTACTGCTGTTGACTTGACCATTAAGGGCAGGCATGAGACTGTGAGCTCATCCCTTGAATAATGACTGACTCCACAAGAGCTGTGCTTAAAAGGGGACAATGTTGACTGCATGGATTTGGAGGAGAAATTTGCTCAAGAGGGAATCACATTCAGTGATGTTATCATATGGTCTGTGTAAGAGGTACTCACCACCTGAGAGCCAGGAAGGCAGCAGGCAAGTGGATTGGAGGATGATGGTTGAGAACATAAAGGAGTGTAAGTGTGTGCAAGTACAAGGAAAAACTTGTAGAAGGCAATTTCACTTTATCGTTACCCTGGCGAACAAGGCCCTCTGGCATTAGAGCTTTCACCCTTCTCCTGGTTCTTCTCATTATCTCTCTATCCTCACTTTCCTCCATCACTTTGCTATGGCCATGCTGGTGTCAATGCTGTTCTTCAAACTAGTTCAACATAGTTCACTCCAGACCAACAGTGTGCATAGATTGCATTGAGCCATCTCTGTTATATGAGGGATTATTATCTGTGTAGGAAACAAGCAGAAAGGCTATGACCAAAGATAGCAGCCGACACACTTTCAGTTAGCTGCCATTTTTTTCATGGGGCACTTCTGTTTGTTTCCTACACGGGCCAAAATACCACAGGAAAAGTATTTGGTTCCTTTGCAACATGGATGCTCTTTTGACCACAGCTGAGCTATTTCAAAGCACTTCCAAGTCCTGCTTATACTTATTAAATACTCTCTGACTTCAGGACAGTCAAACTTGTTGTTTCTGAGGCCTGTTTCACTTCCCAAAGTGATACCTTAGCATCTCTGAGAAGTGTCTACAGACTTTCACTGTATCACTTAGCACCTGTCCGTTCCCAGCTACTCCTATCCTCCTTTCTCAACCACATTTTTCTTTATAGCACTCCTCGTTTGCTGTATTTATCTGTCTTCCTTCAAGCTCCATGAAGACAAAGAATTTGCTTTGTTTGCTGATATATCCTTAGTGATTTATGTGATAAAAACAAACTTTTTAAAAAAAGCCTGCTGTTATCTAATTTTTTCCAACTCTTAGTGACTTTTCATCCAGTGTCTGAGGCTATGTATTTTAATGGACGAAGACTGCCAGTCTTTCTTCCAAACTGATGACTTTGAACGACACCCTCTTTAACTTAGCCACCCAACACTTATGCAACTACACCAACAGGGATCTTTTGTATTTAATAGGAACTTAATATTTAGGGGAGCTTTGGTGGCCTAAATGAATGCTATATCAACAATATGGGTTGATTTGCTTCACTAATTGGACATGTGCCAGTATTTGCCAAAACCGATCATAATGGGTAAAGTGGTGGGCCCCAGAAAGAGAGGAAGTTCCTTAACAATATGAACTGACACAGTCTCTTTAACAATGGGCTCAAGCACGTCAGAGATTTTGAGAATGGTGCGGCATAGGACAAAGCTCAGATATGTTGTCCCCTCATCAATTGGAATTGTAGTCAGCTGGATGGCACTTAACAACAACAATTGATGTGCCATATAGGCTGGACAAGTTCCGTTTTAGCATGTGCCGTCATGGAAGACTGCATGTTTCAACATTAGATCAGTTGACAAATTAGAAAGGGAAGTCTGTTGAAGGGGATGTCATAGTGAATGAGAAAGTCTTGGAAAATCTTGAATGTTGTTGTTGTTAGGTGTGTTATCAAGGTGGATAAGATTCATAGTGATCCAAGAACAGCAGATTGGAACTCTGTCTTATCCCGTGCCATCTTCATTATCTTTGATACACTCTACCTCATCGCTGCCATCACTGTGTTAATTCAGCTTGTTGAGAGTTTCCCCATCTTTCACTGACCCTCCACTTTTTCAGGCGTCATGTTATTTTCCAAGGGAGCTCTGGTAACCTAGTGGTAAGAAGCTGCTCTGCAACCTCAAAGGCACAAGGTTTGAGCACACCAGCTGTTCTGTTGGAGAACAATGGGCAATCTGCTCCCATGTAGTTAACTGCCTCTGAAAACCCATCGGAGGGTCAGTTACGGGTTAATTCAGATCCAACAACATCCAACAGCAGCAGCAACATACCCAAAGTATGTGAGATGAAGCTTCATCATCCTTGCCTCTAAAAAGCATTCCGACCATTCTTTTTCCAACACATACATGTTTGTTCTTTTGACAGTCCATAGGATATTCAATATTCTTCTCCATACCACAACTCAAAGGTATCAATTCTTCTGTCATCCTTATTCATTGTCCAGCCCTCAGATGCATAGCAAGTGACTAAAAAGATCATTATCTAAATCACGTGCACATTAGTCCTCACAATGACATTCTTGCTTGTTAGTAATCTGAAGAGGTCCCTAACTGCACACTTGCCCAATGTCTTGCCCACCTCTTGATCCCTGACTGCTAGTGCCAAGATGTTGATTGCTGATTCAAGTAAGATGAAATCATTGACATTTCAATCTTTTTTCCATCTATCATGATGTTGTTTATCAGTCCAGTGGTGAATAATTTTGGCTTCTTGATGTTGAGATACAATCCATATTGGAGGCTGATCTCCTGAAGTAAGTGTTTCAAGTCCTTCTCACTTTCAGCAAGCAAAGTTGTGTCATCTGCACAACACAGGTTGTTGAAGATCCTTCCTCTGATCCTGATGCCACATTCTAATTCAGACAGTCCAGCTTTTGAAATTATTTGCTCAGCATACAGATTAAATAGCTATGGAGAAATGATTCAACCTTTCCTAATTTTAAATTATGCAGTGTTCCCTTACTCTGTTCAGATAACAGCTTCTTGGTCTAGATATAGGTTTCATCTTAAGAGTTCTAAAATCCCTATTTTTCTTAATGTTAGACATAGTTTCCACACAGTCAAATGCCTTTGCATAGTCAATAAAACATATATAGATACTCTTCTGATATTCTCCACTTTTGGCCAGATCCATCTAACATCAGTTTGAATATTGAGAAACTATAAACTCACTACTGTGATTAATGCATGTGGTTTCCAGAGCAAGGGAATTCACCAGTATAACATAGTAGGTTAGTCCACACATCCGTAGCCAGACTCTTGTGTGCCACTGAGTTGACTTTGACACATAAATTTGAAAAAAAAAAAAAATCAAACTCCCCGTGACTGAGTTCTGACCCAGGGTGGCCCTCTATCTGGTTTCTGAGGCTATGAATCTAAATGGGATCAGAACACCTTCCCTTTCTCCCAGATAACAGCTGGTGGGTTCCATCTGCTGACCGTTTGGTAAGCAGCCCAAAATGTGGCACACTACACCACCAATGTGCTCCTTATTCGGACTCATACTCTATATGGCAGAGTGGAACTGCCCAAGGGGTCTCCTAGACTGTAATATTTATGAGACTAATAATTTTAATGTAATTGATAGATATGTATAATATTCTAAATATATATGTTGTCCCTATGGTAACTCTTAGCTGTGTGTCCACATTTTAATTAAAATGAAACAAAATTTACAACTCAATTTTAAGAATTTAAAAGTCGTATGTGGCTAGTGGCCGCCATGTTGGACCATGCAGACTGAATACTTTCATTATCTCAGTATTATTTCAGCAACTAGATAAATTCGACAATCTGGTTATGCAACTAAAGAAGATAGCATTCCATGAAGCTTAATGCAACCTTCAAGGTATATGTCAAGCATTTGAAGCTCACAAATGTTTTCACCAACTCCAAAAATGTACCCTAAACTCACTTTTATTGTTGCTATGTTTACCACTGTTGGTTTATAAATCTATTTGTTTCTTTCTGACTCAATGGTCTAGAACATTTCCTGGCAATAAAACCACTAGAGATTCTCCTCTCTCCTCTAACCATCCACAGTGCGTGACTAGGAATGATGGCACATCTCTCAGTTACCTTCAAATGTTAAGAGCATTCTAGTGTTTGTAATTTCATAGTCTTTAAGTGAATATGGCGTCAACTACCCTTTCTTCTTCAGAGTCAAACTTCTTGAAAGAATAAACTATATTTCTTGCCTTCTAGAACCCCTCCTTAATACCTTCCCCTCTGATATTATACAGGTACTGTGCTGGCCAAAGTCCTACAAGAGTACATAGTTGTTAGGAAAGCAAGGCTTAGCAAGGTTAAGTAGTTTGGTGACAAGGATAGCGGTGGAGCTGGAATGAAAATTCAGAGTTGTGTTACAGATTACCCTCTGTTCTGTATAGACCACCATGCCTCTACCTAGATCACTAAGGTATACATACACAATACATTGACACCCTACCGCTTTGCACCTATCAAGGCAGACAGAGTGTGGTTAGTGTTGAGTTGAGAAGTAGTATCTCCCAGTGTGGAAACTACTTGAACATTTTTAGAAATTGTAGGAACTCTCACAGGTAATTTAAAGTTATTAGCTCACTACCAACAAAATAAGTCTTTAAAAGTTATTTGCACCTAAACAGAACTTGTCTTTCCATTCAGATAATGCTTTTGAGGGATGTGTTGTGTGTGGGGATTCTCTAGACTTGACAGTCTTTTGTGAGATTTCAATGTGTATTAAGAAGACAACTGTCTACACAGTTGGAGAAAAAAAGGCAGATTGATAAGTGCGATTATTGTTGCTGTTGTTATGACCACTGAATCAGAATTGACTCACAGTTGATCCTCTAGTATGCATTCAGAGGCAATTAATTGCACAGGAGGAGACTGGCCATCTTTCAAACTCTGTGCCTTTGGGTTGGCAACGCTACGCCTTACTACTAAGCTACCAGAACTCCAATTGCCCAACATTAAAATGTCAGCACTCTCCCTCTGTTTATTTCGTTTGTGAATTCACAAGTGACTTTTATGCAAAGCAAAACAAAGCTTGCATATATTAAATCATCTTTAGAATAAAATTTGATTAGAAGAACATTCACCAATTACCAATTACTCTGGATGGTCTCAGGGCTGAAAAACATTTTTATTATACTCATTTGAATTCCTAACCAGATTTGACTTGTAGATACTTTCTAGAATGCCCCTGTAACACCAGATTCTTGCTAGCACATGGCAATATAACACAAAGAACCATCTCGATGAGCAGAAAAAAGATAAAACAAATACTGGGGGGTGGGGAAAAGGATCATTGGAAAAAGTCTAATTCCAACAAACCAAACACATTTATAATATATTGACCACGAGACTGGATCCTGACCATAAAATGTGAACTCAGATTTGTGCAGGTCCAAATGGGGGTGAATTTAATAACACCCATCTATTCTCTAGACTTGTATTGTCTTATTCCAGACTCAAATGGCCGTGGCACATAGAGAAGATTTTACAGACATGATCATTAATTTGATGTAAGATCTCTCCCCTACCCTCTGTTTTATCTGAGTAAGCCACTGGGAAACAGAGTCCAAAATCAATGGTCTTCCTGGAGTAACCTAAAAAGAAATGACTGGGAGCCAACTTCCAAAATGCCTTAGAGAGAGTTCTAAACGGAAAACCTTTTCATTACCTCCTTCCCTCACTCTGAGCCTCATCTGCATGGCCTGAGTCTAAGACTAGTGAGTTGCCCAGCTGAGGAGTGACTCATCAGGTCATTTAAGTTTGTCAGTCAATGGAAACCAGAGCTCCAAAGTCTCTGTCCAGGATACTCCCTGGGGAAGCCATTAGGAAGAAGGAGGCTTTGCCAGATCCTTTGGTCCAGCTGGCCTAACTGGCATGTGAAGGGGCATCTGCTTATGCTCAGCAGTTGGCATGAGGAGAGGGCTCTGGATGAGTACTCAAGGAGGTGTGCCCTCAGTTTTCCTACTGTTTGCCATAGACAACAGGCGGGGGGGAAAAATAGACCCAGCTACTAAGAAAGCCACAAGGAAGCCAATGGACACCCTGAAACATAAACAGGTAACAAGACATTAAACCTTCCCTTTGTACCTGGGGCTGGGTTTCCTCTGGGTGTGGTGGGGTGAACATTTTGTAGTGGAAAGCACATTGCATTTGGGGAGAGAAAACTTGGACTTCTATTCCACCCTGCACTTAATATGTGAACTTAAAAGTTTCAGTAACCTTTCAGACACTCAGTTTCTTCACCTGTAAAATGGAAAAAAATAAAAAAAGTCCTTGCTCAGAAAATCCCCCACTTTTTGAGAATATCAAATGAAATAGACCATTGGAAAACACTTTGTAAACCATAAAGAAGAGTCAATTAGTGTTATTTTTACTTTCAAATGTTCATTCTAAGCCACAAATATCTCTTCCTAGTTCCAAGCTTACATTTACAACCATCTATTCCACCAGTTAGCACTTAGTGGACTCAGTCTCATCATGAACCTACATGTGACAGAGTAGAAAAGTTATTGCAGGGTTTTGTTGGCTCGCTTTCCCAAAAAGATTGCCAAGGCTTTCTTTTAAGATGCTGCTGAGTGCACTTGAACATCTACCCTTTTGGTTTGCAGCTGAGGTATTAATTATTTGCACCATCTAGGAACTCCATTTACCTCACTGGACTTTGTAAAGGCTCATAAGTGCTGAGATATCCACCCAGAGTGTAACAGATAGGAACTTGTTTTATATGACATTTCCAGATAATTACCCAGCTAGATATAAAAATGAGTTTGTCTAAAAGTAAATATATACTCTCTCTTCTCAGAGCTCTGTTGGCCTAGTGGACAGAAATTTATGCTACCAAGCCAAAGGTGGGTGATTTTAATCTGTGGCCCTCAGGCCTGGTTTAGATTGGTTTTTGTCAAACATTCTTCTAAATGGTATAGCACTGGTCTGTCCATGTGCTGTACAGAGGTAACTCGTAGTTGCTGTGATGCTAACACTGTGACATTGATGTGTCTGTCAGATATAATGGTTGCCCATGGTGGACAGTGTTTGATGGTGGTGGTGGTTGTTGTTAAGTGCCGCTGAGTCATAGACGACTCATAGCGACCCTATGAACAAAAGACCTGAGCACTGTTCATAGAGTTTCCGGAGGCAAACCATTTTGGAAGTGGATGCCACTCCTGCTTCCAAGCTTGTTTTAATTAGGGAGCTCCACCCAACACTGTTCACCATGTGTAACCATTATCATATTTGACACATCAGTGTCACAGTGTGTAGAATCACAGCACCCACGAGTTACCTCTGAACAGCAATGCACAGACCAGTGCTACACCACCTAGAAGAATGTTTAACAAAAAAAACCCCAATATGAACCAAGCCTGAGGGCCACAGATTAAAATCACCCACCTTGGGCTTGGTAGCATAACTTTCTGTCCACTAGGCCAACAGAGCTTTATGTTGTCATTGTTATTGTTGTTAAGTGCTGTTGAGTTGTAGATGACTCATAGTGACCCTATGAATTAAAGGCCTGAACACTATTCATAGAGTTTCTGGAGGCAAGCCATTTCAGAAGAGGATGTCACTCCTGTTCCTACACTTGTTTTAATCAGGAAGCTCCACCAAATCCTGAAGGAGTGGCATCCACTTCTGACGGCACTTAACAAAAACTCTCTCTTCCAAAGTCTACTCCCTTTCCTGGCTTCCCTTTGTTGTTAGGGGTAACAATGCAGAGGCATCGTCTTGATATGTTTCTCCTCACACTATTAATCTCCAACTTTCTTTCCCTTCATCTAGCTTGTCCCATAGAAGCAGGCAGGGACTTAATTAACTCCAGTCATCCAACCTTGAGAAACATTTTCGCCCAGACTGAGGCTCAGTGTCTTCATCTATAAAATGAGAAAATGCAATTTATAGCCCTACTGTGGAGATTAACTATGTTGTTGGTGTTAAGTGCCATCGAGTCGTAGATGACTCATAGAGATCCTATGAACAGAAGACCTGAACACTTGTATAACTTTCATCAGTTCTTCAAGTTCAAAGAGGTTCCAGAGGCAAGCCATTTCAGAAGTGGATGCCACTCCTGCTTCTAAACTTGTTTACATTGGGGAGCTTGACCAAACACTGTCCACCATGGGAAACCATTATCTCATTTGACACATGAGTATCACGGCATTTAGCATCACAACAACCACAAGTTACCTCTGTACAGCAAATGGACAGACCAGTGCTATACCACTTAGAAGAATGTTTGACCAAAAACAATTAAACCCAGGCCTGAGGGGAGGAGATTAAAATTACCCACTTTTAGCTTGGTACCATCACTTTTTCTCTACAAGGCCAAGTGAGCTCTCTTGTTGTTGATATATTTATAAATTGTATGATGCATGTTAGCCCCATTGTGCATTTTAACTGAACTAGAGGCATCCATGCTACCTTGCCTTTCCTGTTCCCATCTTCCAATGTTTAATGCTGTTCTTCACTTTGCCAGAACTTTCCTTTCTTTCACCCCAATCATAAGCATCCAGCAAGAACCATTTTTCAAATTTGATCTACCTTCTGGGGAGCTCTGGTGGCTTAGTGGTGAGGAGTTTCGCTGCCAACCCAAAGGCAGATGGTTTGAACCCACCACATTCCCCAAGGGAGAAAGATGAGTAATCTCCTCCTATGCAATTTACAGGCTCTGAAAACCCACTGGTATCTACAAATGCTGCTTCCTTTCTCCAAGCTATAAATGACTCTTACATTTGATTTCTACATCTCACAAGACACTTAACATTGTTACTGTGAACTTTGTTTTTGTACATATGGCATTTCTCCTTATGAACTACCACACTTTACTTTACACATAGTATTTACTTAATTTTTTTTTAGTGCCTGAAAGGAATGCTCAAATAATCAATTAACCCATGATTGATGCCTGCATCTTCCAGCAGCAAATGGGAAGTGATTTGGAAAGGAGGAGATGATTAAAAAAAATAAGACACAGAGACACTTAAAATTTTGTGTGCTGATTTTTTAATGAACATCTTATAATCTTACAAAATAACTGACTGTGGCTGTTTTACATTACAATACAGTAGATCAGCTTCTTTCTCGATAGTTTCCAATCAAGCCATTCCCTCGGGATGCTAACTGGTGCATGCGATAGCAGGAAGGGGAACTGCCAAGTCCAATGCCTTGTACTGGAGGAAAGGAAAGGAGGAAACTAAGAATAACTCTTACTTTCATGTTTGCTGGTATTACCCATTCTCCTCACTCTGTTCTCTTTGTGTCTTTCAGGTTAGAAGCTGGTATGATAGTTTATAGAGTCAGCTAGGGAGAACGTTCTAGAAATCTGCTTCCAATAATCAGCCAGTAACTCTTGTGTAGAATACCTCAGCCTAATCTTCAACTGATTAAGGGGATGGTGTTGGACTGGAAGAATTTCATCTCATTGTGCATGGGATCACCATGATGTGGGTCCCCAAGACAGCAGCTAATAATAACTGTGGGTATCTAAGGAGGAGAAACCTCTAATCATTAGGCAAAAGTGGAAGAATATAAGTGATTTAAGGGGAATAAACCAAAACAAAAACCAAGAGGAGAAAGACTGAGGAGCTCCTGAGAAAGGCCATCAGTGGTCCCGTGAGTAAGAGCAGCAGAGTGTGGACCACCATAAAAACTGTGTATTGAATTAACGTTCCTTAGGGATCTGTGATCAGGCATCTAAATTCTTCAATATTATCAGTGAACAGAGAAGTAGTAATATCTGAAAAGACATGGTCAAGGGAACAAGATATAGAAGAACCTGCCATCTGTGAAAGGCTGGAGATGAGAGGGTTGGGCAACCTTCAGTCTGAAGGGCCTTCACATGCAGGAAGCAAGTGTCCTCCTGCCTTCCCCAGGCAGTGGCTGGTGAATTACAGATGTTGCCAACAGTTTAAAAAGATGTTTAAAAATGAAGTAGGAAACTAAAATGCTGTCAGTGTTACTCTGTGGTGAATCTTAGCACAGACACACACTGGAACCAGACCATGTCTCCTCATTCTTGAGTGGGGCTGTAGCCTTCTCTGAATTGTGAGACCACAACTTTTCTTCTCCACCCTCTGGCAAGGTAGGAGTCCCCAAAATGATGCTTGGGATACTTCCAGGAGTTTGGATACTTCTTCCAAGAAATCCATTTACCTACATTTTTTAAGAGATGAAGAAACGAAGCTTTTCCATATTAAAGCCTATCCAGAATTTCAAAGATATTTATCTTCTTTGAGGCAATAAGCATGAAACCCTGAATTGAATAGTATCTAGAATACAGTTTCTTTTATGGGCCAGAGATATATAAGAGATCTTTGATGAGTAAACTCTGCTCTTCCCTTTTACAATGACTTGGCCACCCTTTATATATATAT
>NW_006399811.1:4122883-4217878 GCF_000299155.1 Elephantulus edwardii | reverse complement strand
ATTCTGTTTGATTTTTCCATTCTAGAATATTGTTTTCTTCCACCATGAAGTCTGCTTCAAGGTAGCATTTTCTCTTCCTATTTTCAAGGGCAATGACTATGTGTTGGTTTAAAAGAAAACAGAAATAATTTAAAAATCAACTGTAGCCAGAACAAAAACCAGACAATCTGGAGAGAACAAGGTCTCTTATGCTCCTATTTTATGCCTGTTTTTTTATTTCCACCGGAGAAGAAACTTTGAGGGGGATAAATTTCTTATCCTTTCCTGCACTGATTAGACCGACATGTTTTTAAAAGATCTCTTTTCTTCAAGGCCTAATCCAGAAATCATCATGGAAACAATCTAACTTCAACAGGTCACATGCAAAAATAGTGAATCTGAGATGTAAACAGAGGCAAGTTATGTGATCTTGTCATTGAGCACAGAAGAGCAAAAACAGAATGGGCCTTCGATAGTTGAAATTTTTCTTTCTCCCCACAAAGTGTCACTCTTGCTCCATGTGTTTCCACAGCTCACTCAAGTAAATATTCTGGGCCATTGATTTTTTTACGCATCCCATTTTAATAGAATTTACCTTGCATTCTACATGATTCAAATGGCACCTTTCTCATTTGGAGAATTGGATTAAGAACTAAGTCTTCTCGACTCATTTTATTCTCTGGTCCAGGGCCATCATTTAAACCTGACTTCCCACTTCTAGGTGTTCCACCTTTCACCAGGTCATTTTCCTGAATTTCTTCTCAGAAAAATTAACAATTAGCAATATGGTTGTGAATGACGGCAAGGCTTAATGATTTCAAACAAAGAGTGTAGACACAAGCCAAGTATGAGGAATGTGGAAGATCTAAGGTCCTGGTGATCACAGAATGAAGCCTAATACACACTTGCTGACTGACTGGCTGGCTGGCTAAAAGTAACACAAACAAACAAACAAAAAGTAACGCAAACAGGCACATATAGATGGAGAAAATTCTGGGTGCTACCAACTTTAAGAGTTCTGTAAAATCGAGTGGACCTAACATATTCTTTTGGGATGGATACTCAAGAATAATAGTTTCTTATGTTGCTATACATTCTATGCCTTTTAATATTGCCATACCCAGCCCCTAGCTCCCCGTTCATAAAAAAAGATGATCGGCTGACATGGTAACATTAAGAACGCCACCTAATCTCTCTGTCTTGTTCCCTATTTCCTACTCCAGCAGGCAATCTTGTCAACAGAAAGATGGCACATGCCTATCTGTTCCCAAACCCTTAGCATTCATTTTGTACACGAACGTCACAGCAGCAAGTGTGGAACATTGCATAATTTTCAGCTTAGTAGACAGCAAAAAATAGAATATATATAATATATTTATATAATTATGTTTAAATACTTATAAAGAATTAATAACTAACCTTATTATTTATTAAGGGGGACTACAGAAAAGAAAGGGAGAGAGCCAGTTCAGAGGAGACAAGTCCTGAAAGATGGCAAACCATTAAAAAAATGGGTCGTTACAGAGTGTTCCTGGCAACTTCTCATATAGTATTTTTGTATCGGTTTACAAGTTGGGTGGGGCTGAATAGTTGGCAAGGTAAAGAGTGGGGAGAAGCACAAGAGTTGAGGATGGGGTTGAGTAGAATATAAATGAGGGTGGAAAGTCATTTTATATCTATCATATTTCTCCTTCCATTTTTAATCAACCATCACTTGGAAGAAATGTTTGCCTACGATCTTTCTGTCCTTGAGCCACTTGATGCAATAGCTGGCACCAAAAAAATATCTCCTCTTCTTCCTCCTCTTAGGACCTTTCTTCTTCCTTCACCCTTTATTTTCTTCTGTGGTGACCTCTCTTTCTAACTGCCTCCAGGGCAGTGAAAGGAGACCTGGATCCCACAGTTACTGATTTTCTTCTGCCTTGGGGTCTCGGCAAGTGCATTCATCCTGGTCACAGTTAGCAGCAAATAGAATGACCTAAAGGAAGAGAAGAGTGCAGTTGAAACAATCCATTGTTGTGCTGAGCCTCATACTTGTCAACTAGATTTCCATTTCCTCACTAGGTCCTAGAGAATATAAAAGCCCCTGCAATTCAACAGTTCTCTCACTTCCACATCATGCAAATCTTCCCTTGCTTCTCTTTCATCATATGTACAGTGACAAGGTCTATAATACCTACCTACTCCAAGGACTTTAAATAAAATGCTGAAAAGAAATTGTGAATAGATTAATAGGCATCTAGTTTATCATATTTATCTACTCTTCCTGCTATTATATATCACCACTGATTTCTACTAGTTTTGTTATTATCTTCCCAAAATCTCTGGAGCCTAGCTCATAGACTCCTTGTTGGTATTTTCTTGTTATTTTAAGAGACAAATAGGATCATCTTTACTACCTTTAAAATCATAACTCTCCCTCATCCCCCTTTGATACTAGAATATACTTTGGTTCTATGAAAGTTTCATCTCTCCCATGGCATCCTTTGTGGCTGGCTTGATTCCAGTTCTGTAATGGTCCCTTCCCATGCCCTAGATGGTTCAGCACAATTTGCTATTTTCCTATTTGCACTGGTGCCAAAGGACAAACACCACTTTCTGAGTGGTCATAATTAGCATCAGAGAACTGCGTGCTTGGAAGACATGATATAAAAATGTCAAAGATCCTATTCTTTGAGCACTGACAGTGAAATAAGATAAAAGTAAATAGGAATGAATGCAAAACTGATCTGCTGTGAGAACCCTAACTCAATGTACAATAAAAAGTAAACATAAATAAGTAAATAAATAACAAAGCACATCACATATTAATGGTCCAAGAGTGCTGAAGATAAGAGTGTTGGTAATTGGGCAAGTGGGTCCAAAAATGGGTGGGGTAGTTTGGGTCAATTCTCCCCAGTATATTTTCACACACAAAGAAAAATGTGATTTAGGGATAATGTGCCTTTTCAGTCCAGATTCTTGAGTATGTTGGCCATAGGTCCTTCACTAAAGAGAAATTCAGTATTTTTGCAGAAGGTGAAATGAGGAGAGAATGGATTATTTTCTTCCTAAGTGATTGTGCCTTCCTGTGTAAAGGTGGACTTCTTCATTGGTTACTTTTTCCAAGTGATAGTCTGATCTAGTTGGCATGGTTTATAATTTGCAATCAATGTTCTTGATTCATTTCCCCTGGTTTAGGATTTATTTTTCTTTTTAAAGCAAATGACCAAATTTTACAATGATTTGATGAGCCCCTGAGTAGTTTGCATTAAGTGAGGTCAATCATATAACTGGTGTAAAGGGCTTCTGGCATACAATGAGTGCTCCTCATATTAGGATTAAAAGTTGTGGTCTGAGTATAGGGAATCACAGGAGGGAAGGCTTTATTATGTGCTTATTTAAGCACAAGTAAGGAAACAATATCAGCATAATCTCTGCATATTTTGCTATTTGATCACATTGGCCATTTACCTCCAAATGTTTTTGGAAGACTTGGATTTTTATCCATATTATTATAAAATTTCAGCCTATTTGATTTTATAGACTGAACTCTAGTGTATTGGCTTTAGCAGTGGAAGAAGGATAAAAGGCTTTGGTAAAAGGACTCCTACTGAGGACGTGGTCCAGAGGAGGCTCCAGCTGGCTGTGGAGGCTGTTCCACATGTGTCTGCAAGATGCTTAAGATGCACTACATAGAATTAGTAACTTAATTGTGAAGACTAGCAAGTGTTTAGCACCTCACTGGTAATTCTGCTTCCCTAAGAGGTGGGGACTGTTCTTTTCCTTGCCTATAGAGAAGTTCCATGGACTGTGATTATCAGGTGTGAATCTTGTGGCAGCCAGGAAAGAGGCTGAGCTTCTCCAAAGGAATCACTGCATTGACAGTTAGAGAGCATTTTTCTATAAATCTAAGGTTCATTATGCTTAATCTGATCCCTTTGCAAATGCCTGTGTTTGTTTAATTCTGCCTTGTCTTGATTGTTGAATAAAATTCAATTATGACACACCATGAAAACGAGCTGTTCCAGGCATCTGTCTTTATTCCTGAGTCCTTATGTCCTCCTTATGTCCTCACCCTCCTCACAAGGGTCTCTCTGACTCACCTTCTTGGAGGAGAGCGTGGAAGAGCAGCAATCTCCTCCATCATAGTTGCAGTAGGCCCGGTTGTTGATAGTATCACACCAACCATCTGCTTGGAAAGGCTGGTTGAAAAAAATGATAGGTCAATATCTCATTCTGCTTCATCACACCTCACCTTGATCTCCCCCCCTCTACTTCCAACATGATCTATGAAAATGGAGACAGATTATATTAGAGCATCCAGAGTCAGGATACACATTGATCTAACATTTCCAAACTGCTGAGAAGTCTCCAGGAAGGATCTTTGGGCCTAAGAGATCATTAAATTTCACTTGTATCCCCTAGTATGCTAACAAAGGCTCTGAATTATTCATCTTAACTACTTGATTAGTTTTCCTGTTGTTTTATGACAAGAATTCCTGTATTATGGAAATATTGCTGTTGTTGTGGTTCAATCCTTAGAGAAGGGCATCTTACTAGGTAAACAAAAGAGTCTTCCTTGAAGAAGAGATATTCAACTATATGGACTGACACAGTGGCTGAAGCAATAGGTTCAAACACAGTGCAGTGTTAATACTTTGAAAAATGGCTCTTCTATCCATTGAGTTAGTATTTTTTTGGTGGAGGGAGAGGGGAGGGGATGGTCTCCAACCACCTCAACTATGGACACATGGTTGTGCAGGTCATTAAGAGTTGTGAGACCAATATAAGAGAGAGCACTTTCCAGTCTGTGAGAAGACTGTGGAAAGGTGTAGCCTGATAGAAAGAACCCTGGAGATGGAGCCAAAGTTAAAAGGTTTTGCTTCTGGATGACTGAATCAAGAGATGACTGTGACTGCTATGAGACAAAGCTTGCTGGATGATTGAGGAAACCAGAGGTTTATTTGTGCTGATAGCTGAATCGATACTTTACTTTGTGATTGAGAAACTGTCTGAATAATTGAGGAATTATGTCTTGTGTTAGTCTGGCTTGGGGGTTGCTGTTCACCCAATCTGGACTTTTACGAAGTGATAATCTTTTTCCCCTTCTCTTCCCCAATCTATTTTCCTAACAAACTCTGCAACTGTGAGTGAAGTCTATGAGCCAATTTGTAATGAACTTTGGACCCAGTGATTCATAGGAATAGGAACATTAGGGGTGTTGGTATGTCTGACCATGTAGCTACTTATTTGGTACTATGGATGTTATTGTTGGGAAGTGTTGCTGTTTATGAAGTCTAAAGAAGTCAGACTCTGCCATCCCCACATTACCACTGCTCCTTACACACATGGCAACACTTGTAAAGATGGTGCAAGACTGGACATGGTTTCATTCTGTTGTACATGGGATTGCTTTGAGTCAGAAACAACTTGTCAGCACATAACTACCAACTGCAATATTATGTAAGTTCCTGAGTGGTTGACACATTCAACTGTTAACTGAAGGGTTGGAGAGACAGAGTCACCCAGAGAAGGGTTTGAAGAATGATCTGGAGATATACTTCCAAAAAAGCCCCACAGTTCTTGAAAATCCTATGGAGCCAAGTTTTACTTGGATACACATGGGATCACCATGTACCAGAACTGACATCTCAGTGATTGTGTTTTATAGGTTACGAAGTTGTTTCACATAGTTTAACGCTGTTGCTCATCAGAAAAACCTGTAGATTAGGCTGTGCTGCCTTTAAAGTCCACAGAGATACCATATAACCCAGCTATACTAGGAATATACCCCGAGGAAAGTAGAACTGATATATAAACAGAGATCTGTATATCAGTGTTCATAGCAGCATTATTCACAATAGTAAGAACATGGACACAGCCAAAATGCCCACCAACAAATGACTGGATTGGATTGAGAAACTGTGGTACATTCACATGATGGAATACTATGGAACACTCAAAAGCAGCGATTTTGAAAAATGCTATTTAATATTGAAGAGACTAGAGAGCATTATGTTGAGTGAACTAACTCAGGCACATAAGAGCAAATACTTTATAAGACGATTATTTCAAAACAGATAAATAACCAGTGATATTCATATGGATAAACAAAGAGGCAGGGGGAGTGAGGGTGGGGAGGCAGGAAAATCATGCGGCTGAAGAGTTTGGTGGGTGAGGGAGAGAGGGGAAAAAAAGCACATGAGTGAAACATACTAGAAAACAAAGTATAAAAAGTCCCATTTTGCCAAGAAAGAAACTGAGATGCACAAAGATGACAAGATATTACCTGAAGCAATATATTGCTAGAGATAAGCAGATTCTGGGATTAAAAATAATTAATCTTGTCTATGTGTTTCCTACTGCCAAAGGGGCCCTTTAGAGTAGTGAGAGAAGATCTTCACCCTGAAACCCACAGCATCCCTTTTCAGCAGGAAGTAGCTAAGAGAATATGCCATCCCCTTTTCCTTATGACTCAGGGTGAAGTCTCTCTCAGTGAGGAGTGATAGGGAATGGCAAAGGACACACTGACAAAGAAGATTAATCAGAACTGGCTTTGACAAGCACTGTGGCATTTGGACAAGAACAAACTGGGAGGAGGGTAGAGAGAATAGTGCAACAATGAATGAATGGAAACCCAAAATCTCTGTAAATGTTTATGAAAATTAATAAAATATAGAAAAAAATAATTAATCTTGACTCTTTGCTGCTTCTCGAAGATTATAGGTCATAGCCTCCAACCTTTATCTTGGAATAATGAATATTGGTGCTTAGAGACCTTAGTACCCAGACATGGGTACTATAAATTGAAATTATTATTGCCCAGAGCATAGGGTCCTATGGCTCTAATGAAACCAGTGCTGGAACAGAAATATTCCCACATGGACAGTGATTCCCTGTACAACAGATGGACTACAGTATTATGGAAGAGAAGTCTAGAAACTGCTTCTCTCCTATCCTATTATTGTATTGTTGCAAGTTAACAGGGGCCCAAATGGGAAGAAGCCCAGGCCAAACCAGCGTGAGTGGACTATTTGTTCCCCAAAAGAAATGTATTAAAATGACATCAACAAGTAGGTAAAAGATAATTCAGTATTCCAATGCACCATTTCTCCAGAGAGCGACATCCTTGGTGGGAAACATGGTCCCAGAGAATCCTGGAAGCATCAATAGTTCCCAGTGTTTACACCATCAAGTTCACCTACTCAATAATATTGACCACACTTCATTCTGAGCTGATGCTCAACTGTAAAGCCTCAAAAAAGACCTCTGAGTCAGTTCTTTGGGCTATAAGACAGTCTGTAGACTCTTAAGTCCTGAGGTGACTTTTCAGTTTACATAGTCAAGTCATTTTCTCTACCCCAAAACCCTTCTTAAATGCCAAATAGATGGACTGGTCCATGTTTTATTCTTCTTCAATGAGACAGATCACTAATTTTTTCAAAAAAAAATGACCATTAAATAATTTTTGGCAATTGAGTCAGAGTAGGCATATCCAAATTATTACTTAAATGTTTTGATTTATTCTATGTGGTCCTGAGGTCATTTGAACATCATACCAAATGTATACCACTTTTCCAACCACTTAATTATTGCTACTTGTGGAGTGGAAGTTCACAGCTGTTGCACAGCTGCACAGCAATGTCAGTTGAAAGCTGGAAGTGAAAATGAATTCTGTTTTCAACACGGCCTCAGTGAGATAAAAGACAAAGAATCAGAGATGACTATGTGTCTTTAGCACTGAAGCCAATTACTCCAGCTTACAGTCACTATATAATCAAGAACTTGGTCCAAAACTATGGCCAAATAAAAGAAATCACAGTATAAGGAGTAACATTCCTAATATATATATATGGATTTTCTTGGTCCTCTATGGAGGGCCTGATATACTTAGGGAGATTTCCCAAAGGTTGTTTGCTTTCTTTGCTTAAGTATTTGGACTATACTTTTCTCATTAAACATTGCATCTGTTACTTCCTCTCCAACCCCGCCTGACTCATTGGCAAAACTTAATCTATTCCTTATTTCTTTTTCATGTATTTGTCTATAAAAATCCAAAGAACGCCCAAAATAATTTGGGTGTTTTTCAGATTTGTAAGTAATGGCTTTAGTAGTGTTTTAAAACCAACTAAACTCATTGCTGGTAAGTTATTAAGTTGATTTGCACTTATAGTGACCCTATGTTGTTGTGTTGTGTGCTATCTAGTCAGCACTGACTCTTAGCTGACCCTTCAGAAGGTTTTCAGAGGCAGTAAATTGCATCGGAGGAGATTGTCCATCTTTTGCCTGTACAACAGCTGCTGGATTTGAATTGCAAGCCTTTGGGATTACAGCACAACTTCTTACCACTTGGCCACAAGGACAGAGTAACACTACTTCCCTATAGACTTATCATGACAATAAATGTTTATGGAAGCAGAATGCTACTTCTTCTTTTCCTCCAATGGCTGGTGGATTACAACTGCTGTTGTTGTTGTTATGTGCCATCAAGTTGCTTGCGACTCATAGTGACCCTGTGTACAAGAGCTCTAAATGCCGTTCTATCCTGTGCCAATCTCACCCTCTCAAACACACTCATTCCCACCACTCCACTCGCAGAATCGATCCATCTCATCAAGGGTCTTCCTCTCCTGCACCGTCCCTCCACCCTCCCAAACATGATCTCCCTCTCCAAGGACTTGCAATATGCCCAAAGTATGTCAGACGAAGCTTCAGAATCCTTGACTCCAAGGAGCATTCTGGCTTCACCCTCTCCAGGACAAACCTGTTTATTCTCCTAGCAGTCCATGGTATATTCAACCATCTTCTCCAGCACCACAGCTCAAAGGCATCAATTCTCTTCCTATCATCCCTATTCACTGTCCAATTCTCCAATGCATCGCAAGTAATTGCAAAGATTATAGCCTGGATCAGGCCCACCTTAGTCTCCAGCCTGACGTCATTGCTCTTCAGTACTCTTGAGAGGTCCCTCAATTGCATTAGGAAAGCTGACTTTCCTAATGCAATTTGTCTCCTGATTTCCTGGATGCTGTTACCAAGAATGTTGACTGTGGAGCCAAGTAAACTAAAACTGTTAACTATCTTAATCTCTTCACCATCCATACTGATGCTGCCAATTGGCCCAGTGGTGAGAATCTTTGTTTTCTTGATGTTGAGCTTCAATCCATATTGAAGACTGCAGTCCTTGATCTTGGGCAGCAAGTGCTACAGGTATTCCTCAGTTTCAGCAAGCAGGGTTGTGTCATCTGCATAACGCAGGTTGTTGATGACTCTTCCACCAATCCTGATGCCACATTCCTCCTCACATAGCCCAGCATCTCAGATGATCTGTTCTGCATACAGAGAAAAGGTATGGGGACAAAATACATCCCTGATGGACTCCGTTCTTGATTTTGAACCATGTAGTGTCTCTTTGCTCTGTTCTGACGACTGCCTCTTGGTCCAAATATAGGTTTCACATTAACATTTAATTAGCAGGTCAATGCTTAATGTATCCACCAAGTCTCCTTAATGATATTAAAACTAGATCTAAAGATAATATTATATTCCTAAGAACAACTTAGACATCTAACGTGGGTTAATGAAAGATTCTGGGGAAAATTTTGTCTCATACCAAGGGTGGGAAGGTACAGTGAAAATAGAAGCAGTGTTCTAGTTGACACTGTTGGGTTCTCTTGGATTTCTAATACTAGAGGGCCTGGAAAGGATATCTAAAAATGGATCTTTGAGACACGGTCCTCTTTCAGGAACCCTCCTCTCTCCGGATCTTACCTTTGCACTGCTGCAAGATACCAAGGCCTGTGTGGCAGGGCTGGCCCAGGAACATTTTCCAGCCACCGCTTCTCCAGCATCTGCTAAAGGCTACAGCCAAGCCCAGGCACATTCACCCTGGGCAGCAGCCAAAGCACTGTCTCCCAGGTTGAAGGGCAGTTTTAGACAACAATTCTCCCTAGAGCACTAGACCGCTGCTCCTGCCATTTGGAGACCCTATGGTTTCACTGGCTGGAGGCTACCCAGTTGCTGCTCCTGCTGTCCAGTGCCAACTGTACCAATATCACAATGTTGTCTAGCTAAATCACGTGGGTTTTCTTAAGCTCAAGCAGAAGAGGCTCAATGGAGGTGCAGTTTCAAAAGGTCAATAGTCATCCCACTCCTGGTGGACTGTTCTTCCCAAGAGGAGCACACCAATATACAGGTCCTTCACAAGACATTGTTGTAACCTGGATCATTATATCATTACAACTATCTAATATCTACTAAGAAAAGACTCACATAATGCCAAGAAAGCAGCAGTCAGCCTCAGTTATCATGAAGAAAAAAAAGTAAGAAGATAAGCCTTCTCCTAAAAAGATGGGCCCAGTGAATACCCCAGATAGAGATAACCAGAATAAATATGCTTATGTGGAATTATTTGAACAGCTACAGGAGAAGACACAAATGATGGAAGAAATAATGAAAGTCATTAATAGAGCAAATACCCCAAAGACAGAAATCCATACTGATCAGGAGCAACTTGAACAGCTATAGAAGAAAATGAAAAAAAAAAAAAAAACAAAACAAAAAAAAGGAGGAAGAAATAATTGATAGTATAGATAAAGAGGTACAAGAACTTAAAAACTTATCACAAGACAGAGAGAGTACAGCCAATACAGTAGTGGAAATAACAGAAAAGCACGGAAATGCAATACAGAATATAAAGACAGAAACATCAGAAGTGTCCAATGCACCAGTAGGACAGACAAAAAAAGTATAACTGAAGAGATGAAAGTCAGTGAGCCTGAAGGCAAGAGCCTCACTGGAAATATTCTAGAAGAAAAAAATGAGGGACGAGACATAAATAAAAGTAAGAAAACATTAGAATCATGTGGGATGACATCAAAAGGAACAACATACATATGATTAGAATTCCAGGACATGGGAGTGAAAGAGAAGTCACTAAGAAAATTGTGGAAGAAGTACTAGAAGAAAACTTCCCAGTATTTTGAAGAATGGGAAAATCCACATTCAAGAAGCACAGTGAAAAGCAAATAGACTAGACCCGAAAAGAAAAACATCAACACATAACATAGTCAAGTTCTCTAAATTAAAAGATAAGGATAGAATTAGATTAAGTTCTGATTTCTCAGCAGAAACCATATGAGCTAGAAGACAATGGGATGGCATATTCAGAAAGTTGAAAGGAAACAATTACCAGCCAAGGATCCTATGCCCAGCAAATCTCTCCATCAAATATGAAGAAGAAATTAGATGCCCTACAGAAGAGAAAGAACTTAAGGAATTTGTGAAACCAAGACCAAAACTACAAGAAATTTTAAGTGAAGTTCTTCACACAGCAATGCCAAAGAAAAGTGGATGGACCATAGTAGCTAGAAACAACGGAAAAAGAGATACAGCAAAGTGGCAAAAGTTAAATCTGGCCTGACAATAATTATATTTTATATGAATGGACTAAATACATCAATCAGAGAAAAAGAGTAGTAGAATGGATAAAAAAAGCAAAGCTATAATTATGTTGCCTACAAGAAGCAGATCTAAAAAATGGAGAGAAAAACAGAATCAATATCAAAGGTTAGAAAAAAAAATTTCCAAGCAAATAGCAACCACAAAAAAAAGCAGGAATGGCAATACTAATCTCTGATAAAATATTTGTTGTTTTTATGTGCTATTGAGTGGCTTGTGACTCATAGCAACCCTATGTCCAAGAGCCCTAACCGCCCTTCTATCCTGTGCCAACCTCGCCGTCTCAAACACACTCATTCCTACGACTCCAGTCACATAATCGATCCATCTCATCGAAGGTCTTCCTCTCCTGCACCATAGACTTCAGAATAAAAACCACCATAAAAGATAAGGAAGGGCATTCCATACTGATAAAAGGAAAAATAGATCAAAATGACATAACCTTGGTCAACATTTATGAATCAAATGATAGACCTGCAAAATACTTAAAATGATGATTAACACAATTGAAAAAAGAAATAAACACCACCACAACAGTGGTAGGAAACTTAAACAGAGCATTTCATCATAGGATAGATCACCTCAAAAGAAACTTAGCAAAGATGTAGAAGAGCTAAACTGTACAATCTGGTAATTTGACCTTGTTAATGTATTCAAGGTACTCACTCACCCAACTAAAACTCAATTCATTTTCTTCTCAAGTGAATATGGTACAATCTCCAGAATTGTTTACATATTTGGGACACAAAATAAGCTTCAACAAATTAAAAATAACAACAACATTGAAATAATACAACATATCTTCTCAGATCCCAATGTCATAAAACTAGAAATTAACAGGAGGGTAAAGCTTACAAAACCATCCATGTCAAAATTGAATAACTGTACACAATTGGGTTAGAAAAGAAAGTTTACATAGTCCTACAGGGCCCCCACAAGAAAAAAACAAAAAACAAACAAACCTGTTAACACATTACAAATGGACAAAAGACATGGAAAGAACTTTCGCACAAGAAGATATTTGGATGGCAAACAGACACGTGAAGAAATGCTCCAAATCACTGACAATAAGAGAGATGCAAATCAAAACCACAGTGAGATACCATCTCACTCCAGTAGCAGTGGTAAAGTTTAAAAGGACAGGAAAAAAAAAGGACAGCAAATAATAAATGTTGGAGAGGATGTGGTGAGATAGGAACTCTTAGACATTTTTGGTAGGATTGTAAAATGGTACAACCCATCTGGAAGGACTTTTGGGGCTTTCTCAAAAAGCTGAATATAGAAATGCCATATGACCCAGCTATTTCACTGTTTGGAATATATCCCAAGAAAATGAGAACTGAGGCACAAATGGAGACTTATACACCGATGGTCATAGCAGCATTATTCACCATTGCTAGAACATGGAAACAGTCCAGATGCTCGACCACAAATGGATGGACTGAGAAATTATGGTATATTCACACAATGGAATACTATGTAGCATGCAGTAACAAAGATTTTGTAAATCACTACCTAACTTGGGAGGGACTGGAGAGCATTATGCTATGTGAACTCAGTCCCATAAGGACACACACAGTATAAAATTATAATTGTAGAATGTATATGAGGATCCATGTAAGTTTATTGGGGCGATGTTAATCACAGGGTCATACAACTAAATGGGTGGAGGGAGGAGTGGTTAAAAGAAATGGAAAAGATCTGGTGTAAAAAAATGTATATGAACTTTGAAAGTAGACCAGTGCAAAATTAATTTTTTTTATAAAAAGGCTTTTTTTTGCTGCTCTTCAAGAGTCATCCGAGAAGAGAAAGGGATTTCTAAAAAAAAAAAAAACAAAAAACAAAACCAAACCCAACAAAAAACAACGATCAACCAAAACACACACACACACCACTAGAAACACAAAGAAAAAGATGGAAAGACTCAAGTATTTAATTTACTATATACCTATTAGAATTAATTGCTCCTCCCCCAACCTGCCAAAAACAACCACTCCACCCTCAACAAACAGAGTTTCCTAGGGCAACATAGCCTGGGAAGCTTGACAGCTAGAGCCCAAAGTTACAATGGAAAAAATAGGAAGGGAGGAATGACTAATTGATCCACAGTTTTAAAAGCGTCTGCAGACTGAATGTAGACTAGTCTCAGTCACTGAGATGTGTTAAGACTTGGGCCATCTCTCCCACCAGTAAAAACTTTTCCAAGGGAGTTCACTGGACTTGGTTTCTCTGCAGTTTCTGTGCAAAGATGAATTTCACTGTGCAAATTCTCAGCTCACCAGTCTAGCAACATCAAGAAATGAAGGATCCCGCATGAGTAAACATGCTCTTTTAGGGTCCACTTTTTCCATTGCCTTCTAGCCATTTTGATGTAACAATGGCTTTATGCAATGTCTGTTTACCTGTCTTGCGATAACAGAAAACAAGACAGCTTTTTTTTAAAAACTCAAAGCCACCAAACATGGACATACGTTATTTTTCAATATTCAGAAGCTTCTTTGTATTAAGCTATTTGCCACTTGACCAAATGTGCATTTCTTTCTCTCTCTCTCACACACACACACCCCTCTTCCTGCATGGTTTATTTATGAGACAAAATGTGACACTCTTTACAGCTGATAAACAAGAAAAAAACCCAAACTCATTGCTATCATGTCCAATTCCCTCATGGTCATCCTATGTCGTAGGAAGCAGAACTTCTCTTCAGTGCTTTTTAAGAAGCAAATCACTAGACCTCTTTTCCATGATACCAGTGAGTGAGCGTGAACCTCCAACCTTTTGGTTGATGTTTATGTTGTAATATGCCATCAACTTGATTTCAATTTATGGAGAACCAAAATATGTGGAGTGTAACTTCTCCACAGATTCAACACTGTGACATTTCAGAGCCAACTGGTAGACTTACCTTCCAACTGCCTGTGGGTGATTTTTGAACCATCAACCTTTTGGCTGGCAGTAGAGTGCTTAACTGTTTGCGTCATCAGGGACCTTCGAAGAATTATACTTCATTTTTTTGTTGTTGATTTTGTCGTTGTCGTTGATTTGCCTTCAATTTGAGCACAACTCATAGTGATCCTATGAACGAAAGGCCTGAAGCCCCTCTTATAGCTATCAACATTTATCAAAGTTCGTAGTTTCCAGAGGCATGTTATTTAGGAAGTGGATGCCACTCCTGACTCCAATACTTCATTATAGAAATATAACATCTGAAGTAAAGCCTAGGCTACTTTTCCTTTGATGTATAAGCTTTAGGATTCTTATTAATATTAAGCCTTTCAGGGCTAGTTGTGTTGGTGAGGGAGCCAGATGAATGATTATATGTAAATGATAAAATTCTAAGAGGAAAGGCTGTCAGTGCATCCTACCTATGTCACAATGAAATTTATCAAAGATAATTTCTGTTTTATAAATTACTCAGTGACTTAGTTCCTATTTAAGGTTGATCTTGGAAATTAGCCATAGAGGTAGGTAGTGGCCCTATGTCTTATCTATGGTTGCGTTCATTCATTAGATCACTCAGTCTTCTTTAGTGATAGGTACTGTTATGGAGGCAGAAAGGTGAACACAGCATAGTTCCAAACCTTGAAAAGACTCATTCTAAGGAATGTTCAGTGTGATGAGGTGTGGACATGAGATAGGAGTCTAAAGTAGTAGATTTGGGTTGGAGCATCTACATGAGCTTCTAGGAGATGGCCTTGCTATATCGAGCTCCTCGAACTAGTTTAAAACTGAAAAGTAGAGAAGGACTAAAGGGAAGAAAAAGGAAACAGTAGAAGGGTCTGTAGTCCAGGATTGCTCATCTCTGTCCACCCTCAGAAATCATTCCCCCAGCTTTTAGTGATTGACTAATAATACCTCTGTTACATGAATTAGATTATCATTTTATCTTTCACAGTTTGCAACAAAAACCAAGACTACAATAAGGCAGAAGGTATGTTATCCCATCTGCTCTGTTATACACAGGTTAAGATTTCCGTTGGAAATGGTGATACAGGTAAGCATGGAGAAAGAACCCTTTTCTTCATCTTGAGTAGTATTATAAACTGCTGGTGCTGTTGTGTTCTGTTGACTCTGAACCAATGCATAGCTGACCCTCCAGAAGGTTTTCAGAGGCAGTAAATCACATGCAAGGAGATTGCACATTCTTCTGCCAAATAACACCAGGTGGATTTGGACCATGTGCCTTTGGGATTGCAGTTCAGCTTCTTATAACGTGGCTGCCAAAGTGCCCATTTTAAACCAGAAAATGCTAAAGCATTTTTTACACAATGACTAGCACTACTTCCTCAGTCTTTCTCATATGATTCTCCATCTGAACCTTTTGGCCATGTGGATGAAAAATTATAACCATATCTATTTCTTCACACTGATTAGGCTGCATCTGGCCCAGGGGAAGCCTGTTTTGAAGGCAGCTGTGGTTCCGTATACAGTGGTGCCTCAATGGGGAGCACTATATAAATGTTCTCCTATATGTATGTTTATTTTTCTTTTTTCATTCTATTTCTCTACTGAATGATGACTGATCTGATTCTCATTCTCCATCCCACCCACAGGTGTCCTTGCTATGTCTATACTGCCTGGGTTTCATATCCTCAAAAGAAGAAACATATGAAAAGGGGCACTCTACTCTAAGGCCTTTTAGAATTCCAAAGTGTTAAAATTGGCAGGACTTTGAAGCCCCCAGGGATCTCTAACAATGAGAAATATATATATATTTAAAAAAATTTTTAAAGACCTACACCAATCAAACCCATGATCAACTCACAAGGACCCTCCATCAGGTTTCTAAGACTGTAAATCTGTATGGGAAGAGACTACCCATTTTTTTTCTGCTAAGCAGCTGGTGGATTTGTACTGCCTACCTTTAGTTAACAGTCAAACATGGAGCACTGTGTCATCAGATCCTTCAAAGAGCCATAAAACGCAAACTCACTGCCATTGAACTAGTTCTGTCTGACACAGAATGACCCTCCGTTTGGTTTCTGAAACTGTAAATTCCAACTGGAGGAGACTGTCCTTCTTCTTCCCCCCACAGAATCATTGTGGAAATAAGCCACCGAGATGGTAGCAACACAATTCGTTATGGACTCTGTCATCAGAGTGCCCTTAGAAAAAGCCACAGGCACAGGAAATTCTCAGAATGGATGTAGCCTTAAGATTGTTTCGTTCAAATCCCTTATTATCCAAATGAAGATATAGAGTCTTTAAAAGTGTGTCAGAACAATCCTGGGAGGAGAGCCCACCACTCTTGGTTCTTGATCTAATGTTCTTTATATTGTATCTCCTTTCTACTTAATTACTTTTTTTTAAAAATTGGTTTGCTTACAAAGTTTGTATACATTGTGTTTCACACTACTTTGCATTCATATTGGTTTTCATACAATCATTCCCACGCATTGTTTTATAAACTTAATCACCACTGAACCTTGCCCATCATTACCCTATCTTTTCACTTAGATCCTTCACATTTACGTTCCCCCTTCCCTCCACCCACCAAACTGTGCAACCTTGCAATTTCATCCCTACCTATCTTCACCCCTCTGCTCCTTCCCCCTTGAGTACTCATACATGTTTTACTAGTTATCCTTCAATTTTTACAATAGTGGTCTTATGCAGTATTTGTCCTTCTGAGACTATATTAGTTCACTCAGCATAATCCTCTACAGCCTCTCCCAGATTACATAGTATTTTTCAAAATTGTTGCTCCTGAGTGCTGCTGCATAGTATTCTATTGTATGAATATAACACAGTTTCTCAATCCATTTAGTCATGGTTGGACATTTGGGCTATTTCCGTATACGTTTATTGGGGGAGCAAGCTAGCTTGTCATCTCTATTAAAAGGGTTTAGTTCTAGGAACATTAATAGTGAAGGAAGTACAGTGACCCAACACAGAGATCAAGAAAGGGTCATGAATAAGCTCATTTTTTCTAACTCCTCCACAATCTCACTTTTGTTTTTCCAAGTTGTGGGTGAAGGTTCATTCCAGGTACACTTTCTGGTACTATAGCTTCTTCTGAGGTTTGAAATTTGTTAGGCTTATATTTCTCCAGA
The DNA here is from genome assembly GCF_000299155.1 of Elephantulus edwardii. Lineage (NCBI taxonomy): Eukaryota > Metazoa > Chordata > Mammalia > Macroscelidea > Macroscelididae > Elephantulus > Elephantulus edwardii. The sequence continues at coordinate 4,200,404 of NW_006399811.1, read as the reverse complement.
GGCTAGTATCTCAAGGAGAAAGTAACATTATCTCTTATTCCATTAGCACATGTCTGACACCCTGAAATATTTCAGAAATATTTATTTCCAGACCCTGAGATGCGTAAGACAGACATTTTGCTACTCAATACAATCACTTGACCAAAAGAGGAAATGGAATTTATTGCACTCTTCCAGGGTTCTCCCCTTGGGATGAGTGTGGGGGAACACCAATGATGTCACCTTGTAAGTCTGATAGAACCTTCTTGGTAAGTGTAAGATTAAAACAGACATTCTGAGACAGATTGGGCAAGAAAAGCCTCCTAGAAAGAACTTCCTCTAGAAAAATCTCATCTGGCTTTGGGGACCCAGCGTGTTTCCCTTGCCTCAGAAACACTCACAGGGACATCACCAGGGGAATGTGGGCTGTGTGGATTGTACCAAGTAATGCTGTCCACAAGAGCAGAACAGCAAAAATTATTATCTACACCATTTTTATACTCTGTTTCAGTAGAAATTAATTCTTTTTAGTAAGAGTTTTCTTGTGGTAAAATATTTTATAAGCCTATTTTACATGTATCAAAATACCTATGAGACTAATTCCATGATAATCTACTTTTTGAACCTTCTAATGTGTTCTGCTCAGACCTGTATTATTCCCATTCTCAATAGTTTGAATCATGCGGTTTCATCTGCATGGACTTAGAAGCACACTCTGTTGTTTTAATTGTTGCAGGTGTTTTTATAGTCATTGATTTTTGTCAAATTGTCTACTGTTTATAATATTGTGGTATTAGTATTTGGGAATTTATATTAATAACTTTTGAGAATGAAAGAACAATTAAAAGAAATGCAGGAAAGAAAGAAAGGCTTCAGCTCAATTACTAAAATGATAACTAATAATGATGCAATTCACTCTAGAAACATTGTACAGAGTAATATTCTTATTATTTATATATTCTAAGAAATAGAATATTTAAGAAAATTGTATTATTACATGCTATTCTTTGATTAAAATTTTTATGAACATGACTGAGGACTCTCTATGGTCAGGTAGGTGCCAAAGGAGGCCCATAGAGGGGCAGTGCTGCATCATGAATTACTGCCCTGGATGATTCCAAGCCCAGTGACATTTCTGAGACACTGTAACATCTTTTATACATCTCTACATTATAGAATTTAGCCCTTTGAATTTCGCTATCAAGAGTTCAGAATTTAGTTATCTCGGTAGTTCCAGTTATTTGTTTAATACCTGATGTACTTACTAAAAAACAAACAAACAAAAAGTAAGTCAAGCCTTTCCTCAAATTCTCTCTTCATCTGGAAGCTCCACTTGTTCAACACAAGCCTCCATTGACTCATGGGTTGTGACCGTGCATGAGTCTCATTGGCCAGGAATTGAATCTGAGTCTCCTACATGGAAGAGACAATTTTTACCCCCGAACCACTAATTTTCAACCCGTACATTTTCCTTTTCTAAAGTGGGCAGATAACTACATTTCCCTAGCATACTTTATGGCCAGGTTTTTCCTTTTCATTGTTCTTTTGTTAATAGAAAATGTGCTGGTATTTTGTTTTAAGATAAGAATCACGTAACACAAACAGGTGTAGCTTTGATATTGAGGGGTACCTAATTCTTTCTTGCAGCAGTGGGCAGAAATTGTGAGGATGGCACTGGCTCAGCCAGGCTTTTTTTTTGTTCTGTTGTACAGAGTTGCTGTGAGCCAAACCTGACATGATTGTACCTATCAACAGTCGTCCTTTTTTTTAGTATAAACACAGACTCTAGAGTTGAGATAAATTACAAATACACATTTCCCCCCCCCCTTTTAGTGGATGCAAAATGTTTTGCTAGTATATAATTACACATTCATTTCTGGAAATGGGAAAGGGCAGTGACATAGGTAATCTGAAGTGATTCCTCTATAAAACATTAAAAAAAAAAAGTATGAATAAAATGTGACAATATCCTTTTTAGTTCCACAACTGGGATTATAAAAAAGGGAAGAAAATCACCAGGAGCTGAAATGAAAGGAGCTGAAAACTAGAGCTAAACAAATGCAGCAACACCATGATGTCCAAGGAATGTTTGCACAAGTCTGTAATCAATGGGTTGCATTATAAAAGATCTTGGGTCATTATAAGGTGTGTATATTTTAAATATCTCTGCTGGAATTTCAGCAAGGCTTTTTACAAAGACCAATATAGAACAACAAAGCATGTGGCAGTGTGACATTGATTCACTGGGAGTCAAGAGATTCGCTCTGCTTATGAACTTAGCTACTAACCAAAAGTTTTTAGGTTCAAATTCAACCACACATGTTATAAGACAGAGGCCTGGTGATCCAATTCTGAAACAACCCATCCATTTCAATCCTTATGGAGCAGAGCTGTATTCTGATACACAAGGAGTAACTATGAATCAAAGTTGATTGGTGGTAAATAATTTGAGTTAGGCAAACTGAAAGAAGGCATTAGTGGTTCAGGGGTAAAAATTTTCTCTTCCATGTAGGAGACTCAGATTCAATTCCTGGCCAATTCCTGGCACGGTCACAACCCATGTATCAATGGAGGCTTGTGGGTTGCTCTAATGCAATGTTGAACAAGTTTAAGTGGAGCTTCCAGATGAAGAGAGAATTTGAGGAAAGGCTTGACTTTCTTTTTTGTTTGTTTGTTTTTTAATTTTATACCGATTTATTTATAAAGTTTGAATACATTATTTTTCACAAAAGATCCTTCCCATTTTCTTCACCCCACCCATAGAATTGAGCAACCCTATGATTAAAACCCTCTCATGTATCCTCACCCTTCTGCTTCCACCCTACAAACCCTTTGGATTCTCATACTCATTCTACGATAATGATTTTTATACAGTGTTTGTCCTTACGGAACTGAGTTAGTTCACTCAGCATAATGTTCTCCAGTCCCTCCCAAGTTAAGTACTAATTTGCAAGATAATTGCTTCTGTGTGCAGCATAGTATTCCATTGTGGTACTCTCAATCCATTTGATTGTGGTTGGGCATCTGGACTGTTTCCATGTTCCTGCGATGGTGAATAATGCTGCCGTGAACATTGGTGTACAAGTCTCCATTTGAGCCTGAGTTCTCATTTTCTTGGGGTGTATTGAAAAACAATCAATGAAAATCTTAAGTCACAGCTGTCCAATTCTCAAATGATCATGAGATACATGGTACAATACCAGGGAGTGTTTAGTTCCATTGTTCCTGGAGTCACCATGAGTTAAGTGCAACATAATGACCCCCAACAAAAACAACAAGCAGCCCTAAATCCTTTATGGCTCACACAGAGGCCTCAGTAAAAGCACTCATCACTGTGATATGGGTTACCAGCTAACAATGAATACCCCAGAGAGCATCTCCTTGAAGGCCACTGGGACACACCACAGATAATAAATAAGCAGAATATGATTGAGAAAAAGGCAGTGATGATATATCTCTGATCAATGAACAGAAAAAAATGATAAATATTCTGGTTTGGTGGAGAAAGTCCTGGGGCCTGGAGTCCAGTCTCCTATTCTACTGCACATGAGGTCATTTAGCGTCTATGCAGGGCCTCAAACTTCTGCCTATGCCATCTGTCATCTCCTCAGGGGGGATAAAAAGCAAATATGCACTTTTACAGGAGCTGAAAGAGAAACCTTGTTAGCATCAATTTTTCTATGTTTAATACCAGGATCAGAGCAAAATCTTAGAAAAGAAATAAAAGAATGGAAAAACTCATCACTGGGAGAAATAGCTGGAATAAATTGAAATGGAAAAAACAAAGAAAGTAAATGAAAATTTTCTTTTTTCCACCTGTAATACTCTCTCATCTGCTTCAAAGTAACCAGAGGTGAGTTAAGTGCCATGTAGGACAGTGATCAAGGTTGCGCAGTCCAGTGGTTGTGAGCATGCGCTGTGTGTGAGGACACCTGTGTTGTCCCTTCTCGTGTGTCGGAATCTGAACGTTTAACCTCATCCTTGTTTATAGACTAGGATAATAACATCTATCTCATAGCCTTGTTGTGAGAAATACATGAAAGAAGGAGGGAAAACACTCAGCATGGTGCCTGCTTGGCCCAAGCATTTGAGCAATCATAGTTTTATGAAGGCAGCAAGAAAACTCTTGACTGTTTTTAACCATTGTGGGTTGGTGTTTCAGTTCCTCCTCCTGTGGTCAGATTCCCAGGCCTTGCCACCAACACTTTAGAGTCCAAACTATGGATGGTCTCACCGCGAGAGCCTGCTGCCTTATGCACTCTCACCACAAGGGCATGCATCTGAGTCACAATGGAGCAGCAGCCAGATGACAAGGGAAATGGGTCTGGAGCTGGTGAAAACACCTTGGGGAAGCTCTGACTGGCTTCAGGAAACTACGGCTCTCCTCAAAACCCCAGAGGTGAATTGGGTGCCTTGGTCTCTGAAAGACTCCAAACCATCACAGACACATCTTCCCTGACAAGCACCACAGGAAAACAGGAAGGTGAGAAGACACTGTGGGACTCACTTGGCAGCCAAAAATAATCTCCAAGCAGCCCCTTTCATTTAGCTGCAAATAGAGACCCAGTGTCCCACAGACACTCCATGCCACCAACACACACCTGCTTCCCACACAGCCTCTCCTTTGGACCGGCATGACCTTGGTGGTTCTTGCTCACCCAAGAGGAAAGGAGTAGAATCCCCAACTAGTGAAGATGAGCAGGGTAATATTCTGGTGGAATTTGCCTCATATTGTGTCAGAAAAAGTGAAAACGCCTATTTGTAAGGGAAACATGGGAGAATGAATGCCTCTTATCGGCTCAAGAGTTAGAGCACTGGTACTCAAGGGATATAAATGGGGAGAGGGGGATAACTTTCCTCTACAAAGACTTTATAAAAATATCTTGGAGGTCTTGAAGTTAAAACTAAACAAAACCCACCAAAAAGCCACACTGCACAGCCTGCTTGGAAGTGTTCACTCTGATGCTTTCTTGAAAAACATGGCTCCAATGAGCTACTATTACTTATGGGAACATGCTCAGCTGTCCATACCATCCAGAGGTTTCCCTTATGGTCAGACACTATGGGGACGCCCTGGTTGATACAGTTAAGACACTTGGCTGTCAGAAGGAGGGTTGTAGGTTTTGAGTCCACTTAGAGGTATCTCAGAAGATCATCTGATAATCTACTCGTAAAAATTCAGCCATTCAAAGTCCTAAGAAAGACAGTTCTTCTCTGATACACACGGAGGTCCCATGAATTGGCATCAACTCCAAGACAAGAACTATTACTTGACAGACAACTGGCTGAGCAGGGTGAGACCTCCTGGTGTCTGTCCTTGGGTACCCTGCATGAGTGATCCCTTGCCTCAAACCTTTCCAGCCCGTGACCCTTTCCAGGACCAAGCCACTGTGCCAGGAACAAACCCTGGATAGTTGGAATATTTGGGAGTTCATGCATTGTTCAAGGGTTGACCTAGCGTTAGAAGGGAGAGAGAAAAATGCCAAGGAAACAGGTATGGCCAGGACAGAAAATCTGCAGCTTGGAAATGAGAAGGAAAGGCTGCAGATCCTGGGAGGCACCCAGGATTGTTTGGGTCCTTCTTGGGCTTTATTTCTCTCTGTCCTGCCTCCTGGCTCATTGGCCAGCCTTCAGTTCATGGGAGGTTGAAGCAGTCCCGAGTTGGACAGAAATGTTCCACCACAGCTCTGACACGCGTGCCCATTCCTCCCCCATCCCCAGAGGCACATGTGCCAGGCATCTTGGAGTTTCTTGGCTCCCTGTGCCTGCTCGTGGAAGATGACTGGGAATGCAGACTGTGGGAGGAAACGACAGTATTCATTGTTTGGATTTCATATTTTTCTTGGCCTTCCTGATGTTTGCTGAGTGTCTTATTTTTTCCCCTCCATTCACTTTCATGCCCTTGGTCTCCTATCTTTCCCTCTCTCCCTCCCTCTCTCCAGATTCATAGGGGGACATGGAATGAAGAATATCATTCCTGATGTCAGAAGGATCTTGGCTGAAAGCAGAGAATACCAGAAAGATGTTTACTTGTGTTCTGTTGACCATACAAAAGCTTTTGACCATGTGGATCATAACAAATTATGGATAACATTACAAAGGATGGAATTCCAGAACACTTAATTGTGCTTGTGGCTGTGCTGTACATAGAATGAGTGGCAGCCATTTATACAGAAAAAGGGATTCTGAGTAGTTTAAAATCAGAAAAGGTACATGTCAGGGTTGTATTCTTTCACCATACCTATTGTGTGCCAAGCAAATAACATGAAAAGATAGATTATATGAAGAAGAATATGGCATGAGGGTTGGAGAAGACTCATCAACAGCCTGTGGTAGGCAGCTGACGCAGTCTTCACTGTTGAAAGTGACAAGACTTGAAGTGTTTACTGTTAGAGAGGAAAGAATATAGCCTTCAGTATGGTTTATGCAAAGAAAGCAAAAATCCTCACAATAGGACCAATAAATAGTATCATGAAATGGAGAAAACATTCAAATTGTCAAGTGTTTTGTTTACTTGGATACACAATCAATGCCCATCTGCATTGGTCAAAAGAACTCTTTAAAGTATTAACAAAAGCTGCCCCTTTGAGAACTCAGGTGGCTCTAATTCATGTTGTATTTTCACTTGCCTGATATACATGACAGCTGGACAATGGAATGTTATTGTTAGGTGCTATTGCACTGAATATGACTCATACTGAACCTATGAACAACAGATCTGGACCTAATTTGTTCCATCCTTATAATTTCTAACACATTAGAGCCCAAAGCAGCAGTCATTGTATTAATCTACCTGGTTAAAGGTCTTCTCTTTCACTGGCTTCTCATCTTGTTAAGCTTGATGTCTCTCTCCAAGGAATAGCCTCTCTTAGCAACATGCCCGAGATATGTAAGACAAAGCTTTATAATCCTTGCCTCTAAGGAACACTCTGGTTTGCACTTTCTCTAAGACATAACTGATTGTTCTTTTGGCAGTCGATGGGGTATTCATTAAGTGATGGAAAAGACTATGGCCTGAATCAGGTGTACCTTAGTCCTCAAGTTGACAACATTGCTCTTCAGTAATTTTGAGCGGTCCCTAAGGGACTTTCCTAGTGTAATACATCTCCTGATCTCCTGACTGCTTGTACCAAGGGTATTGATTGTAAATCAAAGAAAGACGAAATCATTGACAACTTTAGTCTTTCCTCCATCTATCAGGATGTTGCCTATTGGTCCAGTGGTAAGAATTTTTGTATTATTGACATTGAGATACAATCCACTGAAGGTTGTATTACTTGATCTTATGCATCAAGTTCTTCTTCTTGCTTCACTTTCAGTAAGCAAGGTTGTGTCATTTGCATAACTCAGGTTATTGATGAGTCTTCTTCCAATCCTGATACCACATTCCTCTTCACAGAGTCCAGCTTCTCGAATAATTTGCTCAGCATACAGATTAAATAGGCTTGGAGAGAGGATATAACCTTGGCATATTCCTTTCTTAATAAATAAGACAATGTGTAAGGAATATTGGAAAACATGATGCATTTGAATTAGAATATTGGTTAAGTGTATTAAATATACTACAGACTAACAGAAGAATGAATAAATATATTTAAAAAAAATATGGCCAGAGTTCCTTGGAAGGAAGAACAGCAAGGCTAACATACTATGGCCATGTTGTCAGGAGGAATCAGTATCTGGGGAAGGACACTACACTTAGAAAGGGGCTGTTGTTGTGGTAAAATCATCACTGTTGAGTGTTATCAAGTGGGCTCGATCTCATAGCAGGCCTATGTACAACAGAATGGAACTTTGCCAAATCCTGCCTCATTCTCAAAATCACTACTGTGCCGATTGTTGGAGTTATTGTATCAAACCATTTCATTAAAAGTCTTCTACTCTTTTGTTGATTCTCTCCTTCTCCAAGCACAAAGACCTTTTGTAGACAGCATGTCTGATGTATGTGAGACAAAATATCACCATTGTTCTAAGGGGTAACTTGGCTTCATCTTTTCAAATACACATTTTTTGACAGCCCATGGTATGTTCAATGTTCTTCATCAACATCATAACCCAAATGCATCAATTCTTCAAACTTTCTAATTCATTGTTCAACTTTCATGTGGACGAAGCAACTGAAAATACCATGATAGATGCAAACACCTTAGTCTTTAAAGCCATGATATTTTCAATTGCTTTATATGCATATGAAAGTTGAACAATAATGGATCCTAGGGAGAATTATAGTCAGTCTCCTCCTATTTCAATTTACAGCTTTGTAAATATGATGAAGGGTCCCTGTGAGAACTGACTCAATCGACGACAGGGAGTTTGAGTTCATTTGAATTATACCCAAGGTACCATACTAGGTTCTATACATGATCAAAAAATAAGACTGTAAGGTACAATGGCCAAATTAGGCAGAATCTAAGCAAGAACTGAGACACTAGGAAATATATCACAGGTAAATAAAGAATCCATTTCCAAAATGAAAAAAAAATGGTATGACTAATATATTAATAAATAACATGACCAAATGTAAACAAAGTATCACTGAGAAGTGATAAATGGTAACATGGACATGAAAGCAATAAAAGAACATTCAGAATGAAGACGGCTGGGGCATTATGAAGTATACAGGATTATATCTAAACTTTAAAGAATTGATAGGTTTTGTATAGAAGAGTGGGGCTAAAATCCCAGAAGGATGAGAAAATAGTGTGGTCCTGGTACATCAATAGACACAGACTAACGGGAAAAAATCCAGAGAAACTAGAAGTAAAGCTGTCCACCCTTGGGCAGGTGATCTTAAGGAGGCAGGGGATAATCTCATAACAAATAGTGCTGGTAAAACTGTATATCTGTCTGTAGATAATTAAAACAAGATCTACCCCTCACACCATATTAAAAACCCCCACCTAACTGAAGATGAATAAGGATTTAGGTTTAATACCTAAAACTATAAAGGTCATCTAATTGTGTTTAAAATTCATTGAAAGACCGATGTCTAAAGTTTATAAAAAACTCCAGTACCTTTACATGGAAAAGACAATATAATTAAAAAACAGGCAGAGGACACTTCATTAAATAAGACATTCAGATAGCCAACCAATCAATGAAAACTGCTCAAGATCATTAGGTATTGTTGTTATGTGCCATCAAATTGCCTGCTATTCATAGCAACCCTATATACAGCAGCTCTGAAGCCTGCCTTGTCCTGAGCCAGTCTCACTGACTCCAATGCACATACCCCCACTGTCCCAGTTAACTGTGTCAATCCGACACATCCGAGGTCTTCCTCTGCTCTGCTGTCACTCCACCCTTCCAAGCATGATGTCCTCCAAGGGCTGTCTCTCCTGGCCACACACCCAAAGTACATGAGATAGAGCCTCAAAATCCTAGCCTTCAAAGAGAGGTATTAGAGAGATGCAAATAAAAACAACAATGAGATAATATCTCATCCCAGCAACACTAGCAAAGTTAGAATAAAATAGGATGGTAGACAACACAGGATAGTAAACAGAACAGGACAGTAAACAACAAATACTGTCAAGGGATTGGAGAGATAGGAACTCTCATACACAGTTGATGGGAATGTAAAATGTTAACAATCATTACGGAAATCAGTCAGAAGGCTTCCACAAATGATTGAAAACAAAAGTACCTTTAGATCCAGCAATTACACTACTAAGTATATATCCCAAAGAAATAAAAGTTATGGTCTGAATGGATATATGCACATATATTATTTTTATACTATGATAATATTTATGTAATTAATTAATTATTTGTTGCACATTTTCCTCCCTGTCCACCCCTCCCCCAGTTCGCTTTTCTCTTTGAAAAAGAAAAAAAATTCTTTTATTGTTATACTACCCCCCCCCCAGCCCCCCGCCCCGGTCCACTTTACTTTGCATCTCTTATTCTGGACTCTTGTTATGCAAATAATATTGAATCATATTTTCCTTTTAAACAGTTCTCTCCCTTATTTGTTTCAATGTAGTGCACATCATTTATCTCCTCTCTTCTTAGTTTCCCCCCCAACCCTGATGTCAGTCCCATTACAGTGGCTTTATGCAGTATTTGCCCTTTTGTGACTGAGATATTTCACTCAGAATAATGTCCTCCAGGGTTATCCATTTTGTATAATACTTCATGAGTTCCTATTTTTCACTGCTGCATAGTATTGCATTGTGTAAATATATCACAGCTTCTCTATCCATTCGTTTATTGACGGGCACCTGGACTTCTTCTAGAATTTATAGAATACTTGAGCACCACAACAAAAGAAAGGTAAACAACCCAATTGCAAAATGGGCACAGGATATGAACAGACACTTCACCAAAGAAGACATTCAGATGGCAAACAAACACATGAAATGTTCAATCCCTAGTTCAAAGAAAGATTCAAATAAAAACAATTATATGTCACCCCAAAATTCAACAAAGCAGCAAACATCAAATGCTGATGAGGTTGCGGAGAAACTGGAACTCTTATTTACTGTTGGTGGGAGTGTAAAATAGTACAATCACTATGGAAGGCAGTATGGCGCTTTCTCAAAAAGTTGTTAATAGAAATACCATTTGACCCAGCAATTTCACTACTGGGAATACACCGTAAAGAAACCAGAACTGCCTTCCAAGCAAATATATGCACATCCATGTTTATTGCTATTTTGTTCACAATAGCAAAGAATTAGAACCACTTTTTTTTTTAAATTGTAGCATTATTTACAGTAGCAAAGAGATAGAAGCAAGGGACCTCTGGTGGCCTAGTGGCAAAAAGCTGCACTGCAATCCTGAAGGCATGGGGTTCAAATCCACCAGATCCTCCGCTGGAGAAGGAGGGGCAATCTCCTCCTGTGTCAGTTGGATCTGATTTGATATCTCTCTCTCTCTCTCTCACACACACGGAGGGAAGTCAATTAAAAAATAATTAATTTTAAAAAAGAGATGGAAGCAACCCAGTTTCCATTAATGGTTGAGTGGTTAAAGGTATGATAATGCATTCATTCAATGGCTTAGTATGCAACACGATAGAACAATAAAGGATTCACAAAACACGGCATGATATGGATGAATCTAGAGGAAGTGATGCTGATTGACACAAGTAAGTCACAAAAAGACAAATATTATATAAGACCACTGTTATAAAAAGCTAAGGAAAGGTTTACACAGAGATTTCTGAGATTCTTAGATAGATAACAAGGATTGAGAAGTAAGGGAGAGAGGAGCTAAACTTAATAAATTGATTATAGACATTAAATTATGTGATATGAAGGGCTATATACAATAAGGGATTAATCACATACTGTGATTGATAAGTAATATTACTTAATTGAAATGAATGTAAATTAATAATTAATTTTAGATCAGAGATTATGAGGATGGCACAGGATAGGATATGATTCAGATTTGTTGTTCATAGGGTCAGTATGAATCATACTTGACTCAACAGAACCTATGAACAACAATGCTATAAAACAAAATGATTGTCAGTGAGCAAATAAAACTGGCATGATTTCCAAATTTCCACTCAGATCATAGTAAAAAAAAAAAAAATTCCAGAAGGATACCCAAATGTAAGTAAAGATTTCAGATGGAAAAAGTTGTCTATAGTTTCTGTCCTTACTGTTTTAAACTCAACTTTGAAGTGAGGTCAAAATTTATATCCAAAGAAATTGAGTTCTTATCCTAAAAAAAAACCCAAAACAACACAACAAATTCCAAAACCAAAAAACACCAAAAAAAAAAAAACACCAAAAAAACCCAAACAAACCAACGAAACAAGAAAACCAGAGAGTAAGTAAAATACTTTTGTTATTTTATTTCTGAGGAACATCATTAAAATTTGGGAGTCAATGTATGACTCTGTGGCAGAATGTAGAATGTTTATATTCAGGAGAGAATGGAAAGAATGTAGAGCAATGGGAATTTTATTTCAACCAGATATAAACTGAAAAGAATACAACTGACTGGTTTAAATAATATTGTAATACAGTATAATATATATATTGATGCTGTATGCTGTTAATTTGGAGCCAACTCATAGGTGACCCTCCAGCAGATTTTCAGTGGCAGTTTAGTCACATAGGAGGAGATTGTCCTTCCTTTTTAGGTGGATCAACTGGTAAATTTTAACTGTGTACCTCTGAGAATGCTGGACAGTTCCTTACCAGTAGGCCACTAGGGCTCTGTATTTGCTGGATTTAGCTAACAATGAGCTGTAGGCTGGAAGCCTCTTGTTTAGAGTCAATCAGGACCTGGTGGGCCAACTTTTGTATTTAAAAGTCATTTAGGGCCTTACTCTCCAGTTTGGAGGCTCCTATGTGAAGGAATTGGATTCTAGAGGGTGGGTTCTCTTGTTTTGGTTGAGGGTCAGGTATGGACTGTTTTGGTTGTTTTTTATTTCATTCATAATTGTGTGTGAGCTGATTGGATTTGCTGGAATTAGCTAACAATGAGCTTTGGGCTGAAAGCCTCTTGTATAGAGTCAATCAGAACCTGGTGGGCAGGCCTTTGTATTTAAGTCAATTGAGGCCTCATGATGTCTCCCATTTGGAGACTGGTGTTAACTGTGTTTGGGATGAACATTCTCCTAAGTGGTACAGCACTGGTCCATCAATTTTCTGTACTGAGGTAACTTAGGGTTGCTGTGATGGTGAACCCTGTACCACAGGTGTGTCAAATGCCATAATGGTTTCCCACGGTGCACAGTGTTTGGTGGAGCTCCCTGATTAAGACAGGTTTGGAAGCAGGAGTGGCATCAACTTCCTATACAACATTCCTCTATAGACTCTATGAACTCAGAGAATTAAAGATATTTATAGAATAGGGTTCAGGTCTTTTGTTCATAGGGTCACTCATAAAGTTGTGCTTGACTTGATTATATATATATATATATATATATATTTGGTGAATGGTTACATTTAGAGAGAGGAAAAATAGGTGTGAAAGTTTCTCTCTTTGAATAGAGAAGCTTCTCTTGCAAAAAGTGTTCACTGAGAAAATGGCTAGAAGAATCCTTATTAGAATAGACCCAAAGTACTGTTCTTGTTATGTTTTGTAGAGTCAGCTCTCAATCATATAACCCTGCATACAAAAGAACTAAACATAGCCCAATCTTGTATCCTCTTCACAATTATTTGCTGTGCTAAGCACATTGTAGCCATAGTGTTAATCCATTTTGTGAAGATCTTCCTCTTTCTGCTGACCCTCTAGCAAGAGTGTCTTTTTCCAGGGACTGTTCTTACTGATAGCATGCCCTAAGTATATCAGAGCAAAAATTAGTCTATAACTTTGGAGAGATTAGAGAGCATTATTTTAACAAACTAAGAAACACCTCAGGACACATAAGGACAACTACTGCATAAGGCCACTGTTTTAAAAATAAGACATGAAGCAAGCTGTGTAGAAATGTTCAAAACAGGAAGAAAACAAGGAAGGAAGCAGAAAAAAAGGGAGGAGGAAAATCACTAGAATAGCAGAGGTTGGTGGGTGAAGGGGAGTTGAAGGAATGAGAAAGGTTCAATGGAAACTTGAAAAGACAGGGTGATAATAGGCATAGAACATTGGTGATTAACTTTATAAAATACAGTGTATATGAATGATTATATAAAATACAAGGTACATGAATGAAATATAACCTATATGAATTATCATATAAAACACAAAGTACATGTATAAAACATGAAGTATATGAATGATTATGTACAAACCAATAAAAAAATTGAAAAAAACCAACAAAGTACATTAGAACAAATTTTGTCATCTTGCACTTCTCTCAAGATGGATTTGTTTGTTCTTCTGGCAGTCTATGGCATATTGAGTATATTTTTCCAACACCACAATTTGAAGATATCAATTGTAAGGTCTAAATAATGGGAAATAGAGCCTGACCAGATGACCAAATCCTAACCTAGGTTTACAGTGAGTGGCTCTCCACATTATTTTCTTATATAAACACAGGTCTTGAGGGTTCTAGTATGTCTTTTATCCTGCCCAATTTCTTTAAAGCTTTCCTCGCAACTTAGACATGGCTATTTTATCACTCCCAACAACACACAGGTCAAGTTTAGCTGAGGGAAAGAAATAAGGGCATGCCATGTTTATTCGAGGATACTTTGTTGCCTATGGTCTTGTTACTGTAAACTTCAATCTAATTTTCAGTCTCCATGTTTCTGGACAGCTCAATCTGTATAGCTTATTGTGATTCTAGTCCTCAACCTGTCACACCCTCCTGGGTTGTCAGATGAGTTGTCTTGTTCTTTCTTAATTGGTTGGTCCATCAGTCTCACTTTCACTCATATGGAACCTATTCTCTGTACAAGTGTCTTGTTTACATTCCTTTTATCTACGGGATGCTTGTCTGTGTATCTTATCCATTCAACCACTGATCGGCTGCATCTGTTTGACATGTTCTTTAGTCTCATTTCTTTGGTCTCTGATTCTTGCTAAGCAGAATTTGTTGGCACATCTCCAATACATTCTCTTATATGGATTAAAAATTACAAAGTCTGTGAAGAATCCCTAACAGTCACTTCTTAGTTGAGTATTTAAGAGCCTCACTTTCCTAATTTAGTATTAGGTGCTTCTTTGTTTTAACTTTTCTACCAATTTATGAAAAGGGCTCGTGAAGGAGTTTAACTAGATTCATTTATTGGATCCTCATTTGTCAACTATGGAAAGTTCATTAATTTCTGAGTACCTCACCTTCTTCATCAGTAAAGCAAGAGTGATAGCAATTCTGTATAGAGTGAAGAATGTTGTATCATATAAAAGTGCTTAACACAGCACCTGACATACAGTAAATGCCTCACAGTGTTAGCACATATCTTCCTTCATTCTGCTTATCATTGCTAATCTCTATTCTCTGTATTGTGTTTGTCTCTGCTCTTTTAACCATTCTATTCCACAGTATATTACTAACTGTAACAATATGTGCCTTTAGGTGCCAGTGAGTTTGCTCCAAATCATAGACATTCTATGCATATCAGAAATAAACCCTGCTTAATTTAGCACCATTCTAACAATCTCTTCTCTACTTCATCTCGTTGTTGTAGTTGTCTATCCTATTACTCCATCTCACTGAGGGCTTTCCTCTGTTTCCCTGACCTTCTATTTGCCCAAGCATGATGTCCTTTTCCAAGGACTAGATTGTCCTGATAACATGCCCAAAGTTGCACCATCCTTGCTTCTAAGAAGCGTTCTGGCTTCTTCCAAGACAGGTTTGTTCATCCTTCTGAAAGTCGGTTATATGATTAATACTCACAGTGATACTCCACCCATTTTCTGAAGCTGTAAACATTAATGGGAGCAGACTGCCTCAACTTTGTCCTATGGAGTAGCTGGTGGACTGAAATTATTGATCTTTTCATGAACAGTCCAACACACAACCCACTATGTCATCAGAAAACCTAATAGCTTTATGATTATCTTAGCAGCGGTAGCTTCTGTGAAACAAAATTGGAAAACTCCATTTTACATATTAAGACATTTTTCAGCCTAAGTGGAAAAGACTGAACATATAGCAGGTATGTTTTGAATGGCTTTATCAACTTAGCATTTTTCTTGATTTTCAAACCTGAGAATTCCTAAAGATCCTGTCTTTGTCTGAGAGGAAGAAACATGAAAAAGAAGGAAAGGGACAGAGAGACAAGAAACAGCTCTCAGAGGGAACACCAAGGAATTAAATGAGTCCAGCTTCTGTTGCTCCGTTAGAGGTTCTTGAGGACGGGCACACAGAGACGTACAGGACACAAAATGAGGAAGGCTAGGGTGTGTCCACAGTGCGCAGGCTGCACCATCTCCAGTCTCAGCCTGACTATCATCAAAGTTACTAGTGGTCTCAGAACCAGAGACCATTTCCAGGAATCTAAAAACCATTTCAGACAAGCACCACCAAGTTTAATATTTCTCACATTTGAAAGACTTCAATTGAGTCTAATCTCATTTTTAATTAGTCCTCACATTGCCTGGTGAGGCAGAGTAATATGATTATCCATATTCCACTGATGAGGAAAATGAGACAAAGGATCATGCCCCAAGGTCACTCAGGGAATGAGCAATAGAGGTGAAAATTAAACTTAAGCATTTTAAACTTCCCAGCCAGCACTCAAGGGAGAAGACTTCAGGGAGTAAGTTTCATTTACATTTGTTCAGAATATTTCACATTTGGATAATGAATATTCAATTAACTACTTGGTTTCTCTAATTAAAAGGAAAGGATTACTTCTAGTTCTAAGTTTTAATATTTCGTAGTCAATATACAAGGGGTTTATTAAAGAATATATGCCATAAATAGTATAAGGAAGAGAAGAAAATGAGCATCATAAAGTCAGATGTGAATATTTATTGCATTACTTCTGAAACACTTAACTGTTAGAGTGGAGAAGTATATCTAAAGGTAGAAATATCAAGCATGACTGTGGTACTCTGGAGTTGGCTTAACTATCTAGGCTACCTAGGATATCCTTTCAACTGAACAACATATCTTCTAGAAAAGGGACCAAGAGCTTTGTGCTTGAGAGGTCTCCAAATATCTGTAACAAAATCTACAGACAACTCATGATATATATCGATTTGATGCAGAGAAAACATATACAGAACCCAAAACGATTATGGGAGTTGAATTACCAAAAAGTACCAGCAAGGTAAGTTAAAAGAAGATAATGCTACAGTTGTTGTTGTTGTTGTTGTTGTTGTTGTTGTTGTTGTTGTTATGTGCCGTCAAGTCGCTTGCAACTCATAGCGACCCTATGTATAACAGCCCTAAACCCTGCTCTATCCTGTGCCAATCGCACTGCCTCTGACACACCCATCCTGATTACCCCAGTCACTGAATCAATCCACCTCATAGAGGGTCTTCCCCTCCTGCGTCTTCCCTCCACGCTCCCAAGCATGATGTCCCTCTCCAAGGACATGTCCCTCCTTTACAACATATCCAAAGTATGTTAGATGAAGCCCCAGAATCCTTGCCTCCAAGGAGCAGTCTGGTTTAACCCTTTCTAGGATGAATCTGTTTTCTTGGCAGTCCATGATATATTCAATACTCTTCTCCAGCACCACAGCTCAAAGGCATAAATTCTCCTTCTATCCTCCTTAGTCATTGTCCAACTCTCTGATGCATAACAAGTGATTGCAAAGACCATAGCCTGTATCAGGTGCACCTTAGTCTCCAGAGTGACACCATTGCTCTTCAGTACTTTTAAGAGGTCCCTAACAGCAGACTTTCCCATCGCAATAAGGTTTTTTTCTTTTTTTTTTTTCTTTCCTGGCTGCTGGTGCCAAGAGTGTTGACTGTGGAGCCAAGCAAACTAAAGTTGTTAACAATCTCAATCTCTTCACCATCCATCCTGATGCTGCCAATCAGTCCAGTGGTGAGAATCTTTGTCTTCTTGATATTGAGCCTCAATCTATACTGAAGGCTGCAGTACTTGACTCTCTGCAGCAAGTGCATCACGTCCTCCTCAGTTTCAGCAAGCAGGGTTGTGTCATCTGCATAATGCAGATTGTTAATAGATCTTCCTGACCAATCCTGACGCCACACTTCTCCTCATAGAGCCCAGCCTCTCAGATAATCTGTTCTGCATATAGGTTGAAAAGGTATGGAGATAGGACACATCCCTGGTGTATGCCTTTCCCAATTTTGAACCATACAGTGTTTCCCTGCTCTGTTCTGACAACTGCCTCTTGGTCCAAGTATAGGTTTCTCATTAGCACGATCAAGTGTTCTGGGATTCCCATTCTTCTCAGAGTCAGCCATAGTTTGTTATGATCCACAGAGTCAAACGCCTTTGCATAATCAATGAAACAGAGATCGTCTGGTAATCCCTGCTTTCTGCTAAGATCCATCTAACATTAGCTACAATATCCCTAGTACCATGACCCCTTCTAAACCCAGCCTGGACCTCTGGCATTTCTCTGCTGATGTGCTGTTCCAGTCATTTTTGGACAATCTTCAGTAGGATCTTGCTTGCATGTGAAATCAATGATATTGTTCTATAGCTCCCACACTCTGTTGGGTCACCCTTCTTTGGAATGGGAACAAATATAGATCTCTTCCAGTTAGTTGGTCAAGTGGTTATTCTCCAGATTTCTTGGCACAACTTCGTGAGCACGTCCAGGGCAGCATCTGTTAGCTGAAATACGTCAATTGGTATACAATAATGCTACAGAACATGAAAAAAAAATTTTTTTTGCTATCCTGTATTCCACTAGCAGGAAGCAAGCCAAGGAAGCTTTCCAAACTGAGGCATTCTTTTTTATGTATTTTTTTTTAAAAAAATATTCATGGTTTGTGTGTGGTGGGTTTGGTCATTTTTTGGTTTTTTTGTTTGTTTGTTTGTTTTGTTTTGTTTTTTTGTTACCCCTGGCCCTTTCCTTGCTGTGTACCTTTGAATTGACCCAACTGGCACACGAGGAGATTGCCCCTCCTCCAGCAGAGCATCTGATGGATTCGAACCACGTGCCTTTAGATTCCAGCGCAGCTTCTTGCCATTAGGCCCCCAGAGCTCTCTAACAGAAGTTTTCTTCACTGATCTCTTCATATGTAGTCAAAGAGAATGAGAAGATAGGAAGAACTTTCAAAAAAACCAGAGTCAAGAATCAGGAAGAGCAATGAATTGGAGAACTATCATAGAAAGAACGAGGGATAAATAACCCTTTCCTACACTCAGGATAGGGATCTCTGGTGACTTAGTGGTAAAGAATTGTGCTGCCAACTCAAAAGCACATGGTTCAAATCAACTAGCTGCTCCTTGGAAGAAATATGGGTGATCTCTTCCCACGTGATTTTCTGTCTCTGAAAACCTGCTAGAGGGTCAGCTACTGATTGGTTCAGACTTGATGATACATAACAACAGCAAATGATTATTATATGGCTCTCATTACTTCTCTTTGTGAAAGTTGTAGTTGTCTTGTTCTTGCTCTGCTATTTCACAGAGTATGTGGGAGGAAGACATTTTATGACTTTAGTATATGGGACACCAGATTAAGGGAAACATCATCGAGATCTCACAGAAATCTCAAGTTTCTGTATTTCAAGCCTGATGCTATGACTGGATAAGGGGGTGGCAATTTCTTGGGATAAGAACAAGTGAATTTGGATGCACTCAGTATCTTCAACTGGAGATATTATTATGTTCACTGTTCTTTGTACTCTCTCTTCCTTTGCTAGTTTTTAACAATAAGGAGAATTATTCCTTTTGCCAGTAGACTTTAAAAGTAGTCACGTCCTTGGCCATAGGAACATGAATATATGCAGCACATATTACACTTGACAAGAAGTTTTAAATGTATTTACATGTTTTGCTTGACCCTGTTATCCGGCATATCTTAAGTGCTTGCTTTGAAACTCTGAAGCCTGAGCATTTAGCTAAGAGACACACGGGAAGCTCTATCTACAAATAGAGCCACTTTAGTCAACCTGTAGATGTATGAGAAAGAAATTTTAGTGAAAGACATCTATATTTTAGGCTTATTGTTGTACAGCAAGGTTATAGAAAAAAATTACATATTTCTTTCCACCTCTGCTTTATGCTCTATGTTTTCATTTATCCTCTCTTCATGTAACCAGGAGAGTTTGCCTAATTTCTATGTGACTCTGTTTATTAATATGTTGTTGTTGTTGTTATGTGCCGTCGAGTTGTTTGCGACTCATAGCGACCCTATGTACTACAGCTCTAAACTGTGATCTATCCCGTGCCAATTTCATTGCCTCTGACACACCCATTCCGATTACCCCAGTCACTGAATCAATCCACCTCATAGAGGGTCTTCCCCTCCTGCGCTGTCCCTCCACTCTACCCAGCATGATGTCCCTCTCTAAAGATCTGCCTCTCCTTACAACATGTCCAAAGTATGTCAGACGGAGCCTCAGAATCCTTGCCTCCAAGGAGCAGCCTGGTTTAGCCCTCTCTAGGATGAATCTGTTTGTTTTCCTGGCAGTCCATGATACATTCAATACTCTTCTCCAGCACCACAGCTCAAAGGCGTCAATTCTCCTTCTATCCTCCCTAGTCATTGTCCAACTCTCTGATGCTTCCTATTATTACTCATTGGATTCCAATTTGCCTTTTTTTTGCATCTCATTTTATGCACACCTAGAGTTTTGGTGGCACAGTGGTTATAGCATCTGGCAGCTTACCAAAAGGTCATTGGTTTGAATTGACCAGCTGCTCCACAGGAAGAAGATAAGGCAGTCTCCTTCCAGGAATATTTAGTCTTGAAAACATTATTGGGACATTTTAACCTCCCCCTACATGGAATCAGACTGGATGGTGGTGACTTAGAAGAACTGACATCTTTGAATTGTGGTTCTGGAGAAGACTATCGAACTACCATGGGCTGCCAAGAGAACAAACAGGTTTATGCTGGAGAAGGTGAAACAAGGCTGATTCTTGGAAGCAATGATTCTGGAGCTCTGTCTTACATACTTTGGGCACATGGCCAGGAGGGACCAGTCTCTGGAAAAGGACGTCATGCTTGGAAGGCTGGAGGGACAGTGCAGGAGAGGAAGATCCTGGATGAGATGGATTGACATAGAAACTGGGGTAGTGAGGGTAAATATGTTGAAGACAGAGAGACTAACTCAGGATAGAGCAGAATTCAGAATTACTATAGATAGGTATGAGTTGGAGTTATTATATATAGCTATGAGTTGTAGGTCACTCAATGCTACATTAAAACACCAATCATGAATACTACAAGGAATTCCTTATTTAATTTGATAATGTCAATACAGAATGGGGGTGGGAAC
The DNA here is from genome assembly GCF_000299155.1 of Elephantulus edwardii. Lineage (NCBI taxonomy): Eukaryota > Metazoa > Chordata > Mammalia > Macroscelidea > Macroscelididae > Elephantulus > Elephantulus edwardii. The sequence continues at coordinate 4,179,685 of NW_006399811.1, read as the reverse complement.
ACCTCACTGCTTTTGAATTGATTCCAACTCTTTGCCATCCTCCATCAGGTCCTGGAGGCTGTAAATCACCACAGGAGGAGACTGGCTGCCTTTCTCTACAGACACTGGTTGATTTGAATTACTTGAGAGGTTCAGTTTTTGGGTTAGCAGCACAACTCATCCTGCACTACGCCACCATAGTGTTAGATATTCTTTTAAGTAAAGAAATGGATGAATAGACCTGTAGAAGTAATCATAATTTAACAGTTATGATGTAAATTGGAAGAAAGTGGCCATTTGGGGGAACAGAACACTTTTGAAATGAGAAATGGTATGAAGCACATATCAAAGAGTTGGATACATTTGTTTTGTTTTCATGTGTTGGAATTTGGAGCCCTAGATTGTGTAGCTACACTTGGAGAAGTGAGAAGATGCTTCCTACGCATGAAGTATTGTACATTCCTAGGTTAGAACATGTTTTCTTTGGGGGTTGTTGTGGTTTCTTTCTTTTTTTCCTCCTTTTTCTTTTCTTCTTATTTTTTCCCAGCTTTGGAAGCATCTAGTGTTTGCAATAACAATAACAACAATGAAAATATGAGACAAGCCCAGCATGAATCAGGAGGGAATGTGTATATGCGATGGGTGAAGACGATGAGGAATGGGAAGAGAAAGTGGGAGGGAGAGGGAGGAGAGAAGAAAAGAAAAACAAGAGATGCCAGAAGTTGAACCGAAGAAGAGGCCATGTAAAATGCCTGGCTGGCACAGTGGGCAGCAACATCTGTTTTTGATAAGGTGTATGCTGCTGTATGTGCGCGCGCGTGTGTGTGTGTGTGTAAGGAAACACCCAGGCTCTCTGCTGCAGGAAGCTGCCTTGTGGCTCCAGTCTCACTCATCTGAAATGCTGCCCTCAGTGGCGGCCTCTCACCGTGGGTTAGATCTCTGGCCAACTTATTCTTGCGAAGTATGTTGCAGGCTAGAAGGGGCTGTGGAAAACAAGCCCAAGAAAAGCCACAAGGGCCTCCTGACCCATTTGAGTCATCTTCCTGCCAAATTCTTATTACTGCTCTTAAATAGGAAGGAAAACAATGTATAAGGCTGAAGAAACTATGGAGAATCTATTGAGAGAAGTTGGCTTAGTCAGCTTGACTGGGCAGGAGGCACTGAGAAGAGGGGGAAGCAATGATTCTAGGTCCTCAAAATAGGTAAATGAGGTTTTCTTTTGATTCTGTTAAGTACTCAAAACTAATTTTATGTCAAATTCTTATTACTGTATACACTTTAATAGAGAAGAATCAAGGCACAAGATATATATCTTTCAGGGAATATGGAATTAACTGCAACCAGTTGTCCTTGCATCAATTCAGAATTATGGTGATGCCACACCTGTCAAAGCAGAATTTTATTCCAGGAAATTTTCAACAGCTGACTTTACAAAGTAGATTTTCAGGACTTCTTTCCAACTCAGTCTTAATTTCTTTCAGATCATTGACCCTAGTGTTAGCACCTTTTTGTAACCACCTTCCTAAGTGTGGACACTAAAACTTGGCATTAGGATCCTAATCAAGAACACTAGAGACAGTTCAAAGCTAACAGTGACTAGCAGCATCCTAGCTCCAGCTTCACAGCTTGGGTAGCCTTCCTTCAGGTATCTTGGGAACAAGTCAATTCATTGGAGATGCTTTACTATCTGATTAACAGAGGAAGTATTATTTTTATATAGGAATGAAAAGACTTGGACTAAGGTTACACAACCAAGAAGAAAGGCACTCAGGGATGGCAACTTCTTCACTAGTGCTGAAATAGTCACAGAGATCTCGAGGCACCTTTGGAGTTTATATTTTATTTATCCCCAAGTTCCAGGTCAAGGCTAGGCTAACTTTAAGATTCAGTCCAATAAAAAAAGCATTAAGTAGTAAAAGACTCTTAAAGGATTCACAAAATTGAATATTTCTTTGTGATCTTTTTCCTCATCACAAAATAGAGAAATGCTCTTTTCTTCACAGGTATTTCATTATTAAGTTGCTACCTAAGATCTCTCTTCTGACACTGATACTCTCACCTGCCTATGGATGTCTTTAACTCTGTCACTCATTCACTCAATGACATGTATTGAGCATCAACCATGTACGAGCCACTGTACTAAGTATTTGCAATATTAACAGTGAATAAAATAAATAAAAATTCCAGTACTATTGAACTTAGAAAAACAGAGAAAACATATAAAATAACTAATTGTGTGTGTGTGAATTTATTTTGAAACAGAACCAACTCATAACTCACCTTCCACTGGTTTTCCAAAAACCTAAGTCATAAAGGGGAAGATTACTTGTCTTTCTCTTGCAGAAATTCAGAGCTGCTGGTGAATCTGAAATTTCAGAGAAGTGTGGCCTTTGGTTTAGTAGCCCAGCTCCCTACTGACTATACCACCAGAGCTTCTTAGTAATTCTGTTACTTGCTAATTGTTGTTAATTTAGAACTCACTCATAGCTAACCTTCCAGTGGGTTTTCAGAGGTTATAAATTGCACAGGTGAAGACTGCCCATCTCTCTTTTGCATTATGGGTGGTGGATTCAAATCACTGGCTTTGGGTAGGCAATGAAACTCCTTTCCAACAATCATTATATTGTGAATTAAAAAATTAATATATTATGTGGAAAAAATTAGAGTTTCATAAGGAAAATTGGAAGTATCATTTGTATGTGTGTGTGTGTGTGTGTGTGAGAGAGAGAGAAAGAGAGAGAGAGAACACTCTGGTTTAAAACATGAAAATTACCCATAGAAGCCTTTAAATTATATATATAATATACATGTTTAATAAAATAACTTCACCAAAAATATAACTATTTTAGTATATGAATTAGAAATTATTTGTGTTAGAAATTTTCTGAAGGATTTTTTTTTCTGTTCGACTATTAATAATGGAGTTATTCCAGATACCATGAAATGTGGTATTCAATGGTCCAAAGATTCCATAAGCATCTCACCGAATGTGTTTGAGGCAAAGCTAGAATGCATTTAAAATAAATTACAGAACACGAGCAAAATCCCCATGAAAAAGAGGAGAAAGGATTTTCTTTATGGATAGGACGGATTGTATCTGTTTGTTATTAGTTGTTAAAACCTCAGGGTAATTACAGGAAGCTGCTGGAAGTTCTCAGCACATTAAACAAAACAAAGGCCGTAGTATTTTTATGAGGACAACTTTGAAGCTAAATAATGCTTAAATAAGAAACCCTGTTGGTGTTAACCTGAAAGGTAAGTAATTTGAACACACTAGCAGCTCTGCAGGAAAAAGTCCTGGTGATCTGTTCCCTTAAAAATTATCACCTAGAAAATCCTATAGGTTAGCAAACCCTAATCTATTTATGGGTTCAATCTGACTTAGAATCACTTTGATGGTATACAATAACTTTTACATATTCTACAAGCCTTAGCTTGAAATGGAAGGACAACAAAAAGGATCAGAAAAAGAAGAATCATACATGCAAAAATTCTTAACAAAATTCTAACCAAAAGAATACAACAGTATATAAAAAAAGACTTTATCATGACCAAATGGAATTCATAACAGGTATGCGTGAATGGTTCAATATAAGAATCAATGTAATTCATCATACTAACAAAGCAATAAGAATGAATCCTTTCAACTGATGCAGAAAAGGTCTCTGACAAATCCAACACCCTTTCCTGGTTTAAACAGTTAACAAAATAGGAACAGAAGAGAATTTCCTCAACATAGTATACATAACCAAGAAGCAACATCTTTCTATACAAAGATTAAAGGCATTACCCTGCAAACAGGGACCAGCAAAGCATGCCTACTATGACTACTCTTATACAATATTTTATTGGAAATACTTGCTAGGGCGATAATTTAAAAAAAGGAAAAAAGGCCACCAAATTTGCAAAAAAGTGACAAATCTGTATTTACATGCAGACATTGTGCCAGCATATACAGAAAATCTCAAAACTCAACAAAAAACCCTGTTAGATGTAGTAAACCAATTTAGTAGAGTGGCAGGATACAAGATAAATAAACAAAAATCAGTGGCATTTCTCTACAGCAACAAACAAAATGTGGGAAAGGAAACTAAGAAAGCAATACCATTTACAATAGCAAACTACAAGTTGAAATACTTGGTAATAAACCTAAGTAGAGATACAAAAGACCTAACTAAATAGAACAATATTCCCTGTTCATTGATGGGAAGACTCAACATGGTGAAAATAACAATCTTACCAAAAGTGATCTACATGTTCAATGCAATCCCAATACAGATGCCATATTAATTTTTCAGAGAGATAGAAAGGGCTATTGGCCGTTTATTTAGAAAGGAAAGAGACCTTGAATAAGCAAAGCTCTTCTGAAAAATAAGAATGAATTGGGAGACACAGAACTTCTGATCTCAGCTGTGGTAACCCAAACAACATGGTATTGGTACAATGGTAAACATATAGACCAAGGAAATAGAATTAAGAACCCAGAAATTAAACCATCTACCTATGGTCAATTGGTATTTGACAGGGAAACAAATGGGAAAACAACAATCTCTGCAACAAATGGTGCTGGCAAAACTGGACTTCTACCTGCAGAAACCTAAAAAGGATCCACATCTCACACCATATACAAAATTCAACTCAAGGTGGATCAGAGACCTAGGGGTAAACCTAAAACTATGAGGATAAGAGATAAAATGGGACCAATCTCTAGCCTAGGATATAAATACTCTTGCAAATATAGCCAGAAATGCACAATCAGGAGAGGATAAAATTAACAAATGGACTTTCTAAAAATCAAATTCCTATGTGCATCAAATATTTTCCCATTAGGGTTAAAACACACCCTGCATAATGGGGAAAAAAGTCCGCTTTGCAATGACATCTCAGAAAAGGGTCTCATTACAAAAGTTCACAGAATACTGCAGGGCCTCCATAAGAAAAAAACTGATAACCCAATAAAAATATCAACAAAAGACATAAAAAGACTTCACAAAGGAAGAGATTAGAATAGGCAACAGAGACATGAATCAATATCAACTCAATGTCACTGGCAGTCTAAGAGATGCAAGTCCAAACAATTAGATATCCCAGTAGCAATAGTTTAACAGGAGATTAAGTAATAAATGTTGGAGAGGATGTGGAGAGATTGGAACTCTCATGCACTGCTGCTGGGATTGTAAAGCAGTACAGCCACTCAGGAAGGAGGTTTGACATTTCCTCTAAATGCTGAACACAGAAATTCCATATGACCAAGCTAGTGCACTGTGAACAATATACCCCAAGGAAATGAGAACTGAGACACGAGCAGAGATGTGTACACTTGTAGTGTATTCACAATGGCAAGAAAATGAAAACAGCCCCAAATGTCATCAGCAAAAGAAGGAATTAAGAAATTGTGATACATTCATAAAATGGAATACTATGCAACATGTAGGAACAATGAATAGTATAATATGGGAAAGCCTAGAGAGCATTATGCTGTGTAAACTAACTCAGTCTCATAAGGATAAATAGTGCATAATACTGTAAAAAAGTAGGAGAAAAATTAGTAAGATGTATATAATGTCCAAAAGGAGAAGGGGAAACGGGGCACAAAAAGGGGAAGGATGGAAATCAGTTGGATAGAATAGTTTAGTGGACACATGGGGAGAGAGCGGTGTCAAAGATTAGGAAAGAATAACTGGGGACTAGAAAAAATAGGGTAAAAATAGGCACCAATGAATAGTAATTGATTATATAAAATATAATACATATGGATGACTGTATGAAGCTCAATGTAAATGATTGCATAAAATACAATTTATATGAATGAAACATAACATAGATGAAATATTATGTGCAAACCAATATTAAGTATAAATAAAACAACAAAAAAAACGAGAGAAGGAAATGCATAAAATAATTCAGAGAAAGGATGGGGTGAGAGGAGAAAAATGGGTAACTAGTGTCATCAAGGAAGAGTGAACAAAGTGAGAAGTGGCCCCCCAGGAGGCTGAGAGGAAGAATGAAGCCAAGGGCAGCCTGTGAAGGAGTCTAGGAGGATGCCATAACTCAGCTCTGTGGAAGTTTTTGACATGCATAAACTCCCCAGTGCTGCTAAGCTAGGTGAGGCTTTTACAGTTTGCATGGTTGTGCTTTCAATGTTTTACTTTTTTTTTTAAAGCAGGAAACAAAAATAAATAAGCAAATACAATGGTTTTAACTTTGAAAATGAAACCCTAGTTCTAGTTAACCTTTGGAATCTGATTTTTAGAGATTACAGCTGGGGGATCTAAAGGCAGGGCTCTGAGCCCAATGGGATGTTGGGCAAGCCTAAAGCCAGACCTAGCTTTTCAGTCTGGTGTAGAGATTGCATAAAACTGGAGGCAAAATTCACAAACAAATCTTCAGGGGATTGGAATTTGGCAGTCTGTGAGCCTGGAAGAGCGTTCCAATGTAAACTAATTTTCCATTTTCTTCTGGATTCTAACACATCTAGTATATACTGAGATTTTTAAGGATCCACATTATTCTACTGAATTTGAAGTAACTGCCTCCATGACTGGCTTCTAGTCAATAAACAAATGACTGTTCCTGATGATCCACGTATATAAGAGTAAATCTGTGCTCCTTACAGTTGGCAGTGACTGATTTTTCAGAAGGAAGTAGATGAGTGGGAGTTGTGCTACTAACCCAGAGGCCGTGTCTTTCTGGTTGTTCAAATCCCAGTTCTAGCTCTGTGGGATAAAGAGCAATAGTCATATCCCATGCAAGTACACTGCTTCAGTGATGAGTCAGCTCTGAGAGGTTGTAGCTTTGTGGCAGTGACTTTGAGATCACCAGAAATTTCTTTCAAGATATCCCTGGGTGTCTTTTGCTTAGCGGAGCATGCTAACCATCTGCACCACCCATGCACTCTCCTTGCCTTTTAAGTAATTATTCTTTCTGCTGTTATTAACATTTTTACAACCTCTTTTCACCCACAGATCCCAAAGAACTTACCAAAAATGATGGAAAGAAATAAGCTCATGAGCTCTATCTTCTGAGCATTAAAGGGGGAAATAGATTGTTATATCTGACTTATTAAATAGCTAAAATGTAGCAAAGTGAAGTTTGGTTGTTGGCTATTAATGATCTGGCAAAATAAGTAAAATTAAGAGAAGTGGAGTAACTTCATAATCACACAGTGCACAAGTGATAACACTGGAATAGAACGTTTGGTTCTCTGTACAGAGTTAGCATAATTAATCTCTCCCATTGCTATCGAGTCAGCTCTGACCCATAGCTGACCATCCACTGGGCTTTCAAGACCATAAATCACGTGAGGAGATTGTCCATCTTTCTTCTGAGGAGAAATCTCTTCTCTGGTAGTTGGGGGGGGGGGGATCCAAACTATTAGAGAATAGTGACCTTTGAGTTAGCAGTGAAACTCTCTACAGACTTTGCCACCAGAGCTCAGTTCATAATTAAAAAGATTAATTTTTCTGTTTACCAAGAAATTTAAGAAGATATACTCAAGTATGTGTACCTTGTAGAAGGCCAGTACCAATCCTATATAATCATATGCCTAATAAGGCCAACTTGAGCTCAGATAATACTTGCAAGTTTAAATATTTAGTAAAAATGAGGTCTGACTATCCAATGATTAAAAGTAAAGTTATACATCTAATGGAACTGAGAAAAGAAACATGTATGCCACCAGAAGTAGAGGTGTATTTAGAGAAGGACCTTTAATATTTGTATACTTTTCAAGTCCTTTAAAACTCTCCTTACTCAGGCAATGCCAGAGTATAAAACTCAAAGCTGTTGCTTTCTACGAAGATGGTGCCGAAAGCGAAGAAGGAAGCCCCTGCCCCTCCCAAAACTGAAGCCAAAGCAAAGGCATTAAAGGTCAAGACGGCAGTCCTGAAGGGCATCCACAGCCAAAAAAAGAAGATCCACACGTCACCCACCTTCCGGAGGCCTAAGATGCTGAGACTCCGAAGGCAGCCTAAATACCCCCAGAAGAGCACCCCCAGGAGAAACAAGCTTGACCACTAGCCATCATCAAATTTTCCCTGACCACTGAGTCAGCTATGAAGAAGATAGAAGATAACAACACACTTGTGTTCATTGTGGATGTCAAGGCCAACAAGCCCCAAATTTAAACAAGCTGTAAAGAAGCTCTATGACACTGATGTGGCTAAGGTCAACACTTTGATTAGGCCTAATGGAGAGAAGAAGGCCTATGTTCGACTTGCTCTTGACTATGATACTTTGGATGTTGCCAACAAAATTTGGATCATCTAAACTGAGTCCAGCGGGCTAATTCTAAATATAAATATTTCTCACCGTAAAAAAAAAAAAAATCAAAGCTCTTGTCCAGTCAGTTGATTGGTACTCATGACAATTCCAGTAAAACTCCAGAGGGTTTTTAAAGGCTGCAATCTTTCATAACTTGATCATCAAACCTTTCTTCTAAGGTAGTTCTGGGAAGGTTAGAATAGCTAGCCTTTTGGCCTGTAATCAAGCACTTGATCATTTTCATCAGGGATTGTGGTAAGAAGCTGTGTTGCAATCCCAAAGGCATGTGAATCGAATCTACCAGATGCTCCACAGAAGAACGATAGGAAACCAACTCCAGTGCGATTTACTGCTTCTGAAAACCAGCTTGAGAGTCAGCTTTGCATTGGTTTTGACTCAAGACCACACAGCAACAACAACAGCAGCAACAACCATGGATTCAAATTGATTATTCCCTATTCAGTCATATTCAACAAGATAAAAACATAAGGGATTTGAATTTATACAATATGGCTAAATAGGAATGATAACAGGAATGAGAAAAATATATACATCAACATCCAGGTAGAAACTTAATCTCCTTCTTAATAACCAAAGGTAGCATATATATTGCATATCAATCAGACCTTTTGACTGGCACAATCAGATACAGTGGTGTTTGTTCAAAGAGAACCGCCAATCATACCACTTTGAATGTATGTTCTTCTCCCTAGGCCTAGCAACAATCCTATATCCTGCAAAGTCCTTGAAAGTGCTAAATATGCCTCTTCTAAGTCTCCCATTCCAAGGTTTTAACTAATAGTTTTTCCTGTTGCAGTTACTGCTCTGTTTCACTCCCAATTTACAAATTTTAATCAATTCCCACTCATGAAAAGCTAAACCAAGTGTTTAAACGCAGAATCCATATGAAAGATGAAAAGGACTAGTAAATAGTTAATAGGTAACTACTAAAATGGGTAAAAAGAAAGGCAACATTCAATAACATCATTAAGGAAAGGAAAGACACTGAGGTTTAGAAGGAGTAGTGGAAATCAGAAATATAGTACGGAAGTGGAGCAGGCAAGATTACATTGTGAGTATTGAAATCAACATTATAGAACAAAATGTGTATGAATGGTTGAGTGCAAAATTAACTTCCTTTGCAAGCCTTCACTTAACTCACAATGTGTTGTTTGTTATTAGGTGCTATTGGGTAAAGTACAACTTGAGCTTGTGAATAACAGATCTGAACTCTGCCCTATCCTGTGCCAACTCCACAATCTGACACACTCAAGCCCATTGCTGCAGTCACTGTGTCAATCTACCTTTTTGAGGGTCTTCCTCTCCTTCACCATCCCTTTTTCACTTTCCAAGCATGATATCCTTCTCGAAGGAATAGTTTCTCCTAGCAACGTGCCTAAAGTATGTGAGACAAGGATTCACCATTCTTGCCTGCAAGCACTCTGGCCTCACTTTCTCTAAGATACTCATTTGTTCTTTCGGTAGTCCATGAGACATTCAGTATTATCCTCCAACACCACAACTCAAAGAAATCAATTTTTATTCTAGTTTCCTTATTCCTTGTCCAGATCTCAGATGCATAAAAAGTGACTGTAAAGATCATGGCCTGAATCAGGCACACCTTAGTCCTCAAACTGACATCATTACGCCTCAATAATTTAGAGAGGTCCCCTGACTATAGACTTTCCCATCAACACATCTCCTGATCTCCTGACTGCTGGTGCTGAGTGTTTGAGTGTATTGATTGCAGATTCAAATAAGATAAAGTCTGTGACATTTTCAAATTCTCCATCTATCATGATGTTGCGTATTGGTTCAGCAGTGAGGATTTTTGTTTTTTGATGGTGAGATGCAATCCATATTGAAGGCTACAGCATTTAATTATCTGTAGCAAGTGCTTCAAGTCCTCCTTATTTCAGCAACTAAGGTTGTGTCATTTGGATAATGAAGGTTAGTGATAAATCTTCTAATCCTGATGCCACATTCTACTTAATAGAGTCTAGCTTCTTGAATAATTTGCTCAGCATACAGATTGAATAGATATGAAGAGAAGATAAAAGCCTGCTGCACACCTTTCTTAATTTTAAACCATGTAGGGAGCTCTGATCACCTAGTGGCAAGAAGCTGTGCTGCAAACCGGAAGGAACAAGCTCCGAGGCCACCAGCTGCTCCAGAGGAGGATGGACAATCTCCTTCCACGTGCTAAACTGCCTCTGAAAATCTGACAGAAGGTCAGGTATAGGTTGGTTTGGACTCTAATGTACACAACAACAAGAACAGTGTTCTCTTTCTCTGTTTGCATGAAAGCCTCTTGATACAGGTTTCACATAAGCACAATTAAATGTTCTGGGATTCCCATCCTTCTCAGTGTAAGATAAAACTTTGGACTAAGTGAGTGTCAAATGTGAACATGCATACAATAATTGGAAGGGCCTTGTTAAGCAGTATTTTTTTGATCAATACCTAAAGTTCTTTAGTAAGTCCAGAGAGGACCTAAGAATATATCTTTATAATAAGATCCCAGGAGACGCTGATGCCACTGGTGTAAGACAACATCTTTGCCCTACACCACTGATTCTTCTAACTCAACTGAGCAGATCCAGGTGTAACTATCTCACTTGCAAGTTCTGTGATTCTCAGAGAGACCTATGAGTGGCATTCAAAATTCTCTGACTTATGTATCATGTGTTCAAACTTGAAAGTAAATGTTCTTTTTCAGTTCTCATGGGAAGGCTTGAATGAAATTCCACTGTCACAGGAAGTGTGGCTGGGACTGATGGCTTTTTCTAGACAACCTCACTCACATCTTTCACCTTTTACAACAAAAATACCTTGACTTCATGAAGTTTTACCACTCTGCACTAGATCTTCACATGGTCACACATGAAGGTGGTAGTTGTTGTTAACTGTCGAGTTGGAACCAACCCATAACTTACCCTCTGGTGGGTGTTTCCCCCCCACCCCCAGAGGCGGTTAAGAGCAAGGGAGGAGATTGCCAATCCTTCTCCCTTGGAGCAGCTGGTAGCCCTGAACCGAATGCCTTCGTGACTGCAGTGCAGGACTATGATTCTTATGTAAATTATATATAATATTTTGTACTAAAAAACAAGGGGAAGAAATCAGCACCAGGGCAGAACCCTTCCCCTAGGACTTCGCATCAGGCAGCAGCCCATACTTAATCAGCATTGCTCCGATGTTCTCTCAGGCAGGCCAATCTGCTGGCCACTTCTCCATCCTCTACCTCTGATCCTCTGACATCTAGACCCCTATGCAAGCATCCTATTTCCCAGATTCAAGTATATCCTCTAAACTGGGATTTTGACATTTGACTCTAGTTCCTTTCTGCCCCTTCTTAGCTCAAACTCCAGGCAAGGAAAAATGTGCAGTAAAAACACAATTTTTCTGCCATTACTTTCAACCTCATGAATTATGTATTGGCCTCTGCATCTCATAGAGATAGAACAGTAAACTCAGGCAATGCCCAGGAATGATCAGGAAGTACATGTCCCAGACAAAGCTAACAAGGCTACCATCTGGAATATAAATAATGAAAGGGAGAGGGGAGAAGGCCAAGACAACACAGAAGCAAGAATCCAATGAATGGTGTAGCAGATGGAATGAATTAGTGATAGAAGCATAGTTGGTATCTACCACTTACTTAATGTGCAAAAACAATACAACTACTTACCAACAATTAAGTAAATGCAACCACTTTGGGAAATTAATTTGGTTCCCAAGGTAAGGCCTCCTCACTTCATCTTTCTGCATCTAATTCCCTCTTTTATAAACATCGACAAAAATAGCACTTATATAGTAAGACATAAAAGTTGTTCTACTAGTTGCTTCAAGAAAACACAAATATATTTACATTTCAATCCATGGAGTACTAGATTTACAGGGAAAGAGAATACCAACCCATCCTCTAAGCTGAAGACAGAAGAGAATGATTAATATCTTGATCTCACTAACACACTCCTAAGACTAATAAGCTTTTAAAACACTTCCTTTTTTTAACTTTAACACTTTCAGGATATTTTTGGCTCAGATTAACTTTGAATAGTTTCTTTAAAATTTTAAGCCCATTGTATTCTGTCTTGTTCCCACAGCGGGTGAAAGCTGTTAACTCTTCTCTAAAATGCACACTATCACTGTGCACATAATGAATACATAAACCTTTAGCCTTTTTCATCTCAGGCTTAACAATCTCAGTCCTTTGGACTTTGCCACAAAGTTACCCTTCTCGTTATGGTTTACATGTTGATTATAGGAGATAACTATTATATCCAGCTAATAATAATCACAATAGTCATTCAAGTCATTGATGTTTTCTAGGAGCTCCATTTATACCTATTTGCATTTAACTTAGTGCTTTTAAAACAGGCTCAACTTGATGTTGACCAGCATAAACTATAAATATAGTCATTTAAAATTTTAACTCTTAAATTTAGAACAATACTATAATATGTCAGGTGTTTTGTGTTTTTTGGGCTTTTTTTAATCATCTCTATCTTTGACCTTTCTGAACTTCATTCTGTTTCATGGGAATTCTCTTATTATTTATTAATAAGTTAGAAAATAAATCCTTTTCCCTTCAGGTTTCACCTAGATGCTGCTGTAGACAACGTGCTGTGAACATATCCCTGACTAGTGCTTCTCCAAATACATCTGAGGAACACATGCAGTATAACCACCGAGAGTAAGTTTGTTGTTGGATTTTTTGTTCATTTTCTTTTTTTTAATTTAATGAAAGTTTACAGAGACTTAGGTTTTCCAATCATTCACTGTTGCACTTTTCTCCCTGCCCACCCCTTCCCCCCAATTCACTCTTCTCCTTGAAAAGTAAAAGAGAAACTTTTTCATTATTATGCAAGTCCTCCCCCCAAGTCTATTCCACTATGCAGCCTTCATTCTAGACTCCTGTCATGACAATAATACCTAATCACATATCCCTTTTAAACAGTTCTCTCCCTCATCTGTTTCAATGCAGTAGAAAGCAAATTCTTAGACTTAGCTCCAGCCTTGTCGAATAGAGTTAGAAGGGAGGAACAAAACATATGAGTCTCTATTTTCATTATGCACTTTGGGTTTGTTTTTTTAAAAGAATATTTTACTCTGTTGAGATGAAATCTTACCTAATTCTTGAGCACATTTGGAGGGAAAAAAGGGAAGAAAGAAAAAATACCAGTGGCGTCTGCTATCCTTGTGAAATACCTAAAGACCAAATGCTGCCAAGACAGCTCTGGTGCCCCACTGGATGGGCCGCCCCAGGTCATGACCATCTACAATGATGATTAATTACATGCTCAACTCCTCCATGGGCTTCCATGAAAGCTAGTGGTGTATATTCTGATTAACAGTGACTCTATAGGACAGAGTTGAGATGCCCAGAAAGTTTCCAAAGCTAAAATCTTAATTTAATAGAAGCAGGATGCCACCGTTTTCTACTGTAGGGTGGCTGTTGGGTTCAAACTACTTAATTTTCAGCTAGCATTTAATCACTTATTCAATTTTACAGTTGTTGTTGTTGTTATGTGCCATCGAGTCACCTGTGACTCCTGGTGGCCCTATATGTACAACAGCTCTGAAGCCTGTCCCGTTCTGAGCCAGTCTCACTGACTCCTAAACACCTAGCCCCATTGCCCCAGTTACTGTGTCGATCCATCTCATCTGTGGTCTTCCTTCTCTTGCATTGTTCTTCCACTATTCCAAACATGCTATCTTTCTGCAAGGATCTGTCCTTCCTGGCCACATGCCCAAAGTGTGTGAACTGGAGCTTCAAAATCCTAGCCTCCAAGGAAAAAACTTGGTTTCACCGTCTCCAAGACAAACGTATTTATTTTCTTAGCAGTCCATTGTATGTTCAAGACTCTTCTCCAGCAACACAACTCAAAAGCATTGATTCTTCTTCTGTCATCTTAGTCTCTGATGAATAGCAAGTAATTATAAACATCATGGCCTTATCAAGTGCACCAGTAGGTGCCAGTCGGGCCCCTCATTTTAAACTGTTAGTGAGCTCTGGTGGCCTAATTGTAAGGAGTTGTGTTACCACACTGAAGGCATGTGGTTCAAATCCATGAGTTACAATAGGGGAGAAAGATGGGCAATCTTCTCCCACATAGTTACTGTATCTGAAAACCTGCTGGAAGGTCAGCTTTAGGTTAGTTTCAATGTCTTAAATTATTGTTACTGTTGTGTACATCAAGTAAAAATCAACTCATAGCTGACTCTCCAGAGGGTTTTCAGAGGCAGTTAATTGCACAGAAGGAGATTGCCTCTCTCCCTTGGTGCAGCTGGTGGATTCGAACCATGTACCTTTGGGCTGCTGATGCAGTTCCTTACCACTAGTTCACCCGAGTTCCCTAATGTTTTAAATTAGGGATATTTAATTTGGATAGGAATTACATAGCTGATAAATTTTAAAATGACATCCATTTTATCTCTTTGACCTGTCACAGAACACGTTATCAGTAGAGAAGAGTATGTTCCTTATAAATATAGGACTTGACATTAGAGAAATTTATCTTAGACCTTTTTCTGGTAGAGACATCAACTTTGCTTTCTGTAGTTTTTATTGTTCAACTCTTTTTCTTTTAAAATGGCTTTCTTCCAGTCTTCTGATAGCTCCTTATTCTTTCAGGAATATCAAACTTATCAGTTAGGAATTCAAGAGAATTTTACAAAGTAATCTTTCACCAACTACTTTTCATGACTGGATTGATTTCTCAACTTCTCAAGACTTACATACCCAGAATTATGTGCACACTTAGCCTCAGAAATAGAATCCTATAGAGACTGTCCTACACAATCTCTGTGAGTCAGAATTGACTTGATGGTAGTACATTTGGTTTGAATCTGTGAGTGTATATGTATGACTTCGAAGCATGAGTGACATCCACTTCATAAACAACCTGCCTCTGGATATACTATGAACTTTGAGAAACGACAATAGTTACAGACAGGCTTCAGGACTTTTGTTCATAGGGTCACTGCGCATAGTGCTCAGCTCAACGGCAATCAACAACAATAACAACAATAACAACGACAATAATAATATATGTATGACAGTTTGATACCTTATTTGATATGCCACCAGAGTGCCTCTTTGAATATATATAAAATATATATAAGATATAGATAAAATATATATAAATAAAATACATGTAAATAAATTATATCCATAAATAAATTTTATATAAATAAATTCTATATATAAATAAATTTTTATATATATATAATCAAAGCTCTGATGGTAGGCAGGCATATAAAATAAGGTATCAGACTATCAACCAAAAGGTCAATAGTTTAATCCCACCAGTCCCTCTTTAGGAGAAAAATGAACACTCCCTTCCCATCAAGATTTACAACCTCATAAGCACAATGAAGGATCACTGTGAGTTGGAATCAATATAATGGTAGTTCTACACATGTTTATGTATGTGTGTGTGTGTGTTGCTGGTGTGTATCATCTAGTAAAAACCAATCCATACCCAACCCTCCAGTAGGTTTTCAGAGGCTGTAAATCACACAAAAGGATACTGCCCATCTTTCTCCTACAGAGCAGCTGTTGGATTAGAACTGCCTGCCTTTCAGTTAACAATTCAATTCCTGACCCACTAGATCACCAGAACCACCAGAGCTCCCTGTATGGTTATGTGTATGTATATGCACACACATTGCCTGTCTTACCATGATGCATTGATATATACTGGGAAACAAAGCAATACATTTTTATTGTGTGTTTGTTTGTTTTTAATTTACAGAAGTCACCTAGAGTTACTAGTAAATGAAGTGATGAATGATGTTCTCAGCTGTTGACTGAAAGGTTAGTGGCACAAACCTACTACCTGTTCTGTGAGAGAAAGTGCTGGCATTCTCATCTAAAAAGATTACAGCTTAGAAAACCCTATGGGGACTTGTATTCTGTCCTGTAAGGTCACTATGAATTGAAATAGTGGCATACTAAAACAATGTATTCAATTAACATATATTAGGTACAACAGGTACTTGCCCTAACTCTCAGAGTTAGCCTATCTTAGAATTTTCATTTGCTTGTTAGGTCCAGGATTGGTGTAATAACAATTGAAACTTCGACTGGAATGGGATTGATCAGAGAAGGCCTCACAGACATAACCAACACCAAATCATATGAATGATAAAAATCGCCAGGTACAAGAAAAATTTTGCCATTATTCCTGAACACTTAGCAGAACCGAAACTTGAATGGGATGCCACCTCTCTGAAGGCCCAAACCACAACCCCAAAGGTGTGTCTCCTTAGTTTTCTGAATTTGTTATCTGGCAGCATTTTTTTTCCCATCCCTACTGTTATTTTTTAAAATGAATTTTAATGAAAGTTTACAGAGACTTAGGGTTTCCAGTCATTCATTATTGTACTTTTCTCCCTGCCTACTCCCTCTCCCTCAATTCACTCTTCTCCTTGAAAACTAAAACTCTTTCATTGTTATGCAATCCCTCCCCTCAAGTCCACTCCACTGTTCAGCCTTCATTCTGGACTCCTGTCATGACAATAATATCCAATCATATATCCTTTATAAACAGTTCTCTCCTTCATCTGTTTCAATGTAGCCTACATCATTCTTCCGCTTCTTCTGTCTTCCCTCAAACTTGATGTCAGTCTTTTTACAACAATGGCCCTGTGCAATATTTGTCCTTTTGTGACTGAGATATTTCACTCAGCATAATGTCCTCTAGGGTCATCCGCTTTGCATAATATTTCATGAGTTCCTTGGTTTTCAATGTGGTATCTGGCAGCAATTTTAAGAGATAAATTTTTATCCGTAGAATTTTATCCAGAGAAACTTAACCTCAGTAAAGTAATTGATTCATTCACAAAAACATCTAATAAGTGAGGAAAAAGGTTCACGCCTGTCTCCAGATCTTAAGCATTCTCTTCCTGCTACTCCCTGCTGCCTTTAATGTATGTTTTACAAAGGCTCTGATTACTCACAAGAGCTCACTTGCTCTCTCTTTATGCTTGTATTTTGTCCCTATTTTCTATTTCCCTACATAAAATTGGTCCTCGCAAAAGACTAATTCAACCTTTTCTAGTATTAGAATCTAAAATTCTATATGCCAGTCTCAGTCTATGTCTTTAGTAGGTATATTGGAGAATCATGCCTGAGCTTTTAAAGAGGATTTAAAAATGAACAAATCTTTCAATACCTTTAAGCCTATAGATGGAAACAAGGAAGACTCTATCAGATAATCTTGATAGAGTGGGATCACAGAAATGAGAAGCATCTATCAGGGCAATTATAAAAATTTACAGGAGAAACAGCAGCCAGCCCTCTTATTTAGAAATTCACCTACAATTAAAAAGCTTTCAAAGTTGTATAGAATTTTCATAGACTATTAACCACATTATCTAAAGTATAGTGTAAATGGAGTCACAAAGAGATAGATGATGTGAGTATAAGTAGACCCACTTTCCTGATTCTTAACAATTATTTTCAGTATGACCCTGTCCCCAAACAGCTATGTATGCAGGTCCTTAAACAATCCTACCGCTACCATGATATTTTTTTAGCAGTGTATGCACCACTTTAGCATTTGTAACTCCATGGTTCCACAAGAGTTCTTTTTTTTGGGGGGTAGGGTTCCCCCCAGTTATAATCATCTTATTAATAATTACTTTTGTGAAAGCATATAAGCCAGCTAGTTCATGCCTTATGCCTTACTATTCCTAATTTCTAATTTGCCCATCTCTATCCAACCAGTACTCTGAGGGAACAAGTTTGTCTTTTTTGTTGAAGGATTATCTGTTCAACTTGGAAGCTTTGAGCATCTGCAATCACAAGCAAAGATCAGTCCGAAGTAAGGATCAGGTTGTAACAATCTACCCTAGCTCACAGCATGGATCATCTTCTCTTCATCTGCTTAGGTTCTGGTCAAGTCACCCCAGCATCCATGGCTAGGTTTAAATGGACACCTATCGTAAGCTCAGAAGCTCACACGCCTCCCTGTGCTCCAGTGGTCTCCTCACTCAGCCCTAGCTCCAACGTGAGGCCAAGTGAAGTCAGCCAGCCATGGGTCCTCCTGACTCCCTGCTGCTCCAGACTCCCTGCTGCTCCAGCCAACAACCCTTTCCTGCTCATCATACAACTGTGCATGCTAGGTGGGCAGCGCTGAAGGAACTCGTCCAACCTCAGCCTGTTTCTCTATTGTTGTATTCCTCACACTTTCACTCCTGCACTGGAGTTCTCAGTGAAGCCTGAAGAGACATTGCACACAGTTGCAGCGTAGAGTCAGAATTTGAACCTAATTCTTCTGATATTTTATCTCTGCTATCCTTTTTTGAAAATGGGCACAATCGTACCAGAACCAGGTAAGGGAGAGAACATCAGAAACTGGAATCCAAAATGGAGGCTTTGGGGAAGAACAGGATGAACTTGTAAGAAACACAAGTTCACAGAAAGAGCTGTCAGAAAGTAGGCCAACAGGCACTCAATTTTAATCGTCCCACACAAAGAAATTCATCAGTTCGATGTAACAGGCAGCGGGAAGTGGGATCTTTATCCTTAGCTACATTCTCTAGAGAATAAAATGTTCTTAGTTTAAGTGGAACTTTGGCAGAATTAATAAATACAGTTTACTAGAGAGAAAGAGAAAAAGTAAAGGAGGGACAACCAAACTCTCCCCCAGATTTGAGAACCAAGAATGTCTTTGGACATTGACAGAGGCCCCCAGGGGAACAGAACTGACTTCACAGAGAACCTCTGGCTCAGAGGAAATACGGGATGAGGTTTTATAGAGAAGCTCAGAAAAGAAGCTTAATATGTATAAAGCTATGTTGTTGTTGTTGTTGTGTACTGCCAAATGGTCTGACTCCTCCAGTGGGATTTCAGAGGCAGAAAATGGCACAGGAGGAGACTGCCCATCCTTCGCCTGTGGAGTAGTTTGTGGATTTGAACCATGTGCCTTTGGGTTGACAGTACAACTTCTCACAGATTTATTCATTTATATCTTTTTTAATGGAGTTATATGTTTATTGTGCAGCACAGACATTGTCCAAGTTGTTGTTTTTGTTAAGTGTCATCAAGTCAAGCACGACTCATAGAAACTCTATGAACAAAAAACTGAACCCTGTACTATAACTATCATTATTTCTCTATGTTCATAGAGTTTCCAGAGGCATGTGGTTTAGGAAGTGGCTGCTACTTCTGCTTCCAAATCTGAAACAATCTGGGAGCTCCACCAAACCTTGTCCACAGTGGCTGACCATTATGGCATTTTGACACACCAATGGCACAGTGTTCAGCATCACAGCAAACCCAAGTTGCTTCAGTACAGCAAATTGACAGACCAGTACTGTACCACTTAAAAAAAATGTTCATCTCAAACACAATTAGCACCTTGTTGTTGTTGTTGTTGTTATAAATATTTAATTTATTTACAGTCTACAGTTATGAACAAACCCTGTAAAATCCATTATATTAAACAACTTGAGGTACATACAATGGTCAGTAATAATAAATGGATGTTACCTTGCAATATTACTATTATTGTATCATTGTATAAAAGATGTTTTGATGCATCTAAAAGTTTCTTTAATATGTTCTGAACACACAGAAGAGTACACTATATACTATGACAAACATTTGACCAGCACTCAATGTGAACTGTACCTTACTGCTCCAATTTATATATAAACTTGATGTACTGTCAACCATAATCCAAGGACTGTCTGTGTTATCTATGATAGGAGACACGTTGAGAACCCTGTTGGTGCAATGGTTAAGCACTCAGCTGCTAATTGAAAAGTTGTTGTTGTTAGGTGCCATCAAATCAAGTATGACTTATAGTGACCCTATGGATAAAAGATCTAAACCCAGCCCTGTCCTTTACCATCCTCATACCTCCTAACACTCAAAAGCCCATTGCAGCAGTAACCATATCAATCCACCTGGTTAAAGGTCTTCTTCTCCTTTGCCAACTCTCCACCCTTCCCAACATCATGTCCCTCTCCAAAGAATAGCCCCTTCTAGCAACATGTCTCAAGAATGTGAGGAAAAGCCTCATCATTCTTGCCTCCAAAGAGCGCTTCGGCTGCACCATCTCCAAGACATTTCTATTCATTTTCTTGGTCCATGGGGTGTTCAGTGTTCTTCTCCAACACCACAGCTCAAAGGCTTCAATTCTTTTTTCTTTAATCTTATTCCAGGTCACAGTTGCATAGCTAGTTATTGGAAAGACTGTGGCCTGAATCAGATGCACTTTTAGTCCTCAAACTGACATCACTACTCCTCTATAATTTGAAATCATCCCTAACTGCAGATTTCCCATTGCAATGCATCTCCTTATTTCCTGACTGTGTGTATCAAGGCTATTATTAATTGTGGATTCAAGCAAGATGAAGCTGTTGATAGTGTCAATATTCTCTCTATCTATCACGACACTGCCTACTGGTCTAGTGGTGAGAATTTTTGCTTTCTTGATATTGAGACACAATCCATACTGAAGGCTGCACTTCTTGATCTTCTGCTTCAAATCTTCCTTACTTTCAACATGTATCGTCTACATAATGCAGGTTATTGATGAGTCTCCTTTCAATTCTGATGACACATTCCTCTTCATAGAGTCAAGCTTCTTAGATAGTTTGCTCAGCACATAGATTGAACAGATATGGAGAGAGAATACATCCCTGATGCACTCTTTATCCAGTTCCAAACCATGCAGTTTGCACTTGCTCTGCTTACACAAAACAGCCTCCTGCTCCAGGTATAGGTTCCTCACGAGCACAATCACGTGCTCTGGGGTTCCCATTTTCCTCAGTGTCAGCCACAACTTGTCATGATCCACACAATCACCTTTGTACAGTCAAGAAAGCACAAATAGACATTCTTCTAGTATTTTCTTACTCCTTACTTTCAGCCAGGATCCATCTGACATCAGCGATGATATCGCTGGTGCCACAGCCTCTTCTAAATCTCACTTGAACTTCTGGCAATTCCCTATCTGTGTACTGTCCAAGTGAGTTTTGAATGATTTTCAGCAGTATTTTGCTTGCATGTGATATCAATGATATTGTTTGATAATTTTCACATTCAGTTGGATTACCCTTCTTGGGAATAGGAACAAATATAGACCTCTTCCAATCCGTTGGCCAGACAACTATCCTCCAAATTTCCTGGCATAGACAGGTGAGTGCATCCAAGGTGGTGTCTGTTAATTGAAACAAGTCCTGGAGCCTTATTTTTTTGCTAATTCTTTCAATGCAGCTTCTACTTTCGCTTTCATTACCATTGGCTCCTGTTCATATGGTACTTTCTGAAATTTTTCATTGCCAATCAATTTTTTTCTGGTACAGTGGCTCTGTGTATTCCCTCCATCTCTTTTGATGCTTTCTGGGTCTTTCAATATATTGCCCACAGCATCTTACTTGAAAGGTAGGTGGTTCAAATCCACCAGCCATCCTGTGGGAAGAGGATATGGCAGCATGATTCTATAAAGACTTAATAGGCCTGGAAAGCCTATGGAGCAGATCTTCCCTGTCACAGACCATGAATATGAGTTAGAATCAACTTAATAGCAATGAATTTGTGAGTACTTTGGTTTGTTTGGTTTGGTATTATTTATTAGACTTTAGAAGATTTATCAACGGTCTGTGGCATGACACAATCTTACTTTTCTTGCAGAAAGCTGATACTTAAAGCACTTACTGATCAAACTCAAAGTTCAGTTCACTGCCATAGAGTTGGTTCCAACACACAGCAGCATTCCATTGGGTTTCTGAGGCTGTCAATTGCCATGGGAGGAGGAAACCCTTCCCTTCTTTCTATTGTAGAGCTGCTGCTAGATTTGAACCACTCATGTTACACAGCCTCTGGGTTAGACTGGCAGCTTACTGTGGGAAGCACAAGCACTCCCCCTATAGAGATACTTGCATAACAATCCAGTGATAAAGGAGTACAGCAGCTGACTAGTTCCAAGTGATTATCCAGTTATGGATCTCAATGAACTTCTTTTTTTATCATTTTCTTGTGCATCCTCTAAATTCACAACTAATTATCTTGAGGCTACACCAATATTTTTGCTTCCTCCTTTCTGCATTACTTATTCATCAAATGTCACAAAGCGGCTAACAACTCCCGACAGATGTATTAAGAATGCAAGAAAAGAAATGCCTAGGTTCTGAAAGCCAAATGCATGAAACAACTAGAAAATAGTACTTCATGTTTGAACAAAGCAGAATTATGAATATTTTGATTGTTCTTGCTGATGGAATAGGGACTTAAATAGCAACAAGATGTCATTATTAGGGGAAAAGCTGTGGTGATAAAATGGTTAAAAGTTTGGCTGCTAATCAAAAGGTCAAACCATTATTGTAGAGTGAGTATAAGGATAGAAGAGGGGTGGGAGACAGTGGAAGCAGAAGGATGAGGATGTGCAGAAGGAGGGGAGGATTAATCATGGGTTGTACAATTTGATGAGTGGGGTGGATGAGAGGACTTGAAAGAATCTGTTCTCTAAAACAATGTTTTCAAATTTTGTAAATAAACTAGCTTTAATTTTTTTTTAAAAAAAGGTCAGTGGTTTGAAATAACCTGGATTTCCACTGATTAACTGAATTGACCAGGTTGATCCACACTGTTAAAGACACAGCCTAGGGAAACCTGTGGGGTGATTCTGCTCAGTCATAGAGAGTTGCTAAGTGTTGGCATCAATTCAGTATACAATACGATTTAAAGATCTTGTAATGTAAAAAGTAACCTCTAAGCTACCCTTAGCAATCAGGAGATGCACAGAATGTTGAGGAGTTAAAAGAAAAATCTCTACAGCAAAGAAGAAGATATAAACAAAGGTTAGAAGTGACACTGGAGGGAGACTTTGAGTGGACAGTTTCAGGCGATGGGTTCATTACAGTGGGCTTATTGGGTGTAATACAGAGTGAGACGTTCTATTCGCATGGTTGAATGCTTTGATTAGGTGCCTAAAGTGGGCTTCTTGGAATGACATTCCACATTGAAAGTAAACAAGCAAACTCACTTTGAACACGAGATATCAAAAGGTCTCATTCAAACTCAGGTTTCTGTGCTGCAGGTTTAAAAAAGCTTCCTCTCACTTAACTACTCACCCCTCTTTGCTTTATCTGGCCTCTGGGGTTGCTATTTCTGTCTGCCTCTGACACTATTTAGTTCTTCCTAATAGATTTAGCTGACTTTTTCCAGTAAAGAATTGACTGTCTGCCAAGCTGCCCACAGAACATGCCAGACTCAGCCTCTCTTTCTCATTGTTACTGTCCTTTTCAGCATTTCATAGTGAGTGTGTTTTTGTTTGGTGTGTTTTTTGTTTGTTTGTTTGTTTGTTTTTTATCCACTTCCTTCCTTGTTGAATTCCTTTATTAGTCCTTTGGTTATTGACTCTTTCTTCTCTTTGCTTCCATTCTCTCCATACATAGACTTTGTTGATAGACCAGCAGCCAATATTATTTTTCCCCCAACCTTATCCAATTCAGAATTTAAGGAAATAGCAGAGGAGAATTAGACTGTAAATATGGTTAGCTAGAATTATTCTCTTAGACAGATAGAGCCTCAAGTTCGGGATCCACAGCTAGACAACTTCTTACATCCTTCCATAATGGGTAGAACAGGGATTCTCAAACTTTAGCAGTCATCAGAATCACTAAAGAGCTTGTTAAAATAGATAGCCGTACTCATTTCTCATTTGGGGAGTTCTGCAGTGGGGCTCTGCTGGCCTACTGGTACGGAGTTGTGCTGCCAACCCAAAGGTAAGCGGTTCTAATGCAACAGCGTCTCCACAGGAGAAAGAGAAGCCATCCCTTCCTGTGCAAATTACAGCCTCTGGGAAATTCACTGGACAAGCAGAGGGGCCTGAGAATCTGCATTTATTACAATTCCCTGGGACGCTAATGATAGTGGCCCACAGTAGAGTAACCACTGCAGTGGGTACAGCTGGGGAGGACGAAGGCTCACCAGTGCTTGGGCAGCTGGGCAGAGGACTCAACAGCGGGCAGAGTTCCATTCCTGATCATAGCCACAAAAGTGTAGGCAAGGTATCCACAAGGTATGCTGGGGACCAGGCAGGAAGAGAGGGGGAAAACATGGAAAGCTCTGTATTTTGACTTTCTGAGAAATACTGAAGACAGCTCTGTACTGTATCACCCAGCCTCCAATGTGCACTCATGGAGAGAAGCAGCAGAAGGGAACTTTCAGGATTACTTTGATTTCTTCCCAGCTCCCTGAGTCCTCTGTTTATCTCTCTCCGTCCTTGGCCACCTTTCCCTTTCTACCCCACACCCAGTGGATGATTCAGCTCCCTTTCTTCTGCCCTCCTCCTCCCTACTGCACTGCCATCTGTTTTTCTAATGATGGCAGAAGAGGAGCTATTTTGTTAGCTTCCACCACAACAAAGTACACTCTATGTGCTAACATTGTTCTTGATACACTCTGACTGAGATTGCCCTTTTTTATTTTATTGCTATCATTTCCCCCACCCAGTTTTCTCTTTTTTTTTTTTTTCCAAACTCCACCCATTACCACTCTTTGGCCTCATAGACATCCTGATTTCCCAGAACTAGATCAAGAGACCCACAGGGAAACAGAAGAATAGAGGGCTTACCGTGCATTTGGGCTGCGTGTGTGTGGTAGAGAAGGGAGGGAGGGTGTGAGAAATCAGTGGCAGTAAAAGGCTCTCCCTGCAGCACAAGAGGAGCCAGAAGAACCCAAGCACTGCTGCTAAGTGGTCTAATCCTTTCCAGTGAGGGATGTGAATGACAAAACCTATCACGAGACTATAATATTTATATTTGTCACTGGCTATTCACGGGACAAGGAGACCTGAAGGCAGAGTGGCTAATGAGTCAGATTGCTAACCTAAACAAATGTCAGTGGTTCAAATTTACCAGTCCCAGAAATATGAGAGGTCTCATCCCATAAATACTGACAACCTTTGAAACCCAGTGGAGAGTCTCAATGATTTAAAATCAACTCAACAACAGTGGATTTGATTTCCAAGATGAAAGGGCTTGAATAGAGGTGAGGTCAGAACCATTGCTCCTTGTTCACATCAGGATTCCAGCAAGTCTCTGCTTTCTCTTGACTGCGTCTTCTAATAATAACAACTCCAGTTAACCTAGCTTCAACAAAAAAGGAATACTTTCACTGAGCTAGATTGACAAAGTTGCCACAAAAATGAGCTCAGACATAACAATCGTTAGGAGGGTGCTGCTGCTGCTGTTGTTGTTGTTGTATACCATCAATCAGAACTGACTCATAGCTGACCCTCAAATGGGTCTTCAGAGACTGCCCGTATTTCCCTCTTGGAACAGATAGTGCATTCGAGCATGGCTTTGAGTTGGCAGGGCAACTCCTTACCATAAACTCTCCACAGGAGGGTACAGGACTGGACAATGCTCTATTCTGCTATACACAGGGCCATTATGGATGGGAACACATTTGAGTACCTAATAATAACCACAAGAAGGGATTCAGAGTATCTGCAAGTCCTCCACTGGAAGAAGAATCCACTATGTAGAGTATATAGAATTTTAAAATTTTTTCATAAATATATATACACGTATATATACATACATACACATAAACATATATATATACACAAACATATATACACATATATATACATATATACACACATATATGTGTATATATATGTATATATATATATATTTATGTAGTAACATCTTATTGTTTGTAGATATCCTTGAAATAAATTGTGATTCACAATGAATGACCTTACGTACAGGAGACCAAAATCTTGCCCAATCCTATGTTATGCTCACAAGCCCTGCTGAGCCGGTTCTTGTAGTCACTATGACAATCCATCATTTGGAGTATCTTTCTATTTTTCCTTGATCAACTTGGTAACATAAAAGTAGAAGGTAGTGAAGGTAAATTTGGATTAGCTGCTCTGTGGGAGAAAGATGGACAGTCTCCTCTTGTGCTATTTCCAGTCTAGGAAAGCCAGTGGAGAGTCAGTGATGAGCTGGTTCCAACTCGACTGCAATGAATGTGAGAGGTTATTTTGGCTTTTCTCTAAGAAGTGGCAAAAAGAGGCCTGCTGGACTCAGGCAGTCATTGAAAATGAGTGAAGCCCACCATGCAAGAAGGCACAGGGGGAAAGGAGGACCGTATTGAAACAATAGCTGCCTTTCTGAAGCTGTAGCTACTATTCAGATCCAGCAAAGCATTGCCATATAGTGTCCATAGAGTTTTAGCTTTATTCATTGGGTGTGAAGGAAGCTGGGGGAGGGAGAGAGAGAAAGAATTTATATACACACATACTACTTTTATGTGAAATACCAAATTTTTAAACGTTGACAACCAAAATAAGTCTTCAGATACCATGTTAGTGGACCTGTCTGTGGGCTACTTGTCTGTAAATTTAGGTGTAACTAAGATCATCCATAAGAAATGTACTTAATGGGTGGCAGGTATGGCACATGCCCCAGGCACCACCTAAAGGCAAGGTACCACTGAGCTCTATGAGCCACTGCCAGCTATGAGAGGTCACCAGGAAAAATTAAACGAAAAGAATTATTGCTTTCAAGTAGATTCTAACTCATGGTAACCTTCCAGGACAGAGTAGAAATGCTTCACAGGGTTTCCAAGGCTGCCCACTAGCTTCTCCATGGGAGAAGCACTGGTAAACTTCTGTGTGATTTACTGCCTCTGAAAGCTCTCTGGAGGGTCAGCTATGAGTTGGTGATGTCTTGATGGCACACAACGACAATTCTGTATAGAAGCATGCAGCATCCTTCTCCCATGGAACTACTAACAGTTTTAATCTGCTGATCTTTTAGAAAGCAGTCAACTCACTATACTGAGTTCCTCTTGAAAGAGAGAGAGTGGAAAGAAAATTACTTTGAACCCATCGCAGCCTAATTTTTATCATTTAGAGTGAGGAAAGTGCAGTGATAGTTTTCCTGTAATGTCATATGTTAAGTAAAAAATTAAAGAGCTTGGCTTATGTTTCCAAATTGATAGTATGGTAAAGTTATCTAGAAGATAAACATCAGGTGTTCAAATTTCAAAAGCTCCTTGCTGTCGAGTCATAACCGACTCCTAGCTGACCTTCCGTTCTGTTTCAAATGAGGTTAAATTGCCTGGAAGGAGACTATCTATATTTCTCCAGAGAACCAGGTGGGAGAGTCAAACTGCCAGAGAAGCTTTGCCTTGGGCTGGCAGTGTTGCTCCCTCTGGCTCTGCCTGCTGAGCCCGCTAGACCTTTGCAAAGAGCCAAAAATGCAGTACTTTTTTGCTACAGGTGCTATTTTCCATGGATACCCTCCTGGAGCACACTTAGAGAATTCCAGAATCACAAATAATCCTGATTTGCTTTCTAACTAGTGTCTTCTTTGCAAAGCTAAATGTAAGAAAGGTTAAAGTAAAAGTAGAGGAAGTGACAGTTGTGGGGAGAGTGGGATGTTGGTTTTGATGAAGTCAGATCCCTGTGGGTTGGGTGGACCAGAGATGAGCAGTGTGGGTTTGCAGAGGGAGAGGGCCACTTACCTCACATGATTGGATGCATTGGACCAGCGAGGGGTCTGGGTACCACTGCAGCCTCCCAGTGCACACGATGTTCTAAAGGGGAAGAAGAAAGGATGGTAAATACAGACACTTGCTCAGTGAATGAGGAGGCAAATCCTGAGTTTGCAGCCCCATTCCAAACCCAGACATGAGTGGTGAGACTCTCACAGCACCTGATAGAGTCTCAGTTCTCTGGCATTTCCCACGGAAATCTGCCTAATCCTGAGAGACAGTGTCAAGACAGAAACTCTTAGTAAACTACTGGATTTGTCCTCTTCAAAATTCCCTTCTCTACTCATAGGGTCCCAACATTTCCAGTGATGTGGACATAACTGAAAATGCACTTTAGCTATTACAATACTACATTTTATTCAGTTTTATTCCATCTTTGTTCAGCTTGTTTGGAAATTTTCTTATTGGATCATGTTATAAGAAATGGTGGGATGGTGACATTGATTGACCAGCAATCACTATCTATAAAGGATCAGACTGGCAATGGGAGACCCAAAGGACAGACAGAAAACATGGGGAGCATAAGTTGATGTGAATGAGGCTGGAATAATTAACAAAAAGAGAATCAAACTAATTGCACAACTTGATGAGTTTAATCAACCTCACTAAAGTACAGATGTAGGAATTGTTATATACTCAATTACCATAAAAAATTTAAAAAAGGATACTGTGAGGATTTAGCTGGTTTTTGTTCTGTTGTACATAGGGCTGCTAAGTGCCATAGTTATGTGGTTTAAATCCACCAGCTGCTCCTTGGGAGAAAGATGGGCAGTCTCCTCCTGTGTGATTTACTGCCTCTGAAAAACCACTGTAGGATAAGTTATTGGTCGCTTCCAACTCAATGGTACCCAACAACAACAGCAAAAACAGCAAAGGATTTAAATGCCAAGAAATATACGTGCATGAGAAATATCTCAACTGAACTGGGTCTCAGAAATTCTGTGTCCTATGATGTGAGTGGCCAAGTGAAGTCTGAAGCTGAATTACACTTTCTGTAACTCTTGTTAGCATCACTTATCTCCTGTAGGGAATAGAAGGGTGTCCACAAATACAGCTGATGTGAAACTACTGGGACTTAAAACAGTGCCAACTTCAAAACTGATGCTAGTGCAAGCACATCATGAAACACTATTGACTGTCTCATTCCAAACAGCCATGTTCATGGAATAGTCTATGGAAACAAACAGTCAGTCATGAACTCTGTTGAAGTAATAATAACAACTCATTTTTCACTGATCTTTCCCTTTTGAAAGTTTTTATTTCAAAATTTTAAAAGATGCACTGTATGGAAAGAGAAATCCCCACTGTAGCGTCTCAAAGACAAAATGAAGTCTCTCTCCAAAGTCTGTTACCAATATACACTTTGGCATCCTTTCACGCTCATGTTTTAACTTTGTGCAGCAAGAATTCAGTGCAACAGGAAGAAGAAGAGTACATGATATGATAGGAGCTTTACACATGATGACACCCCTAGTAACTGGAAATCATTTAGAATGTTGTTGGTGCTGTAATTAGTTTGGAGATACTTATTGGAGAGACATGTGTTTACAAGGAGTGCTGGTGGTGCAATGGTTGCTAACTGAAAGGTTAGTGGGTAGAGCCCAACCAGCAGCTTCTGTGGGAGAAAGATGTGGTGCTGTGCACTCATAAATGCCTTAGCCTAGGCAGCTCTATAGGGAACTCTGATGGCCTAGTGGCAAGAAGCTGCACTGCAAACCCGAAGGCACGTGGTTGGAGGCCACCAACTGCACAATGGTAGAAGGATGGGCAGTTTCCTCCCATGAGATTAACTGCCTCTGAAAACCCACCAGAGGGTCAGCTATGGGTTGGTTCCAACTCGATTATAAACAACAACAAAAAGCAACTCTATGGGACAGTTATACTCTGTCCGATAGTTGTCCTATGGGTTGGAATAGACTAGATGGCATACAACAACGTAAGTGGTAATATGAATTTATACCTCCTGGTTATTCATGATAAAGGGAAGCTGTAATTTTTTGTTGTTTTATTTTCTTTAAAATATTTTATACTGGCTTGCTTATAAAGTTTGTATACATTGTTTTTCACACCAAATATTTCTCATTTCTTTTACCCACCCTTCCTTCCACCCATCAAATTGTGCGACCCTATGATTACTGCCCCCACTCGCCCATCCTCACCCTTCTGCTTCCCCCCACCCTCTTAGATCTTCATTCACATTCTACAATAATGGTCTTATACAGTATGAAAACTATAATATTTTATGAGACTGTTATCATACCATTCATTTATAGTTTTCTTAAAAGCGACATAAATAAGTCTACACATATGTTGATTTTAAAAACTCTGAAATTGATTTAGACAGTAACTTGACTTAAGTTAGCATTGCACTAAAAATTATCAAACCGATAAAGAATGTAAACAAGCAATAATGGTGCTCAGTCTACTGGGAAAAAAAAAAGAATTATCCTTCTGCAGTTAAGGTTGTTTAAGCAGAACAATCTGCATATAAACTATGGCTCTGCTAAGTAGAAATGATTATTGTTTATGTTATAAAGCAGGTTTAACTGTAGCTATACTTAGCAGTGGCCATAACTTTTATTATTTAAAATACCATTGCTTTTATACTCTGTTGCTTTTCCTTGATAGAAATAATGGCAAAAAGCACAACAGTTTTTGCCTTTGAAATGGAAACGGAGGACGACTGTATTTCTTTCATAGCACAGCATTGACTAAGGACCCTGATGTTCCCACCTGAATCATTTGATTCAGACCAAATGTATATACTCATCCCTTTCCATGAGCTCAACTTTCTGTGGAACAGGGAGAGCTGAAGATCTAGTCATTACTCCTGGGGAACTGTAATTACACTAAGAGTTCCTGCAGCGCAAGTAGTTAGTGTAATTGGCTACCAGTTGGCAGATTGGAGGTTCTAGTCTACAAGAAGTTGCTCAAAAGATACATCCAGTGATCTACTTCAAGAATATCAACACTGAAAACCTGTGAGTGCCCTGACTGTGTGTCCACGGGAAATCAAATTAATTTGGACCCTACCAATTTATAATATGGTACTTGGGGTGGGGGGGGGGAAGGATTGCTCAGCCCATGAAAAAGGAATTTATAATTTAAAATAATGACACAGGAGGACACTGTCTTATCTTTCTCCCATGGAACTGCTGGTAGATTCAAACCACCTACTTTTAGATTTATATTTATGTGTGTATATATAATTTATATTATACATACATACATATGTGTGTGTGTGTGTGTGTGTGTGTGTGTGTGTGTGTGTGTGTGTATTGGTCAAACATTCTTCTTGGTCTTATAGCCCTGGTGTGTCCACTTGTTGTACAGAGGTAACTTGTGGTTGCTGTGAAGCTGGACACTGTGACACTGATGTGTCAAAAGTGATAATGGTTAACCATGGTGGACAGTGTTGGGTGGAGTTCCCCAATCAAGCTTGGAAGCAGGAGAGACATCCACTTCCGAAATAGCTTGCCTCTGGAAACCCTATGAACCCGAAAAAAGGATGAAAGTTTTACAAGTGTTCATGTCTTTTGTTCATAGGGTGGCTATGAGTTGCCTACAACTTGACGGCACTTAACAACAACGACAACAAAGAGAGAGCTTAGTTGGCCTAGTGGACAGAAAATGATGTTACCAAGCCAAAGGTGGGTGACTTTAATCCATAGCCCACAGGTCTGGTTTTAATTGTTTTTGGTGAAACACTCTTCTACGTTGTATAGCCCTGGTCTGTCCACTTGCTGTACAGAGGTAACTCATGGTTGCTGTGATACTGAACACTGTGACACTGATGTGTTAAATGTGATAATAGGAAAGTCCAACAATGAATGAATGGAAATCCAAAATCTCTGTAGATGTTCATAAAAAAATTTTTAAAAATGTGTTAATAGTCACTCATGGCAGACAGTGTTTGGTGGAGCTCTCTGATTAAAACAAACTTGGAAGCAGGAGTGGCATGCACTTCCAAAATAGCTTGCCTCCAGAAACCCTATGAACCTGGAGAAAAGATGAAAATATACAAGTATTCAGGTCTTTCGTTCATAAGGTCAGTATGAGTTGCCTATGACTCGACAGCACTTAACAACAATAACAACATCTATATTGTATGTAACAACTATGTCCTGAATTGATTTTTAATTTCTTCTCTTAGGAGATGAGAGGAAAGAATGAAGAAGACATTATTGCTATCCTCAAGGAAGTTACAGCATAATGGGGAGTGGGATAACAATAGGAATCCCTGTGGTGCAAACAGTGCTCCAGGCTGCTATGTGAAAGTCTATAGGTTCTAGTCCAACCAGAAGTTCCTCAGAAGAAAGGCCTGGTGATCTCCTTCTTTCCTACAGCAAAAGATCAGTGGCTGTCCCCAAAGGTCCAATTGCCCAGATCACCATGACTGGCCAGCACAAGGTGAACTGTCAGCAGGGTTTTCCCCCTGCTCTGTTTCCTTTCTGTTGGGACATTTCTCTGCTGAAGAAAACATCAATATAAGAGAAAATATCCAGAAGTTCATCTGTGAATTTTCAAATCATTACCTTGAGCGAGGAGTCCTGGGAAAAAAGAGCCTCTGCAAGAATGTGTGAACTCCTAAGAAAGGACAAGAGAGGCTGTGCCAGGCTTCCTTACCTGAAAAGTCAGGAAGGCTCTAACACTCTGAGAAAGTTTCCTTTTCTACTGAGGTAGAGGAGCTGTGACTTTGTAGGAGAATTCTTTTATCTAGAAAGCCAAGATGTGGCCAAGCTCACAACCTCCTACCCTGTTGAAATTGTACAGCCAATGCTCGTGTTTTAAAACCACCAAGGAGAGAGTAGGAAAACTACTTCTTTGTTTCTTACAAAAAGCCCAGAACAAAGCAGTTCAGGGAGCTCAGCCATTTTGGACAATCGTCCTTTGAAGCTCTGCCTAATAAAATTCTTCCCGTTATTAAAGAGGTGTTAGTGGTGATTTACCCCCAGGTAGCTCCCCTGGGTCTTGTCTTCCAACAACTTATCTTCTTCCAGGGCCAGCGTACTCATGAGACACTCACACAATGTCTCTGGAAGACAACTGGAAAATTCCCCAATGAACTTGTGGGCCTTCTTTGTGGGAGCTCTGGTGGCCTGGCCTAGTAGCAAAGAGCGAAGCTGCCAACCCAAGGGCATGCGGTTCAAGGCTCTGCGGGAGAAAGATGGGCAATCTCTTCTCATGAGATTTTCTGCCTCTGAAAATCTACTGAGGGTCAGCTATGAATAGCTTTTGATGGTACATAACAACAAATACACACACATATACACCCCTAATCACATAAATATAAATTATATATACACATAAATATGAAATTTATATATATATGCATAAATGTAACAGCACATAAATCTAAATTGTATATAAACACAAATTATAGAGAAATATAAATTATACATCTATAAATATAAATTATATATATATATATATATATAGAGAGAGAGAGAGAGAGAGAGAGAGAGAGAGAGTTGTTGTTAAGTGCTGTAGAATCTTAGATGACTCATAGCAATTCTATGAATGAAAGACCTGAACACTTGTATAACTTTCATCGTTTCTCCAAGTTCATAGAGTTATATATAATGGCCTAGTGGTTAGGGGAGTTGCACTGCCAACAAAAGTAGATGACTGGTTCAGTTCCACTGACTGCTCTATGGGGATAAAAGTTGGGCAGGCTCCTCTTATGTAATTTACAGTGCCGTTGTACTCTGGTGGCTTAGTGGCAAGGAGTTGCACTGTCAACCTAAAAGTAGGTGGTTTGAATCTCCATGGGAGAGAGACAGTGTCCCCCCCCATGCCATTTATAAACTCTGAAAACCCACTGGAGGATCTGTTATGCATTAGTTTCAGTTCAATAGTACACAGTAACAAGAAATATACACACAAATGTGTGTGTGTGTGTTTATATATATATATTTTTTTCCCCTTCTCATCATTTCAGTTTCAGTCTCACAGACAAAGGTTATTAAAAATTCCTTTTTTCAGTCAGTGACATTTCATCAGGAAACTTTGAATGGCCATTAATTCTCTTCCCAGCCTAGTTTGTAAAAGGAGAAGAAAATTTCCATGTCTTTATAAAAAATCAAACCAAAACAAAACAATAGAAAGATATTTCTCTTTATTATATCTTTTCAGAGCTGGAGACACTCTCCAAAAGAACTATTCATAATTAGTTAATTGAAATCACATTGTTTTTTCTTTCCTTCAGAACTACTTGTAAGTGCTGGTAACATTGTCAGACATTCCACATGTGCCCTTTTAAATTCTGATAAGAACATAGACAAAGCATCTTTGGCCTTGCACATGAGTTGTCAGAGTACCAGAAGGTAAATTGTACCATATTTGAGAACTGGATGACTTCACTTTTTATTTTATGCCAGTTGCTACCTTGTTTTTCATCAAAACTCACACTACTTAAAACCTCAGAAATTCTTTTAATCAAAAGAAAACAAACAAACAAAAAATCCCTACAAAAACAAAGCACCACTCTAAGAGTCAGGAATCCTTCTTAGGAATAAAAACTAATAGAATCTCAGGAAAGAGTAAAGAAGTTCAGTTGTTGCTGTCATTTGATCCCTTGAGTTGACAGACTTATAGTGATCACAGACTGAAGCCATGTCCATCATGTCTAAAAGTATATTTGATTGCTCTTTAAACACAAACAAACCTCTTTTGGTAAACTTTCTCCCCCCTGTTTTATTGGTATGCATATATTTATTCATATACAGTGTGTTTCATTCATGCTCATAGTGGTGTTTTTGTGTGTTTCACACTTTCCTTAAGTGACAATATGCTTCATACAGTCATTACCATGCATTGTATTTTATAAAATTAATCACCATTGGACTATCTTCAACCTTACTCCATCTTTTCAGGTCCCTGCTGGGTCTTTCCCACTTCCTTTCCTTAATCCTTCCACTCACCAAACTGTGTGGACTTGAGATTTCACCCCTACCCAGCCTTATCCCTCTGCTCCCACTCCTTTGTCCCATGGGAAGCCTAAACACATTTTACTAGTTATCGTATTTTTATAATAATGGTTTATGCAGTATTTGCCTTTGTGAGACTGAGTTCACTCAGTTTAATATTCTCCGATGTCTCCCAAGTTATGTAGTATTTTTCTTTTAAATTGAAACAAACTTCTTTTACAAGAAGACAAACAGTATTATGATATCTCTTCCATAAATTTTTTAAACTTCTTGGGGAGGGGACAGAAGCTCAGGTGGTGTAGACCGTGAGGAGAAATGTGCCCCATCCCAAAAGCTGCAGCTCCCTGAAAGTTTGGCTCCACCAGTGGCTTGGAAGGAGAAAGATGGGAAATCTCCTTCCGTGCAATTCACCACCTCTGAACATGCACTGGAAAGCAGCTCTGAGTTGGTTCTGTCTAGACAGCAATGAGATTTATGAGGGGAGGGACAGGGGTTTGGGGGATGAAGTTGAGAGTTATTTATTTCCTATTTAGTAGGCAATTACAAACATATACCCAGAAAGAAAAAAAATGAATATAAATATATTGATATATATAAAAATATATGTATATATAAATATATAAAGGAATAGAAATATATACGAAAAATGAATAGATGAAGAGATGGAAGGATGAATTAAAAACCTTGCGTGAACAGGGTAAAAACCTTGTGTGAACAGGGTGATGCACAATGAATCTCATGGAACTTGGAGTCAGAGTATTAGCCTGCAGTTCCTTTCACCTTTGTTTCTTATTCTCACCAGCTGTGTGACTTTGCACCAACCAGACAATAATAGCTAATTTATCTCTAAAATAAAGATAATAAAATCTTTCTTTCCTTGATTATTGGTTTGCAATGGGATTCAGATGAGATGATACACAGAAAACAACTTCAAAGATATTGAAGTGTTATCCAAATGTATCATTTTTTTATTACAAAGAATGAAGTTACTGAGGTAAACTAGAGAAAATGCTACAATTTAATCCACTGTTCTGCAGTTTTGCCAGATACAAAGAGAACTGATGAATGAAAGGTGATAGTTATCTGCATGAAATAGGCAATTACCACTCTCTAAACAAACGAGCCATGTAGCAAATGGCTGCTGCTTGTAGTTAAAATATTTATGTGGCCATTATTTTACTTTTCAGTAGCAATGCTTCTCAAAGGGTTCCAATGGAATTACCTGGGGTGCTTGTTAAAGATACATATTCCAAGATGCATATTTTTGCCTTTCTGGAGGTAGAATTTAGGTCTGCTCTTCTTTTTCAAATAGGGAGGGAGTGGGGCAAGGAAGGAGTGGAGGGAAGGGGGAAGAAAGAGGGAACTCAGAAAACTTAGGGATTAGTGGAGGGAAGAATGGAGTGAAAGGCAAGGTGCAGTGAAGATTTGATGAGATATAGTGATAAAAGACTTTGATCAATTGTAGTTAGTATTAGAAAACAATGTATGTTATTTATTATGCTAAAACCAATTAAAAAAGCTTTAAGAGGAAATAAGGAGAAAAAACTACACAAACTAAGTGTAGTTGCTGTTCTGTATCACTGAGTAAAAACTGACCCATAGCTGACCCTCCAGTGGGTTTTCAGAGGCAGTTTAATCTCATGGAGTAGATTACTCATCACAATTTAAGATTGTAGATAATATGGAACCCCTCTTAAGTCAATTTGAGTTCTTTAATTCTACTGCTTTGCTTTAAGAAGCATTCCTTCTTATCCGTGACAAGAAGTTCAGATTCTATACTTGTTAGGCTTAATGCAAAGAGCTCTAGTGGCACAGTGTTTAAAGTGGAAGCCTGCTAATCAGAAAGCTGGTAGTTTGAACCCATTGGCCTTTTTTTCGGGAGAAAGATGAAGTAATCTTCCACTCAGGTTTATAGAACTTGTGGTCAGTTACAGAATCACTATGGGTTGAAATTAACTTAATGGTAGTGAGTTGTCCCTCTGTACCATTATAGACATCATGAGACTCCAATGACTGGCACACAATCGCGTCTCAGAGGGTCAGGGTGCTAGTATACAAGAGCAATACTCTCATCATCATGTCTCCAGCTCCCACTGCCTTGCTTTTTTTTTTTCTTTTACAATGAAGTTCCAATGTTCTATACATGGAATATCCTTAGTACATTGGGTAGAAATCCTCTTTATTTACATGATGGCTACAGGAGAGCTGAGAGCACTCAGGTAGCAGCTTGTGTTACCACCCTATGAGAATTAGAGCTAACTATAGAGACTAAGGTGCACCTGATCCAGGCCATGGTCTTTGCAATTACTTGCTATGCATCAGAGAGCTGGACAATGTCTAAGGAGATAGAAGAAGAATCGATGCCTTTGAGTTGTGCTGGAGAAGGGTATTGAACAATCATGGACCACCAAGAGAATGAACAGGTCTGTATTGAAGGGAGTGAAACCAAGTTGTTCCTTGGAGGCAAAGATTTTGAAGATCCTTCTCACATACTTGGGGCCAGGAATAACCAGTCCTTGGAGAAAGACATCATGTTTGGAAGGGTGGAAGGATAGTACAGGAGATGATGACCCTTGATGAGATGGATTGAAATAGTAACTAGGGTAATGGCAGAAGGTATGCTGGAGTCAGTAAGAGCATGCTTGAGAATTACTGTACATAAAGAGTCATTACGAATCACAGGTGACTTGATGGCATATAATAGAAACAATTGAAAGAACACCTGGATTTTCTTTTTCTTTTTTTTGTGTAAAGGATATTGATTGAGGGGCTCAGAAAAGTATAAAAATCTTTCAAGCTTTGAAATACGGCCCTCGGAGGTGTTTGCTTTTGTTTTTGCCCTCAGAAACCAATTCTCCTGCTAAACAAGGAAGGAGGAAGCTTACTTCGTTACCTCACCCTCTTTCCTACATTGTTTGAAGCAGCTAATTTAACGACATACTTACTTTGCATAAGTATTACACATATTTCAATGATTTTGTGAAGACAATCATATTGTTGTTGTATACCATTTACTCTGAACAGACCCATAGCTAACCCTACAACATATTTTCAGAGGCAATAATTGCACAGGAGGAGATTGTCCATTCTTGTCTCACAGAGAAAGCTGCTGGAGGATTCGAACTGTGTGCCTTCAGGATTGCAGTGCAGATTCTTACCACTAGGCCACCAAAGTTCCCTAGAATAAACATACCTCTAACAATTCAACAAATTATGGCCTATTGCTATAGCTTATTTAGTTGTAAGTTCAAATCACTAAGAGCAGGGAAGATGGGGAAAGGCAGACAAATGCTGGGTGAGGCGGCCTGCCTTCACACATCAGTAAAGGTTACTCTGCACCAAACTTTTAATTAAGTTTTAGACATGTTTCTCATCTGATCCTACATTAGCCATCTGAGACAGGGTATTTTTACATATAAGGAAATTTCTGTACACAACAATTAGGTAAATTTCCTGACACAAACGGTGAGTAACCGAAATGGTGAGTTAAAACCCTGTGTGGGGTTTTTGGGCAATTCTTTTCTTAAATATGTCTTTTTAATTCCAAGGTCTATAGTCTTTCTGTAATAGTATCCTCAAAACCATGTCTGGAAAATCTATTTCTTTTCCTAAGTCAGAGATTTACTGACTAGATAATAGTTATGATATAGATGTTTGTCACACTAGAAGAAAGTAGTCCACATTTCTTCTCTGGATTGAGACGTGAATAAAAGCCATTTGAATCTCTAAGAGAAGAATATTACAGGCAGAGGAGACCAGACAGCAGAGATTCTGAGGGAGACATGTGTGCAGAATGTTCAAGAATCAGCTAAGAGGCTTTTGTGGCAAAATAAGGCTGAAGTAAGGAAGTGTAGAAAGTAATTAAAAAGGCTATGCCTTGAATCTTACTTAGTAATAGAAGTCATAAATGAAATGGGGGGCTGGGTCACTGGGCCTAGAAGATTCGGAAAAGGGCTTGGCTTTTGCTCTGAGAGAGCCTGATTGAAAGGTTCTGAATAGAGGAATGACTTGATTTGACACATAATTTGATTGGTTATCCCTGGATTTGAGAGCTTTGATGGCCTAGTGAATAAGGACTTGTGTTGCCAACCCAAAGCCAGGAAGTCCAAATCTACCAACTGATCCTCCCATGCAGCTTGCAGCTTCTGAAAACCCACTTGAGGGTCAGCTATGAATTGGTTCTGACTCAACGATGAGTTGAGCTGATGGCTCATTGCTATGTTGACAACATATTAAGAAGGACTAATAGTTGAAGCTGGGAGAATATTTAGAAGACTATTATGATACCTCAAACAAAAGATGGTAGTGACTAGTGTGGCAGCAGTAGAAGTCATGAGAAGCGTTCAAATACTGAGTACATTTTAAATACAGAGCCTTGAGAATGCTGGGTGTATAGTGTAAGTAAAAGAAATGTGAAGTCCAAGATAATCCTATTTTTATTTTATCTGAAAAATTGGGTCAAGAGAGTTGCCATTAACCAAGAGGTAAGGATTGTGAGAAAAGCAACAGTAAGACCGAGGGGAGGCTTGCACTGCCAACTCAAGGTCCATGCTTCAAACCCACCAGCCGCCCTGAGAGAGAAAGATGGGCAATCTACTCCTGTGATTGGACGAGCAGCTTGGGATCAGTCACAACTCAATGAGAAAAACAAGGACAGTTGTGCACTGCTAACCCAAAGGCCTGTTTCTCTGAGGATTCTGCTTCACCAATCACTGCTTGAGAGAAAGATGAACAGTTTCCTCTCATGTGTTTGAAACCCTGATGGAGGGTCAGCTATGAGTAAGAACAGACGTAGGGAGAATGACAGCAAGTGAGAGAGTATTAGACATCAAAGGAGTCCTGGCCAGGTGGTTGTCCTTCAGATTTCTTGGCACAATTTGGTGAGCACATTCTGGGCAACATCTGTTTGTTGAAATATGTCAATTGGTATGCCATCAATTTCTGGCAAATTTGCAAATTTTTCCTTCTTCATCACAGGCTCTTGCTCATACGTTGTTTCGTGAAATTCTTCTATGTCCATCAAATCCTTTTGGTGTAATGACTCTGTAAACTCTTTTCATCTTCTTTTAATGCTTCCTGGATAATTCCTTATTCTGCTCAAAGCATCCTTAAGTATTGCAACTTGAGACTTGAATCTGTTCTTCATTTTCTTCAGCTTAACAAATGCTGAGCGAGTTCGGCACCTTACTGACTCCAGCTCCTCACACATTTCATTGTAATACTTGTCTCCCCTCACTGCCCTTTGGAATTTTCTGTTCAACCCCTTGATATCTTGATTTCTTCTCTTTGCTTTGGTTTCTTCGTGCTGTAGTGCAATAGTCAGAGTTTCTTCTGACATCCATCTTGGTCTTCTTCCTCTGTCTGTGCAATGACCTTTAGCATTCTTCCTGGATGATATTCTTGATATCGACCCATAGCTCATCTGATCTTCACTCATTAATGTTCAAGGCCTCAAACCTGTTCTTGAGATGGTTTTTGAAATTTAGCCAGGATAGACTCAAGGTCAAATTTTGGTTCCCATGAATTTAACTTTCCTCAGCTTCGGCTTGAATTTGCATATGAGTAGTTGGCGGTCTGATCCATAATCAGCACCTGGCCTAGTTTTCACAGCTGATATTGAGCTTCTCCAGCAATTCTTTCCATGATATAATCGATCTGATTCCTATGTATACCATCAGGTGAATTCCATGTGTATAGCCTGCATTTATATTTCTTTTTAAAACATTTTTAAAAATTTATTATTAATTTCAATAAAAATTTACAGACAGTTTGGATTTCCATTCATTCATTGTTTTACTTTTCTCCCCTCCCGGCCCTCCCCACCAGTACACTACCCTCTTGGAAAAGTAAAAGAAAAATTATTTCATTGTTTTACAATCCCTCCCCCCAGATCCACTCCACAATGCAGCCTTCGTTCTGGACTCCCATCATGACAAAAATACCTAATCACATATCCCTTTTAAACAGTTTTCTCCCTCATCTGTTTCAAAGCAGTATACATTTTGAAGCCATCTTTCTCAGTCTCTCCCCAACCCCGAGGTCAGTCCTGTTTTACAACAGTGGCACCGTGCAGTATTTGTCCTTTTGTGACTGAAATATTTCACTCAGCATAATATCCTCCAGAGTCACCCATTTTGAATAATATTGCATGAGTTCCTTGGTTTTTAATGCAGGATAATATTCCATTGTGTGAATATACCACAGCTTCTCTATCCATTCATTTTTTGATAGGCACTTAGGTTGTTTCCAACTCCTTGCTATTGTGAACAAAGCTTCAATAACATGGGTGTTCATATATCTGCTTGGGTGGCAGTTATGGTCTCTTTGGGGTATATTCCCAGTAGTGGAATTGCTGGGTCAAATGGTATCTCTATTTGCAACTTTTTGAGAAAGCGCCATACCACCTTCCACAGTGGTTGCACCATTTTACACTCCCACCAACAGTAAATAAGGGTTCCAGTTTCTCCACAACCCCACCAACATTTACTGTCTGCTGTTCTGTTAAATTTTGTTATTCTGACTGGGGTGAGATGATATCTCATACTTGTTTTTATTTGCACCTCTCTTAGAGCTAAGGATTTTGAACATTTCTTCATGTGCTTGTTAGCCATCTGAATGTCTTATTTGGTGAAGTGTCTGCTCAATATACTGTGCCCATTTCTATTGGATTATTTACCTTTATCTTGTTGTAGTGCACATTTACGTTTCTTATAAAATGTATTTGCAATGAATAAGTCATTGATTGTGCAAAATTCTATCATTCTATCTCCAGCTTAATTTCTGTCACCAAGTCTATGTTTTCCAACTACTGATCCTTCTTTTCCATTCCCAACTTTTGCATTGCAGTCACCCATTATTATTAATGCATCTTGATTGCATGTTCTATTGATCTCTGACTAAAAATAGTTGGTAGAAATCTTCTATTCCCTCTTCTTTGGCTCTGGTTGTTGGTGCATATATTTGAATGATGGTGGTATTCACTGGACCTCCTTGTATCTATATGGATATTATCCTGTCACTCACAACATTGTATTTCAAGATGGATTTAGAAATAACTTTTTTTTTTTTTGCAGCATCATGATAGATGGTGAAGAGATTAAGATTGATAATAGCTTTAGTTTTCTGGGCTTCACAATCAACACTCTTGGTACCAGCAGCCAAGAAATAAAAAGGACAAATTGTATGGAGAAAGTCTGCTGTCAGAGACCAATCCAGAGTACTGAAGAGTAGTGATGTCAGTCTGGAGACACCTGCTCCAGGCCACAATCTTTGCAATTACTTGCTATGCATCAGAAAGCTAGACAATGACTAGAAATGACAGAAGGAAAATTAATGCCTTTGAGCTGTAGTATTGGAGAAGAGTATTGAATATCTCATAGGCTGCTAGGAGAACAAACAGATTCATCCTAGAGAGGGTGAGACCAGGTTGCTCCTTAGAGGCAAGGATTCTGAAGCTTCATCTGACATACTTTGTACATGTTGCAAGGAGGGACCAGCCCTTGGAGAGGGATGTATGTCATGCTTGTAAGGGGAGAAGGACAGTGCAAGAGAGGAAGACCGTCAATGAGATGGACTGTCTCAGTACTGGGGTAATGGAAGTAGGGGTGTCAGACAATAAGATTGGCATAGGATAGAGCAGGTCTTAGGGCTGTTGTACATAGCGTCACTATGAGTCACAAATAACTCGATGGCACATAAGAACAGCAGCAAGGAGTCCTGGTGGTATAGTGTGTAACATGAGAAGATTGTCAGTTAAAATCCACAAGATACTCTGAACAAGAAAGATGGGCAGCCCACTCCCATAATATAGCCTCAGAAACCTGATAGAAGTTTGCTATGCTTTGGAACAGACATAATAAAAATAAGTTTAAATTTTGGCAATTAAACATCTAGCTAGAGATGTTAAGGATGTTAGATATATTTGTCTGGGTTTCAGTGAAAGAGTGTCCAGACTAGAGATAATTTATGTCCATTTGAACATAGGTGGTATCTAACACTGTAAGACTAGATATAAATTAGAAAGGGACACTAGAGAAAGAAGAAATATGCAAAGATTTATCCATAGGACACTAACTACTTAGGGATCAGGGTGAAATGAAAAGAAACAAAGGAGGAATTCAGATACAAAGGCCAGAAAGCAGAAGGATAATATAATGTGTGTCTTGTCCTAGAAACCAAGTTAAGAATGTATTTCAATGCTGCAGGATGAGAACTGATCTTTAGATTTGACAATAGGTAAATACTGGACTTGTTAATAAGAGCGGTTTTAGTGGAGTTGTGGGGACTATACAATGATTGGAGGAGAGCAACAGCAAATGAATGGAGAGGACTTGGATTCAGTATACACAAGGAAATTCTTTCAAGGTGTTTTGCTTCAAAATGGGAGAGAAATGAGATAGTAGGATCAAAGAATCAAGAGAACATTTTTCCTCCCCCTCCTTTTAAAATAATAACATTAAACAAGTTGTTATTGTTATGTACTGTCACATTGGAGCTGACCCTCTGGCAAGTCGTCAGAGGCAGTTAAACCCATGGGAGGTGATTGCCTATCTGTCTCCTGTGAGGCAGCTGGTGGATTTGAACAGCATGCCTTTGGTATTGTAGTACAGTTTCTTACCTCTAGGCTACCAGAACATAGTACATGCTAATAGAGATGATCTAGTACAAAAGATAAAGTTATGAGAAAAGGGAGAAATTGATAATAATGATGTACAATTTAGTAAAGAGAAGATTGAAACCTGCTTATCACAGAGTCGATTTATACTCGTGGCAATGCCCTATGTGCTAGAACAAAATAGAACTGTGCTCATGGGGTTTTCAATGGTTGTTCTTTTTTTTTTTTTAAGAAAAATCACCAGGTTTTCTTGCAAGGGACCTGTAGGTGGACTTGAATTGATCACTTTTCAATTAGCAGCTGAACAAGCCTTAACCAAATCAAGGTCAGTTCATTCACAACAGGAGAGAAGGCAGAATATT
The DNA here is from genome assembly GCF_000299155.1 of Elephantulus edwardii. Lineage (NCBI taxonomy): Eukaryota > Metazoa > Chordata > Mammalia > Macroscelidea > Macroscelididae > Elephantulus > Elephantulus edwardii. The sequence goes on along the minus strand of NW_006399811.1, from coordinate 4,136,002 downwards.
TAAGCATAAATTCAGGGACATGGGAAGGTGTGTGGGAAGGCATGATAGCAGAAATTTGTGGGAGTTCTTTTCCGATTGATCACGTTATTTCCCTCACTGCAGTAGGAAGTTAAGCTATTAAGTGAGTTTGGTGATAGAAAGGTGGTGGTAATTACTAAGGGATGGAAAGTTTAAAACAGTGTAATCCACTGTCAATAGATTCCAACACATAGGACCTGTCGATAGAAGGAGACTGCCACGTCTTTCTCCTGCAGAGCAGTTCATGGATTGGAACCACCAACCTTTCAGTTAGATTAACATTTACTTAAAGCATCAGCCTTCAGCTCGCAGCAACCTTTCAATCATGCGCTTACCCACTGCACATGAGAACTCCTTCATGTTTAGTAAAGTGGTAGAGAAAATGAATGAGTGTGTGACTGTTGAGTATGTCGGTGTGGCTCATTTGAGATTAGTGCTCATGGCCTTAACTTGAACCTCAACAGGACAAGATGTGAGCCCTACAGAGAGGCAGAGTCCTCAGGGCAAAGGCACATACAGATGGAAAAGAAAGCAAACAGAAATCTCAGAGATGCTGTAGATGTGGTGGGTGTTACAGATGATGGAGCTTGAAAATGAAGACTCAAGGGAAGGGTGTCAGGGTGCAAAACTAGTGAGAGAGACACAGGGCCACCATCTCCTTTGTTACTCAGTTCCTTTTCACTCTTTTCCTATTTCCAGTTTTCTTCTCATCTTTGCCTCTCTCCTTCTCTCTCTCTCTCTCTCTCTCTCTCTCTCTCTCTCCATTTGTTTCGCTTACTATAATGTTTCCTGTCCTATTGTTGATTAATATTCATTTTCCTTCTCAGGCACCAGCAGCCAGGAAATTAAAAGACATATCCTGATGGGGAAGTCTGTGATTAGAGACCTCTCTAAAGTACTGAAATGCAACAATGTCAGTCTGGAGACTAAGGTGCACCTGATTCAGGCCATGGTCTTTGCAATCATTTGCTATGCATCAGAAAGCTGGACAATGACTAGGGATGATAGAAGGAGAATTGATGTCTTTGAGCTGTGGTGCCAGAGAAGAGTATTGAATGTACTATGGACTGCTAGGAAAATGAACAAATTTGTCCTGGAGAGGGTGAAGCCATGCTGCTTCTCTGAGGCAAGGATTCTGAAGCTTCGTTTGACATACTTTGGAGATGTTGCAAGGAGACTCCAGTCCTTGGAGAGGGACTTCATGCTTGGGAGGGTGGAGTGACAGCACCAGAGAGGAAGACCCTCTATGAGGTGGATTGATTCAGTGACTGGGGTAATGAGGGTCGGTGTGTCAGAGATAGTGAGATTGGCACAGGATAGGGCAGAGTTTAGGGCTGTTGTACATAGGGTCGCTATGAGTCGCAGGCAAGTCAATGGCACATAAAAACAGCAACAACAGAATCTTCCAGCTTACCATTTGAACTTTCTTCAGATATGGGCTATTTCTTTGCTCCTCTCTGGTTGTGCCCGTTTTTCTCCTCCCCACTCCTTTAGAAATGATCAATGTGGTTTGCTTTAAAGATGCTTTGAAACAACTCCAGGGGACATCCTGCTGGGTGAGATGTGCTTAGCAGGCTCACCTCTTTGGGACATAAGAGTGTCCCTTTCCTCACCTGGACTTTGACTGGCTCCATCCAGTGCTCCAGAGTGTCGACAGTGATGTTCTCAGGCAGCAGGACAGGATCACTAGGCAGGACTACACACAGCGGGGAGCATACAGCACCTGAGGGAACACAATTCCATGGTGGGGACTTGAGTATATCAGTCTTTGTTTTTTCTATCCTAGAATCATTAACTTCGAATTTTCAAAAGGCAATTGCTGTCTGCATAACAGGCCCCCACACTATGATGATGTTGATGATTAGCACGACTGATATTCATCTCTGTGTACTTATAGAAATATTTCCACTGTGCTGAACTCTGTCCCCTTGTGCCTGTGTCCCCTACTCTGCCTGGTTCAGCTACAGATGCTCCTTTAGGATCCCTAGATCCCTCAATGATCCAGTAACTAAAAGATTAACTCCTGATCTAGAAGACCTTCCTCATGTTGGTGAGCCAAAGTCTATCCTGATTGATTGATGCCTATTAAATACAATTAATATGCATCATGCTTGGAAGGGTGGAAGGACAGTGCAGAAGAGGAAGACCCTAGGTGAGAAGGATTGATACAGTAACTGGGACAATGAGGGTAGGTGTGAGATTGGCTCAGGACAGGGCAGGCTTTAAAGCTGTTGTACAAAGGGTCACTATGAGTCGCAGGTGACTCTACAGCAGTAAATGACAACAATTGCTTATATGACCCACACATTTATAGTTCTAACAAATAATATCTAAAATGTTATTAGCTGGGGTGGGGAGGAGAAGAAGTCCAGAAATTATAATGGCACATTTATAAAAGTGTTTACACATTGAAGATCATTTTGTTGGTAGCTAAGGAAACTATGGGTTTAAAAGAAGTAATATGACAAAAAGCAGAGACTTTGGTCATGTGTTGGCTTCTCAAGGGAAAGCATTGTGCTATTTTCTTCCAAGTAGGGCCCAAGGAACTTCTGAAATCCTATTCCAAGGAAGCAAATCTCAAGGTTTCTACTTCCTATAGACTTAGTGATCACCACATATCCTTTCAGCTCTCACTGTCTATGGTTTTATTTTTCTGCACCATTAACAATAATCAAAAGAGCTACTCCATTCTTCAAGACTCTAGATATATGAGTGTATGGTATTTCAGTGCAGAAATTAAAGGCCTGGAAGATGAGACTTCAGGAGACACCACTCAAGAGGCAAAATCTGAGCACTGAGCACTCCATGTCTGACCACGAGATGTCCCCATGCAAAGAGTAACTTTGAATAACTTGAAGAGGATAAGAGCCACTCTGAAAATTAATGAGGGCACTGTTTAATTCAAATTTTACTCACAGGCTATTCCTAGGCTAGAATTTCTTAGAATGATCACTCCTTGCCTGTGTAGTTCAGAAGTGATAGACAAAATCATTTAATTTCCCACAAACTCTTTTTTCCCTGGATGCTCAGGCCCAGAAAAGTCGAGTCAACATAACTCTAAATAAGATCTGGCTAGAAGGACCCTTAATTGCAATTACTTGAGTCCTGAGTTGGCCACAAGCTCTGGAGCATAGACTCGTGCAGAAAGAATGACTGAAGAGCAAGGCACACACACACACACACAATATCAAACTGTCCCTTCCAGGAATACTTCCCTCCAGTAACAAGCACAGAGACCATGCAGGAGCCCAGCATATTCATGATGTATCTACACATCCTCACCTTTCTTCTTGGATCTACAGATCCGGGGCGGGGGGTGGGGGGCGATCTATCCTTTCTCGATTCCACAGCAGAGCTGCAGAACCATTGCCACAAAGTCAATTTCGACTCATAGTGACCCTATAGGACAGAGTAAAACTGTCTCACAGGGTTTCCAAAGCTTTAAATCTTTACAGAAACCGACGGCTCATCTTCTTTCCTTTGGGTAACAGCCAAGTGGTTAATTACTGTATCATTCGAGCTTCCTTTCTAGTGTGACCAAAAATGATGCAATGGCTCAGCAGCCAGACTGGCTTTAATACGCTCAAGGAAGATTAATGCGTTGCCGCAAATGACGGCAAATGTGTTTCTAAGCACAGTTGTAGATTTTAAAAGTGTGAGGCAACATGTTAACAACGACACATTTTTTTTTTTTAATTGTAACTTTCATATTATATTGAGGCAGATAACACTCAACTTGCATTTCCTTGGGAGAAGAGTAGATCTGATTCAAACTGCACCGAGGCCTAATAGAAGGGTATAATAGAAGCAGAATTCAATTTCCCAGTCAGTCTTACCAATTCCATAGCCCTGGTCACACTTGTACTCGATGGAATTCAGTTCTGAGGGAGGTGGTTGACATTCTCCTTGCAAGTTCTCACACAATTTAAACTCCCTGGTCCACAGTCCTTCCTTAGTACAGTGGATGGGAGCCTAGAACATCAAAGGAAAGAAGTGTTTCCATTATTACCTTGTTAATACTTTGAGTATGTTTTTGGGAGAAGCCAGTCCTTGGAAAAAGACATTATGCTGTGAATTATAGTGTGTCAGAGAAATATTAAAAGATCCTCAACAAGATGGATGGACACACAGACTGTAACAATCAGAAATTGTGAGACTGGATCAGGATAGGAGAAGGTTCCAATCTGTTGTTCATAGCTGAGTCATAATTGACTTGACGGCATCTAACAACAGCAACAATTTCATTGACAGTGGAGAAAAATAATCCAGTCAGGGGATAGTGTTCTTCAAATTCCAAAACTGACAACAAAAGGCACTATCTAAACAATAGAACATACCACAATAGTCAAGATAGTTCCTTGTCATTTTGTTGTGAGAGTAATGAAAAATTCCATGACAATAATATGTTGTCCTTATTTTAGAAAGATATGATAACATATCAACTCTAGACCTTGTATTTTGAGATATTTTGGGAATCTTCCCCAGATGCTGGGGTTCTGCATTGATCCATTTGTGCTATGACATAAAAGCTGCTTGTGGCAAATGTTGGAATTTTTTCAAGATGGGTTTCACCTAGTGCAACAATGAATGATTTTTTTTTTTTTTTAAAAAAGCAAACTGTGCGGGGGAAGGGAGGGAGAAGGGGTAAAATGTGCATCAATGAGTGAATGAAAATCTAACTTCTCTATAAATGTTTATTATAATCACAATTAAAATAACATTTTCTTTTCAAAAAAACCCTAATTTTCCTGTGTTTTTTGTCTTTCTAAGTAAATGGACATCACTAGGGGCATAGCTGCCTTTGATGTCATCTACTCTTCTATTCTCTTTCTTGAGATACATGTTGGCTGAAGTGACTGTGAATTTATACCATCAATATTAAAAATGAATTCTATACTTAGAACATAAAGGATAGCACTTAATTCACCAAACTGAAGAAAGCAACACTTTAGAATTATACATCATCTTTCCTTTATAAGCTGGTTCCTTAGTTCCTTAACCCATTAGTGCAATCAGATGTGTCCGGCTTCTCTCAGAGCTCCTTTCTTCTGTTCTTTTCGCATCTGTCCTGCGGTGCACATCTTAGGATACTGGACACTGAGATGAAGGCATGGGACAGGAGAACACTCAGGACCATTGATCTTTGTGGAAGTCAGCTTCATTTCCTGCCTCATAGCTATGTGCAGCGTTTGAAAGGATTCTAAAATAAAATTTATTTTAGTCATACAACCACGATAAGGTTGTGGTTTTCATTTGAGACCTCTAGAGCCGAAATCCTAGGGGGAACAATAGGCAGAACTTGAAGCTTTTCTGAGAAATTTGTGTTTCTATTCAGGACTTTGTTCAACTAAAAAAATATAATACCAGCAGTCCTAGCCAAGTTCAACCAATGACCGCACAGAGGAGGAGGTCACTTTGCCATATCAAAATCCCGGAATTTTTTGGAATGTGCTCATCTATCCAGTCAAAAGTTTTTTATCTCATAGGCAGGTATAAACTTTGGAGAGAACATTCCCTATCAAATGATATAAACATTCTGGTTAGAAACCCAACATGGTAAGGCCCAGCCTGTTGAGATTCTTTCATAGTATTTCTATTAACCATTCTCAGACTTGACGTTGATAGTAGACCATACTCCAAAATAAATTTCAAAATACGATCCTTACCTTTTCATGTTCCTGGTTACACTTGAGCACACACTCGCTGTCCAGCTCAAAGCCTTTGGTGCATTCATACATGCCTTCAAAGATAGGAGGAGGGGGCTCACACACCACTGGAATGCAGGCACCTCGTTCCCACATCCCACTCTCCAGGCACTGTATCTTCAGGAACTTGCTGAGAAGACATAAAGAAAAAAGTCCATCACCATAAAGACAAGTCCATCACATTTCGTCAGGCTCAGGGGAGAAGACTATCTCCTGAACAACAGTGAAGGGCAGATAGTTCATACAAGCCAAATGCTCTTCTTCTTAGTCTAATTTCTAATTCAAGGAATCATTAATGTTCTTTTAATATATAAGTAGCAGTTGAAACCTGAGTCACAACTGACCCTCCAGCAGGTTTTCAGAGGCTATAAATTTAAGACAAGGAGCAACTGATGGATTCAAATAACCTGCCTTTGGACTGGCAGTGAAACTCCCTACCCTCTAGGCTACCAGAGCTCAGTTGTAAAAAGTGCCCTGGAAGCAAAAGAATTGTGACCTTGGCCACTTGAAGGATTGACCTGATAAACTTACTGACAGTTCCATAGGAGAAAGACTTGGTGAAACTACTCCTGTAAAGATTATAGCTTAGGAAACCTTAAGAAATAGTTCTACATAGTCACATGGTGTCCCTATAAGTAAAAACCACTCAGTGGCATATAACAATAATAAATAGTTGTTGTTAGTGATATTTTTGAGATGTCATTTCAAAAGAGTCGCATAAGTATTACATTGGTGGAAGTATTGATTGTTTAGAGTTGAATTTTCCTAGAGATTTTTTATATGTTTTTATTGGTTTTGGTTTATTAAATACTAGTTTATTTACAAAATTTGAATACACTGCTTTCGAGAATAGAGTCTTCCAATTCCTCTTACCCCACCACCCATCAAATTGTACACCCCTATAATTAATCCTCCCTCTCCCTGCACATCCTCATCCCTCTGCTTCTATCTTCTCCCACCTCCCTTGGATCCTCATACTCATTCTACAATAATGAGATTTTTTTTTAAAAATTTCAATTTTAATTGTGTTTTTAACAAAATTTTACAGAAAAGTTAGATTTTTATTTATTCATTCATTGTTGTACATTTTATTCCCTCTCCCTCCCTTCCCCTAATTCACTTTTTCTTTTTATATTCATTCATTGTTGCTCAATTACCCCACCTCCTGCCAGTCCTCTTGAAATGTTTTCCTGGAGAGTTTCATCTTGGCAGTCTCACACCTAAGTATACCGGGAAATGCTGAGTATTATTGCAGTGGAAAAGGATTTTATACACCAGGATACTACCCAGAAATGATCAAAGCATACTGCAATGTAATTGTTACTATGTGCCATCAAGTTGACTATGGCTCATAGCGAGTCTATGTGATCTGAACCCTGCTCTATCCTGAGCCAATCTCACTATCTCTGAAACACTTATCCTCTTTACCCCAGTTATTGTGTCAATTCATTTCATCCTGGGTCTTTATCTCCTACACTATCTCTCATTCCTTCCAAGCATGCTATCATTCTCTAAAGACTGATCTCTCCTGGTTAAATGCCCAAATTATGTGAGACATAGTCTCAAAATCCTTGCCTCCAAGGAGCAATGTGGCTTCAGCCTCTCCAGGACAGACCTGTTAGTTCTCTTGGCAGTCCATGGTATGTTCAATACTCTTCTCCACCACCATAATTAAAAGGCATAAATTCTTCTTCTGTCATCCTTGGCAATTTTCCAGCTCTCTGATGCATAGCAAGCAATTGCTAAGACCATGTCTTGAATCAGGCACATCTTAGTCTTTAGACTAACATCCTTGCTCTTCAGTACTCTGGAGAGGTCTCTGATTTTTTTGCAATTTGTCTTTTGATTTCCTGACTACTTGTGCCAAGAGTATTGATTATAGAACCAAGCAAGCTGAAATTTTTAACAATCTCAATCTCTTCTTCATGTATCATGATGCTGCCAATTGGCCCAGTGGCGAGAATCTTCTTTTTCTTGATGTTGGCTTCAATTCATATTTCAAATTACAGAACTTGACCCTCTGCAGCATGCAGGTTGTTGATGTTTCTTTCTCCAGTCTCGATGCTACATTTTTCCTTGTAAAATCCAGCCTCTCAAATGGTCTGTTCTAAAAACAGATTGAAAAGATATGGAGGCAGAAGACATCCTTGATGCACTGCTTTTCTGATTTTGACTCATGTAGTATTTCCTTGCTCTGTTCTGACTACTGCCTCCTGGTCCAAGAATAGGTTTCACATGAATAGAATCAGTGTTCTAGGATTTCCATTTTTCTACAAGTTAGCCACAAGTTGTTGTGATCCACACAGTCAAATACCTGGCAGTGTAATTAAATTACCAATATTTCTTGATTCATTGGAGAAGATGCATGCATCAATATAAATCTTCTTATAAATGTTGCTGTTGTTAGGTGATGTAGAGTCAATTCCAACTCATAATGGCTCTGTGTTCAACTGAACAAAACACTGTATAGGTCTGTATCATCCTAATCACTGTTGAGCCCATTAAAAAAAAATCTACATTTGTCTGCATACAAAATTCATATGCATTGTGTTTCATTCATGTACATTGTGTTTCACATATTCTTTCTTTAATCCTGTTTCTTACAATCATTCATATACATTGTGTTTTTCAAAATTAGTCACCAGTGATCTATGCCTACCATTTCCCCACCTTTTCAAGTCCCCATTGGATCTTTCTTAAATCCTTCACCCTCTCCCTCTGGCCACTAAACTCTGTTACCCTACTGATTCCCCTCCACCCCATCCTAATGCCCTGCCCCCATTCCTCTTTTGGACTTTGATATACATTTTATTAATTATCCTTCTATTTTTATAATAATAGTCTTATGTAGTATTTGTTCACTCAGCATAATGTATTGAGCCCATTATTTTTGTTACAGCCACATTAAGGCATCCTGCAAAGGATTTTCCTTTTTTTCAATGGCTCTTCTTCTAGCAAATATGATGTCATTCTTTACAGACAGGTGATGATATGACCAAAGCATCTGAGCTGAAGTATTAAAAGCAGAGGCTCTGATGCCACCATTCAGAAGGACAGCCTCCTTGAGGTACCACATTTGTTTGTTCATCTATACATTCAATCTTCCACTGGAAAGTGTTCATAGCTTTCATCACAGAAGACATTAATAAAATACTGCCCACCAACAATTGTCTGTCTTACTCATGTTCCTAACAGAGACTTTTAGAGATAGGTAGAAGTTAACAGAATTTGACTTCTTAATACTAAGAACTCCATTATATTTACTTTTGATATGTGAACATACTTCCTGGATCAGCATAACTATAGTTAAAAATAAACTTAAGATTCTAAAGTAAAAATAATTATTTAAGTATTGACTTAATCATGTGGTAGCCTAAAGTTGCCATTTCTAGAGTCATAACATCATTTTTTAGTTTTAATATATCTACAATCCCATGCATGCTGCATTTTTGTCTTTTTTAAAAAAATATTTTTCTTGGTTTGCTTACAAAGTTCTAATACATTGTGTTTCACACTATTCTTCATTCATGTTGTGTCTTATGATCATTCTCATACATTATGTTTTATAAAATTAATCACTATTGGACTGTGCTCATCATTACTCTGTCTTTCCAGGTCCCCACCAGATCTTCCCATTTCCTTCACCCTTCCTTCTATCCAACAAATTGTGCAACACTATGGTTTCACCCATATCCATCCTCACCCCTGTGCTCCCACCCTTTGCCCTCATGGGTCCCAATATATGTTTTACTAGTTACCCATCTATTTTTACAACAATGGCTTTATGTAGTATTTGTCCTTGTAAGATTACCTTAGTTCACTGAGCATAAAGCTCTCCAGTCTCTCCCAAGTTATGTAGTGGTTTTCAAAATCATTGCTTTGAAAGCTGCATAGTATTCCATTGTGTGAATGTACCATAAGTTCTCAATCCATTTGGTTGTGGTTAGACATTTAGGCTATTTCCACATTTTTATGGATTGAGGCTCAACGTCAGGAAAGCAAAGATTCTCACCACTGGGCCAATTGGCAGTATCAGTATGGATGGTGAAGAGATTGAGATAGTTAACAGTTTTAGTTTGCTTGGTTTTACAGTCAACACTCTTGGTAGGAGCAGCCAGGAAATCAAGAGATGAAGTGCATTGCGAAAGTCAGCTGTGAGGGACCTCTCAAGAGTACTGAAGAGCAACAACATCAGTTGGAGACTAAGGCACACCTGATCAAGGCTATAGTCTTCGCAATTACATCATCAGAGAGTTGGACATTGAAAAGGGATGATACAGGCCATCATCTTTGCAATCACTTGTTATGTATCAGAGAGTTGGACAATGACTAGGAAGGATAGAAGGAGAATTGATGCCTTTGAGCTGTGGTGCTGAAGACAAGTGTTGAATATATCACGGACTGCTGGGAGAACAAACATGTTTGTCCTGGAGAGGGTGAAGTCAGAAGGCTCCTTGGAGTCAAGGATTCTGAAGCTTTGTCTGACATACTTTGGGCATGTTGCAAGGAGGGACTGGTCCTTGGAGAGGGACATCATGTTTGGGAGGGTGGAGGGATGGCACAGGAGAGGAAGACCCTCGATGAGATGGATCAATTCTGTGAGTGGAGTGGTGGGAATGAGTGCATTTGAGACAGCTAGGTTGGCACAGGATAGAACAGCGTTTAGGGCTCTTGTACGTAGGGTCGCTATGAGTCGCAAGCGACTCAATGGCACATAACAATGACAACCATATGTTTTTATTTTAATGTTTGGTTTACTTTTTAGATTTTCTTTTTCTTATTGTGTACCATCAAGTAGGATCCAACTGGCACAGGAGGAGATTGCTCTGACTGACTCAGAAGGATACCGCTCCCTCCTCCAGCAGAGCATCTGGTGGATCCGAACCACATGCCTTTGAGATTGCAGCGCCACTTCTTGCCATTAGGCCACCAGAGCTCCTATTTTTTAAAATTTATTCATTGTAACACATTTTCTCCCCCATTCCCTCCCCTTTTGCTCGTCCCCCACCTGCAATACCCCCTTTCTTTTAGATTGTCCTCGTACATACAACGCATAATCTCATATTCTTTTTAAAAAATATTATTTGAATGGCATTCTGTGATGCCTGAAAGTACTAGTCTCTCTTGATTCTTTTTATTATCATTGTAAATGTGCTGGTAATATAACTTTGGTAATTCCATATTTTCATGTGGACTGTACTCTGTTAAGAGGTTTCTTTTCCACAGGAGAAACATCTGGTGGTCTTTATTTGTAAAGAATAAATCTCTATGGAAAAGTTCTACTCTCAGCACCACATACATGGTTGCTCCGAATTAGAACTGACTCAATGGCATCCAACACCAACAACAGTGCAATGAGACCAGTTATACCTGCATTTTAATTTCAGTATCTCCTCTGTGCTTCCCTAGTTTGCTACTCTATTAATGTAACAGTTATTACATTGTTTTATAGCTCTTCATATTATTTAATAAATGGAATAAAATATTATAGGAGTTCTGCAATGGAATAATACTATTAGCCTCATTTTATAGATAAAGAAACATAATCAGAAATTTTAATTTCTGCAAGCTTTTACAGCAAAGAATTATAAATTATTACAATAATATTTTTTATTGTTTAACAATATCTACTTAGAAATGTGAGGGAATATTTTTATTACAAAGTTATTTAAGTCTGTTCTGTGAATTGTCTGTCTGTACCACGCATCACCCCCTGACTTGAGACCCTCAGCACACAAACTATGTAAGTTAGCGGCACTGATGTCTTTACACCCCAGAGACAAAGGGAGACATTAAGCTTCAGGAGAGAAAGCACAGGTGAGAAACTGCCACCCTGAGTCTTTGGGGAGATGGGACAGAAACTTCCCTGGGGATAGATCCTTCCACTTGGGTTTGGTGGTGGGCTGGGGCCATCCCAGGGACCAAACAGGACAACAGAGTTTGGGACACAGAGCCACAAGCAGAGGAAACACTTCTTCAGCTTTCTTAATTGGCACACTGAGCTGCAAAAAAAGACAGAGGACTTGGAACTCTCCTAGACAGAAACTACTTGGGTGTGGAGCACTTGGTCTCATGCCACTCCATAGACAAAGGAGGACAACAGGATTTGGGATAGGAGACCAAGTTAAGGTGAGATTCCGGGAAGATGCTTTGGCAGATGGAACCAAAGACCTGCCATACAATTTGCCACTCCAGTAGCCTGTAATCTGACTTGTTAGACTTAAGTTCCTCTGCCCTTGCAGCTATGAAGACCAAGGCCTTAAGTATAAGTAACACCTGCACATAAAGAAAACAAACATTCTCACAATGGAGTGCATAAGTAACATCATAATAAACAGAAAATATTTAAGTTGTCCAGTATTATTCCATTTTATCTGGACCCATAATGGAATGCCATGGTATCAACAGCCAAGAAATCCAACAGTCCATCACATGGAACAAATCTTCTGCCAAAGACCTTTTCAAGATATTATAAAGCAAAGATATAGCCTTGAAGACGAAGGTCTGCTTGACCCAAGTCAAACTATTTCTAATTGCCTCATATGCATACAAAATGTGATAATAACCAAGGAAAATGAAGGAAGAATTGATACTTTTGAATTATTGTGTTGGTGAAGAATATGCAGTATGCTTAGGACTGCCAGGAGAAGGAACAGTTCTGGCTGGGAAAAAGTAGAGCCAGAATGCATTGTATGGTGAGGAATTCTTCCCAGGTAGTTGGATATGTTTTCAGAAGGGACCATTATCTAGAGAAGACCATCATGCTTGGAAGAGTATCAAGTGGAAAAAGAAATGGAGTGGTGTAGTTCCTTAAAAAATGAGACTAAACATAGCATTGTTTGTCAGGATGACACAGGACCAACCAGTGTTCCATTCTGTTCCATCCAGGCTCCCTGTGAGACAGAAGTGACAGGAAGGCACCTAACAGTAACACAACCTGTGTACATAAACCCATTTGGGAAAAACCACGTTAGTGTTAAGGTGTTCTTAAACTCATCTTTTTTTTTTTTAGATAAAAACAGTGGGTTTAGCACAGAAGTAAGCAAACACAGCTGGGGAAAGACTGATGCCACATCACAAGAAGGTAAAAAAGGGACCAAGGAATTGGTCCAAGGGTCAATTGGACCAAGGACCAATTAGACCAAGGAGTTGGAAAGAGACAAGGACCTTCCTTCAGATCAAACTAGAGTCTGTTTCTTGAATTCAAACTTCTAGCTTTGTAAAATGTGAGAAAACAAATTTCTGTTTACTGAAGCCACCCACTTGTGCTATTTCAGGTGCAGCAGCACTAGATAACTAAGACAAAACCCACGTTTCGTCAGAGCTGCAACCTGTTTATTAACTTGCATCCCAATATATTATAAATATATTATAAACATATTATAAATATAAAATA
>NW_006399811.1:4077258-4122783 GCF_000299155.1 Elephantulus edwardii | reverse complement strand
AATATAAAATATATTAATTTTATTTGTTTTGAACTTCATATAAATGAAATCACACAGACTGCACTCCTTCGTAGTGGTGTCTTTCTATAAAATAAGAGGCACTTAATATTGAAGGTATGTGTGTGAATAGGAAAGTGTCACTAGGGACTTAAGAGATGGGGTGACAAAGGCATAGATCAATAATAATTAAAACATTATATGAATATATGAATGATTGTATAAAACACAACCTACATGAATGATGCACAATGTCTATGAATTAGTGTATGCAAACCAATAAAAAAAAATAAAAAAATACTTTTAGAAACCATTTTCAATGAAAGTTAACAGGTTTTGGTTATATTTTAATTTTCATTTTATTTCATTGTAGCAAAGCTGCTTTTGTTCATTTAGTGTTTAGCCTGGATATTACACTTTTCCTTTGCATTACAGCATTTATTTGCTCACAAGGACCCTGCTTTTGATTTTCTCCTCCAGTTTAAATCTTTTCCATTTTTTCCCTACCTCTGCTGAACTTATAGCCCCCAACTGCAGAAGGCAGAAACACCACTGACACCAGGAGAGAAGAAGGCTGTAAAAATCCTTGCATGTCAGCATGGTAATAAAGGAAAACCCTTGCTTGGCCAGGACAGTAATGTTTTTACTTCATGTGGTATTTTTCTCTGAATTGAATGGAACACTTTTACCATGGAAATAGTCCTCCTTTCCCTTGCCCAGAGTGAGGAAGCACTCAAGAATGCAAATTTCATATATTTCTTTGCCAGTTTAATAACCTCAGGGGTTAGGGTAGACAGATACAACTTAGATGTGGGTGAATTTGGGTGTTCTGGGTCATACCCAGGTAACATGGTAGGTCTTGCACTATGACTCACCTACAGGACGGGAGGGAGAGGGCTGTTAGGTAGCACTGTTCTCATTTGGGTTTCCTGAAGGCATGAGAAGAGGCACTACAGTTAGGAGGCAGGAGAAGGTGAGACGGTCTTCATTCTCCTCTTGTTGTTAGGTGCTGTTGAATCGAGTACACCTCACAGCAACCTTAGGAACAACAGCTCTGAGCCCCGTCCTGTCCTGTGCCATCCTCATCATCTCTAACACACTTGACCTCATTGCTGCAAGCACTGTCAATCTATCTCATTGAGGGTCTTCTTCTCTTTCACTGACCTGTCATTTTTCCAAGCATGATATCCCTTTCTAATGACTAATTTCTTTTCTACAAGGTTTCTATGACCCATGGATTCTCTTTCACAGTCTCCTTTCCCCTCACTCTCTTACCGCTTCTGTATCTCACTGTGTCTGTTGATAATCTTTAAGCCCCATCCTCAGACCTTCCATAAAGGATTTTACTGGTCCCTCCCACCATGGGCCAATACTGATGATTTCTTTATTTGTATTGTTGTTTCCTGCCACGGGCTTCTCCTGGGAAAATCAAAGCAACTCCACTGCTATTGAGTCAAGTTGACTTGTGATGCTAGAATCCATTCAGCATATAACAACCTGCAAGTCCATATGGACAGAAATGTGATGATTGCATTTGAGGTGCATTGGGTGGAGAAAGAGTTCAGGCTCCTGCATGGAACAGCATTTCATCTCAGAACCACTACTGTCCTCCTGCACCATATAGATGCCTCTGGATCTCTGCTCATGGGCTAGGTTTTGAGCTTGGCACTTGAAATTCAGGGGTTGCTTTTGGTCAATTTGTTCCAAAAGGGATTGTGTAGGTGGCAAGAATTCTGTGTGTTTTGGACACCTCTCAGCTCCAATAAATTTGTTTTCCACGTGGGGCCCTTAAGAAGACTGAAATCCAAGTCTTGCCACCCACCTTGTTTAAGTTCTACTTATTTAGCAATGGCGGGACTTTGACCTCCCGTGGCCTTGCCACTGTCTCCACATATTCTCTTACTTCGTGGTGTTGACAAGTGATCTCTCTCTCATTTCAGATCATTAATTGGGAGGAAAAATTGAGTTTCTTCATAATAGTCCATTCCTTTGTATAAAGGATAGAAATCAAGAGTCCAAACTCATGAAATGAACATATTTTTACTTCAAAGAAAGATGGTTTTGGATACCACACAAATACAGATGCACAGGTCATTGGAGAGATTCCAGGATTTCTCTGCACATTCCAAGAGCCCTTGACATGAATGATTCTACTCCTCTGCCCTCAGGTCCTTATATTTTCTTCAGCTTAGTGGAGCAATGAAGGCCAGTGTTTCTCACTTTATGGGCAGGAAACCTCACATTAGTCTCTACCAAACAGCATGGAAGTCACTTGCAAATGTAAGGACAGAAATCCTGGTTTCAGATCATATAATAACACCTTAACCATTATTACACCACTGTTTTTAAATGACATTTGAAGGTAGCCTGATGAGAATTATATAGGAGTCATTTTAAAAGAGTAGATTACCAAGCAGATGAAGTCAAATTTCCTGGGAAAGTGACCCAGGAATGTACCTTTTTAAAGGTGTCAGTAGTTTTTATGTGCAGCTGGGTTGGTGAACTACAAGATTCTGTGCCACCTTCCCACACTAGTAAAAGTCATGGATACAGAAACCTGAAAGCAAGTTAACAAATTTGCAAAAGAAGCAAAGACCAAGAAAGGCAGCCTCTTCCAGACAACGTACCCTGCAAATTAAATCAAGAGGTGTTAGGGGCAGGGATGATTTGTATTTCTTTTCCCTTGAACTTCTGCATAATAAGCAATGCCCATGGAAATGGCAGTTAACGAATTAAACTCTTTTAATGAAATCAAGAGGTGCTAGGAACAGGGAAGAGATGCAGTTCTTTCCCCTTGAACTCTTCTAGGAGCAATGTCCATGGAAACCACAGTCAAGAAATTAAAGGCATAGTGTTTTAGGAAAATCTGCTGCAGAAGACCTCTTTAAACTGTTAAGATGCAAAGATGTGATCTTGAGAACTAACATTCACCTGACCCAAAGCATAATATTTTCAATCTCTGTGTGTGTAAAAACTAGACAATGAATAAGGAAGATGGAAGAGGAGATTGGTGTCTTTGAATTACAATGTTGGCCAAAATGTTTAACTATATTATATGCTGCCAGAAGATGGAACTAATCAGTCCTCAAAGAAGTTCCCTCAGAAGGGAGAATGGTGATAATTCTTCTCATGGACTCCATATGTGTTATGAGGAGGCATCAGCTCTTGGAGAAGGGTATCATGCTTGGCAGAGAAACCAGCAAAAAAGAGGAATATGCTTAACTAACTGGATTATCAAAGTGGCTGCCACACTGCGTTCAAATACAGAAACCACTGAAAATGATGCACGACCAGGAAGTGTTTTGTGTAGTTGTCCCTAGAGTCAATATGAGTCAGAACCAACTCAAATCACCTAATGACAACTTCTCCAGACAGATCGCTATGGTTTCCAAACTCAAAGAGACTTTTCCCCCCCAGTTTCCAGAGCTTGTGGTATCCACCTAATGCTGAAAATCCAGCTGCACTCTTTCTATGTGTTACATCATTGCCAGAAAGAAAGATCTTGCAATCAAAACTTGGCTGAAAGTTTGATTGATGTTGCTTGAGGCACACTTGAATCTACCCCATACTTCTATCACCACTTCAGGGTTTTCAAAAGTAATATTTATTTTCCATTGTAGAAAAGAAAAGCATAATTTGTTGATTTCTAGAGAATCATCATGTGTTTGAAGATCAAGGGCGTCTGGCATCCCTAATGGGCAACTCCTTACTAATAACAACAGTCAGGAAGACAATACAACGTTAAACACTTCTGTGCTAGTCGTGGTGTGGAAAAACAGATAATCGTATGCTCAGACTTACGATTTAAAATAGGAACTGTTATTTTTTTTGCGTTATTGATTCCTATATTTCCTCACGTGTTTTTTTCTCAACCATCCAGAGTTCTGTAAATGGTATCAACATTTATCCTGCTGCTAAAAACGTGAAATTTGGATATTCTTGACTCTGTTTTTCCTCTCAATCTTACTGCTTTCCCAAATGACATCTTGTGCTAACACAGTCATTCCATCACTCAGTCAATCCCGTCTGTGCCAATTCCCATTTACCTCTTGAATATACCCCTCTATTGATGTGTCTCTACATTATCATCTTTCTTCGGTCAAATGGTCGCTATATTGTTCAGGATCCCCTCCTAGCCAGGTAGCTAACACTAATTAGAGACACCATTTAAAAATATCAATGAATTAGATGCAGCACTCTCCCTTACAATATCCCAATTCCTGTTGCACTGAAAATGAGCCTAGTGACCTAGCAGTCACATAATTGGCTGTTATCTGGAAGTATCTGGAAGGAGATGAAGCTACTAGCCATAACACAAATGGATGTGGTCATCTGTTTTTATAGGGTATTCCATCTTAGCCTAAAAGGTCTTGTGTGATCTGATGCTTCTTTTTTTTTTTTAATGTCAGTTTTTGCCCCAATTGGTTTCTTTATTGAACTTTATCCACACAGATTCTGACAATTCCAAACACAATCCAGACTCTTCTCTACCTTCAGGACATGGGTACAATTTTTTTTTCTGCTTAGAAGACTTTTGTTCTTGCTATTATCCCAACTGCCTTTTATTCTTTCTTAATATGTAAGAACAATTTTTACCACCTTGCTGCTAGGTGGCCTTCAGTCTGCTACAACTCACAATGGCCTTAGGAATGACAGATTGAAACTTTACCCTACCCTGAACCATCTTCATGATCTAGTACCTCAAGTCAGTGTCCTAAGTGAGAGCGGGCCCACTTCAGGTATTTGCTAGTCCACAGGCCATGACTGCCAGTCAGTATTCTCAAATAAAAGGCCTCCCCATGTCCTGCCCCACAGCCCTTTCTACCAGATAAGAAATAGTATCAGTAAAACAGTTTCACCAGACACACGGGCCTTCTAGTCTACCTTGTCTAAAAAAAAAAGTGCCTTACCAAAATCTTCTCTCATATAAAACAGAACCTCACTGAGAATGAGAGACTTGTTAACATCTAAGAAGCTATTAAACTCCTATACGCTTGTTTCTATATTTGGATTTTGCTGTTAAATCCTAGGTCTTCAGATTTGCAGGTGCTCTATAATGCTCTGTTCCCTGAGTTTAAGAACCTAAACTTAAACTTGGGATACTTTTTCCATCACTGTCCACTGACAACAGATTGATTGTCCAATCACTCAGCTTCTTCCCTCCAGTTTGATAGACCTTACTTATTCTCCCTTCCATGACTCCCAAGTTCCCACTAATCCATTCTCTGTACAGTTGACATTGTTCTCTGCCTACCAAACAAGTCTTCCTAAGATGCTCCGAGATCTGAAAATATTCTGAGGTTTCTCCAATTCAGGTGTTTTTTAAAAAATAATTTGTGTGTGTGTGTGTGTGTGTGTGTGTGTGTGTGTGTGGAATCAAATCGGATCTGACTGGTACAGGAGGAGGAGCTTGTCCCTCCTTCTCCAGCAGAACATTTGGTGGATTCAAACTGCTCACCTCTGGGATTTCAGTGCAGCTTCTTACCACTAGGCAACCAGAGCTCACCCAATGCAGACATTTGAAATCTTTAATAACAACTATTAACATTATTTCTTATCATCCTAATTTCTCATCCCTGTGTGTTTGGCAAACTGGTTATACAATGAAAATAGAGATGAAATGATCTCTAACTATGAAAATATTTGGTGGGAACCTCCTGCTACCCCATTCTTTACTATTCAATTATTTGTTTATTCCTGCATTTATTTGACAATTAAGAATTGAGATAAGAATTAATTAAGAATTAATTGAGAATATAGCACTATATTACATCCATCAATTACAGTAATAAATGAAATATGATAATAAATCTGAACATGTGAGCTTGCAAAGAATTAGCATGTCGTTCTGCCTGGGGATATTAAGTATATGAAAGAAATATTTTGAGGTGGTTTCATTTGATAGAGAAGGAAGATTAGGGCCAGGAAGAAGATGCAGTACATGCACAGACACAGAGATGCTAAAGTGAAAAATAGAGAAGAATGTGCATAAACACACAGGATACATGATGGTGAAAAGTTAGGACAGGGGAAGAGCCTGAGAAAACAAGTTGGGACATACTTATGGTAGAAAAAGGATCACATACTATGAGTTCAATTTCAGAGGAATAGTACACTTCTATGTAAGATATCCTTTGGCCATCTTTACAAAGTTTATGGTTGAAGAATTTGTCTAATTATTGTTATACTCTTGTTACTGTTAAGTCCAAGCCCCAGGCAGGTGTGGTGAGACGTGCTCACAGGGGTAGCTTCACATCCAGGCTTCATTTGGGAAGTGATCTAAGCAACCACTGTATGTCACTGTTGCTCTTCCTGAAATCAGTGTTCTATCTACAGCCTCTGATCCAGGAGCCACAGCAATGATGAAACCTGAGCCTTTCCTAAGTTATCCAAACTGGGAGGAAGCTTTTGTATATGTAGGAACTTTGCCATTTACACAGGTGAATCCTGCCTCTGCAGGCCTCCTGATGTCACATCATTCAGATGCAGGCTAGAATGAAAAGGACAGACTAGCATTTCTCCTTGCCGAGTTTCCCTGGCTGAATAGAAGAGTCAGGAGTCACAGAGGCCATTAGCAGGCTGCATTAACTGATTCCCGTAAAGAATTCAATGTGGCAGTGTGGCTGTGAGCAGATTCTTTGGAATCAGGTGACTGATATTAGAAATCTAGCCACGGTCCTTAACAAATCTGTGGCTAGAAATGAACTACTTAACCTCTCTTGTACTCCGTTTTCATAACTGAAAAATAGGGATAATGAGGCCTAGCATCATTAAAAGATTATATGAGAAGCTGCACTGCAATCTAGAAGGCACATGGTTCAAATCCACCAGCAGTTCCATGGGAGAAGGATGGGCAATCTCCTTCCTCTGAAAACCTGTTGGAGGTCAGCTATGGGCCAGTACCAACTTAAAGGTACACAACAACAACAAGGCATGCAGTATTAGGAGTCAACATATTTGATGACATAGAGGAAATGCTGAAGACAAACCAGAAAACCAAAGCAACAGAAATTAATAGCTTTGATGACTAAGGCCTTACTGTTAACCACGTTCTTTTCCCTCTTTCTCTCCATTTCCATCCACTCCCATCCCTTTATCTTTTGTCATTTATAAATACAACACCACACTCAGAGTGCTGGATGTTAATTACATTATGCACATTTCTAATCTTATTTAATTTTTCAGATTTCTGTCCCACCCAGAATCCTCCAGAAGACAGTTCATAAATCAGTTTAGCCTTACTTAGCCCAAAGACACAAACAAAATGCTCACCGGCAAGGCTAAAGACGAGATTTACATGAGTCTGAGACTGAGGGTGGAGTAAAAGGCAGGAGAAATAGTATCAGCAATAAGAAATTATGGGCTAAAGAAATCCCTCTTGGTTTGTAGATAATAATCAAGATCTTACTCATAATAGATTTTAAAATATACCCCTTTTGATTAATAGGGAAATCAACAATCAATGGAAAATTTAAGGGCAAAGGAGAACTTTTTAATATGATACTTTCTAGTCTGGAGTTGAAGATGATGGAGACTTTATGAGTTGAGCAAGTGTCATATTGGAGATGAAGGTCTGTTTGCCAACCACCAGAGCCCTGCAAGCCTGTAGCAGTGAGCTGGCCTGCCTCCAGAGGCACAGCCTCATGGCCAAGGCTTACAGCTGAGGCTCCATGGTTCTTATCCCAAACGAGGCTGTAATAAATTATTTTAAAGCTAACATTACCCAAGGGTAAACTTTGACTGTATGTACTAAGAACACTAATTATAAAGCCAGACAAGGTCTTAATGGAAAGAAAACAAATATCTATTCCTTACAGATGCAGGTATAGACACAGAGATGTCAAGGTCCCCTTTTATAGGCAAATCATAGATAACACGTGTGTGTAGTGGATCAGTGAATATTTGTTACCTATTCTTCTACGGATATAATTCAAAACTTAAAAATTAGGTGGATTACTTTCTTGATTTTTAAAAAATTGGAAACCCAGGATACCACTTAAATTCTAGCATCTCAGCTGCACTCAGATTTCCATTTCATTCACCAAGTCTTTGGTACCGCCCCTATCATAGGGTTGGAGTGCTAGTGGACTGGGGTGTGTCAGGCTGCTACTCACAAGGCTGGTGACTTGAATCCCTCAACGGCTCCTTGGGAGGAATAGTCAGAATCAACTCAGCAGGTTTTGCTGTGGTATATGGTAGGATAAAAGCCTTGAGATTACAAACCTCAGAGGTTCAAGCTATGATTTGAAAAGATCAAAAAAGACTATCCTTCTAAGTACTATCTTCAGGAGATGCCCACAGTAAATTTTGAAGTGTTTCCAGCTTTATCTTGCGGACCATTTAATTTCTTTCTCCACCCCCCACTGACCTTCTTTTCCCTTTTCATGGTCTACTTGAAGCCACTGTAGTACTTGGAAAATTGACAGACTTAGGGAGAGGATGAAATGAAGAGAGAGTTTTGATTGAGGGAGGAAAGTGCCTTCCCCCCCCCCCATCTTGAATTTAATGACATTTCTATTTTGTGATGTGTTACTTTTATAGGCAGGAGAAACGCACTTCTCCCCTCTCTGGGAATGGAAGACGTACACCTCCCACCTTGAATGCCAACTGTAGTCTTTCTGGTCTTTATGTTATTTTCCTAGGGCAAACCACAGGATGAAGGCAAAAGCTACTAACAAGAAATGCAGCTGAGTATATTTTGTGTTAAAGAAGTCTGCCTGTTAAACAGTCCTAAGAGTAACCCAGGCAGCAATAGCCATCTCACAAGGGACCTGCCTCTGCTCAAAATGATGATGATTCTAAAGAACAACAGCTTTGTTGACAGACGGCTTAATATGACCAACAACTGTGTCCTATTCTTTTAATCATCAAAAGAACTCTGTATGTGCATCTCTGTGCAACAGTGAATGAGTGAAGGAATGAAAAGAAAACTTTTCTGTAAACTTCTGTGAATATTATTAGAAAAATTTTATTTAAACAAGTGTATACAGTATCTTCATATTATAAATAAGAATAATGATATTCAAGATAGCAGGCAGTTGTCCAAGTTCAAAAAGCTAATATAATAGCAGAGTTGGGATTCAAACTCAGATCCTACTAATCTCCAAAGCCTGAGTTACTAACCACTAAGCTAGAAGATGAGGAGTCCTGGTGACACAGTGATTAAGCACTTTGATACGCGAATGGTAGCTAACTGAAAATCTATCAGCCACTCTTTGGGAAAAAGATGTGTCAGTTGTCTTCCAAAATGGTTACAGCTATGGAGACCCTATAGACTATGCTACACTTTCCTATAGGATCACTGGACAGAATATATTTTTTATTTGTTTGTTGTTGACTTTTTTCCCTTAAATTTAGAGACAGATGTAATAATTACAGTAGTTTTGACTCTCCTTCCTTATTTATTGGCTAAGTACTCATAAGAATGCAACTTAAATACACTCTGAGCTTCAATTTTTTAAAACTGTAATAAGCATAATTGTATGCTAAATTTTTGCCACTATAGAAAAATTACCTGGTATAGAATATATAAAATAATCAATATAGAATATATAATATAATTAGATTATGTTGTTGTGTACCATCGGGTCAGAAGCAACCCATAGCTTACCCTCTGGCAGGTTTTCAGAGGCAATTAATTACCTAGGAGGAGACTGCCCATCCTTTTCCTGTCGAGTTCAAGGCTGGTGGCCTTGAACTGTGTACCTTTGGGACTGCAGCACAGCTTCTTGCCACTAGGCCAGCAGAGCTCCCTAATTATAGTGTAGTGAAATAGTATAATAATAAAATTATATCTAGTGCACTATTATATAGTGTATATATGGATTGAGGCTCAATGTCAAGAAGACAAAGATTCTCACCACTGGACCAATTTGCAGCATCAGGATGGATGGTGAAGAGATTGAGATTGTTGACAGCTTTAGTCTGTTTGGCTCCACAATCAATACTCTTGGCATCAGAAGCCAGGAAATTAAAAGATGTATTGCGATGGGAAAGTCTGCTGTTAGGGACCTCTCCAAAGTACTGAAGAACAATGGTGTGTCTCTGGAGACTAAGGTGCATCTGATACAGGCCATGGTCTTTGCAATCACTTGTTATGCATCAGAGAACTGAGAAATGACTAGGGAGGATAGAAAGAGGATTGATGCTTTTGAGCTTTGGTGTTGGAGAAGAGTGTTGAGGGTACAATGGACTGCTAAGAAAACAAACAGATTAATCTTGGAGAGGGTTAAACCGGGCTGCTCCTTAGAGGCAAGGATTCTGAGGCTTCATCTAACATACTTTGGTCATACTGTAAGGAGAGACTGGTCCTTGGAGAGGGACATCATGCTTGGGAGGGTAGAGGGCAGGTACAGGAGGAGAAGGCCCTCTGGGAGGTGGATTGATTCCGTGACTGGGGCAATCGGGATGAGTGGGGTCGGAGACAATAAGATTGGCACAGGACACAGCAGGGTTTAGGGCTGTTGTACATAGGGTCGCTATGAGTCACAAGCGACTGGACGGCATATAACAACAACAACAACAACACACTATTATATATGGAGCTCTGGTGACCTAGAGGTAGGAGCTGCACTGCAATCCCTAAAGCACATGGTTTTAATCCACCAGCTGTTCTGTGAGAGAAAGATGGGCAATGTCCTCCTGTCTGATTTACTGCCTCTGAAAACACACTGGAGGGTCAGCTATGAGTCACTCTGACTTGACTGCACACAATAACAACAACATATTAATATGGATAGTCCTGGTGGCTAGTGGAATTGCACCGTCAATCTGAAGGCACACAGTTTTAAATCCGTCAGTTCCTCTGCAGGAGAAATATAAGCAATCTCCTCCCATATGATTTACTGTCTCTGAAAACTCAACGGACGGTCAGCAATGGGTCAGTTCTATCTTGACAGTAAATAACAACTACAATACTATTATTATAAGGAGTCCTTCCTGATGGGATGACTGGTTAAATACTGGCTGCTAACTGATAATTTTGTTATTTGAACCCATCTAATACTCCATACGACAAAAGGTCTAACATTCTGCTCCTCTATATGACAGGGTGGAAACCCTCAGGGACAGTTATACTCCAGCACATGT
The DNA here is from genome assembly GCF_000299155.1 of Elephantulus edwardii. NCBI lineage: Eukaryota > Metazoa > Chordata > Mammalia > Macroscelidea > Macroscelididae > Elephantulus > Elephantulus edwardii. The sequence goes on along the minus strand of NW_006399811.1, from coordinate 4,111,698 downwards.
TATTGCTATGACTTGACAAACACCTCACCTGCACTTACTAATAAAAATGGACTATATATATATATACATCATGTAATAAAATGCATTTTTGTCAGGAAATAAATGGGGCAATGTACGTCAAGTACTTAGTGCACATAGTACGCAGTGACAAATCACTCTTATGGTCACCATTATCATCATGACATTCAACCCAATGGAGTAGAGCCCAGGCTTATGCTTGTGAGCTCTGCCACATCACATGCTATTTCTTTGAGTTTATAGGTGAGCTCTGTATCCACATTTTGCTGCTGCTCATCTCTGTCTTCCTCCTCAATTCAAAGGAGAAAGAGGCCAGCGGAGGAACTCACCAAGCCATATTTGTTCATCAGGTTAAGCAGTCACTGTGAGGCCTCTTCACTGGAGTCATGGCATAAATTCATTTTTACTCAAATTTAAAGAGACGTACATACTTAGGGAAAGCTAATACAAGGGACAACCCTCAGAAAAGGTAACTGCTCACCATTACTCTTGTGCAGACCTGACAGCACCTTTTAATGACATCTTGATGGACAGCTTTGACCAAGAGAAATTATCTAAGTGAAGTTAGGAAATGGTGATATTGTAGAAGGTAAATTAACTATGGGCCCTAATGAGGTTACTGTAACCTTCACACGTAAAGTTAACTTCTAATGAGAAAAAGATAACCATGGAAGTGAAAGATAAAGAAAAATATAATATGGTCTCCTTTTGTGGATATAAAATAAGTAAGACACATTTATTTTAGCTTGACTAGGAATTTAGATTAATAGAAGCACAGAACAGTGGTTAATGGCAATGTGTATTAGAAGTAAGTTGCATGATAGGAACAAAGAGAAGGAGAGTTGACATGCGTAGTAAGGAGAACAGAAGAGAACTCCTCATACCACATATACTTTACAGATTCCTTGACATTAAAATTATGTCTGCATTTTTTCCTTTATCTTCAAAAATTAATCTAAAAGACACAAGTAGAAACAGAATGAAAAAAGACTATTTCTTTTGAGGAGACAAGCTTCCCATGGAGACTTTCTTGTTGTGTGTTCTTCTCAACAGATTCCAATTCCTAAGGATCCATGGATATGGTAGCAGTGTTCCATAGACTTTGCCAAGTTCTAATCTTTACAGGAGCATATGCCAGGTCTTCCGGCCTCAGAACGGCTGAGAGGGTCTGAATTAACAAATTGGCATTTATCCACCTAGCATTCAACTATTATATCACCAGGAATCCTTCTAAGTACGTTAGGGAATTCAAAATTCTATAATTGATATTTTATGATGGTAACAAAGTTCCACAGACCAGTGATTCTGGACCTTGTCTGTGCATAATAGTGATGGGGAAGTTTTGAAAAATACTGACTCCTAAGTGCTGCCTCAGAGACTCTGGTGTAACTGATTCAAGCAGTGAGTCAAGTTCAATGTGTCAAGAACCTCCAATGGATTTTCAAGACTGTAAACATTTGCAAAAAAAGATTGCTCATCTTCACCCATAGAACCACTGCTGGGCTCAAACTGCCAACTTTTGAGTTAGCATCCCGACAGACAAGGCACTACGGCCCCTGCCATTCAGCTCTGCCTCACGGCGATCCCAGAGTAGAACAGAATTGTGCTCTACAGGGTGTTCAGTGGCCAAATTTTAAAGCAGCAGTTCATAAATGTTTATTCAGAGATACTTCTGGGTATTCATGAGCCTCCAATCTTTCAGTTATGAGGAGAAGGCATTAGACATTAATACAACTATGTAATCCCACTAATTGGTATAGAGTTGAACCAATCAACCTTAAAGGTCTGTTGAGAAATTGGAATGAAAATAGTGTTTGAGAACAACCAACCCTTTTATGTCACTGAGACAACTGCAGAATTAAAATACGTAGTTATTTTAACAAAGTTCTGCCACTCTAAAATAAAACAGAGATCTCCACCACCTCATTTTTTTGGCATCAATTTTACCATCAGTCATATTGTGAATTTTCTCATTAACATAGTACTTAGATCCATTCATAAAATATTTCTTGAACAGCTATAAGTTAATGGACTAGCTATTGGAGACAAAATGTGAAACACCATGGTCTATTAACAATAAAGACAAGAAAACAGGCCATTTCAGTTGTGTGGGATTAATAGGACAGAGCACTTCATATAGTCCAGGGGAGATCTGGATTTACCAGATGAAATCACATTTACACTGAAAACCACAAAGTGGAATTTAGTCAAGCAAAAGGTAGGGAAGATTTCTGAGCAGAAGGAATAGCATGTGATGGCCTACAGCATGCTGCTAGCCATGCATATCTGAAGTAAGAGAAGTTTAATGGTTTTATATTCTGCAGTACAGAAGCTAGTATGTACAACAATTCAAAGAAAAATAATGAGAGGGAAGGCTGGAGAAGTATGGAAGGTCCAGGTAGACCTTGCACGACCCCAAGAGAGCTTTCATTTTATTTCTCTAAATGAAATAAATGAAGGCTATTCATTTAATGGCCATTAAGTAGGGGACATCTTAAGTATATTTTGGTGACCACTTTGTATTAAAGAGGGAAAGATATGAGTCAGAAAGATCATCCCACCTGTCGTACTAACATGGCAGTAGAGGTGAAAAGGAAAGACTGTATTTGAAAGTCAGTAATGTGATAACACTTGGAAGGACTTGATGTTTGATTTGAGTGAGGTGAAGTCTATTGAAGATTTTGCAGGTGACGTGGATACTTGAAGCTCAAGCAACCATGTGGAACACAGGAGAACATGGAGATTCAAAAGAGATTATACATGTTTTGTACACTTGGATATTTAGCTGCAGGTGGGATATTCAAGTGACTTTATCCATAGGTAACCAGCCCCAATAGAGCTGTTCGAGTGACATATTTGGATTGAAAAATAATCAGCACATAGAGGGCACTTACCTGTGTTTCATTGATTATGCAAAGGCACTTGGCTGTGTGGGTCACAGAAAATTGTGGCTAACTTGAGGAGAATGGAAAGCCCAGAACACTTCTTATGTAAAACTAATTCTTGGGCCAGGAAGCAGTGCTCAGAGCAGAGCCAGGAAACATTGCATGGTTATAAATCATGAAAGAAGTGCATCAGGGATGTGTCCTGTCTTTATGACTTTTCAATCTATATGCAGAACAGATTATTCTGGAAGTTGGGCTTCATAAGGAGGAATATGGCATGAGGATTGGAGGAAGACTCATTAAGAACCTACATTATGAAGATGACAAAATCTTGCTTGCTGATACTGAGGAGGACCTGAAGTGCTTGCTGCAGAAAGTCAAATACTGTACTCTTCAATATGGATTGAAGTTCAACATCAAGAATATACAGATTATTACCACTAGGCCAATTGACAGCTCCATGATAGATGGAGAAGAGATTGAGGTTGTTAAGTTCAGCTTACTTGGCTCCATAATCAACACTTTTGGCACCAGCACTCAGGAAATCAAAAGACAAATTGCACTGGGAACAACTGATGTCAGGGATTGCTCCAGAATGTTGAGAAGCAATGATGTCAGTCTAAGGCTGAGACGAAGGTATGCCTTAGGTGTCCAGGCCATGGTCTTTGGAATTATTTACTATGCATCAAAGAGCTGGACAATGACAAAGGATGACAAAGAAGAATTGATTCCTCTGAGTTGCAGTACTGGAGAAGAGTCTTGAACATCATATAGACTGCCAAGAAAACAAATAGGTCTGTCTTGGAGAGGGTGGAGCCAAGTTTCTTTTTTAAGTCTAGGATTTTGAAGCTCCATCTCACACACTTTGGGGCATGTGGCCAGGAGGGACTGATCTTTGGAGAAGGATGGAGGAACAGTGTAAGAGAGGAAAATCCCAGATGAGATGGATTGATATAGTACTTGAGGCAATGGGGGTAGGTGTGCAGGAATCAGTCTCAGGACAGGGCAGGCTTCAGAGCTGTTGTACATAGGGTCGCCGAGTGGCAGTTGGCTCTACAGCACATAACAACAACAGATGGCAATTAAGGTTAGGGAGTCAATGGACTCTCTTCTTGACCAGTGTATTGAGCAAGAAGGAACAGAGGCCAGAGAAATACCACTAGTAACGTAATGTGTGAAAATAAAAAGCTGTTTTAAAAGAGATAGAAAATAAGAAGGAAAGTCAAAGACTGAGATGTCACAGAATCAAGAAAAATCAGTTTTGAAAATGAGTGTGTGGTCAGCTATGGTGTCTTGTTTGACTACTAACAGCTTTCAAGTCCTACCACTGTCCCACATCTGGGCAAGATGCTAAGAAAGCCTAGGTGCTCCCTCTTTAGGTGCTGGCCAGAAGTTCTAACCATGTAAGCTTCTGTTCACATGCTGAAACCCTCTTTCCAGCCCCGCCTCCTAATCACATTAAACACCCAGCCAATCCCCTTTCCCCGGCCTTTCAAGTCATCTTCAAACCAGCTTGGGAGTCTCTGCTTCTCTCTCCAAAAAAGCCTTGTTGTGTGAGTAATGAATCTTTTCATATTCTTGTGTGTGTGTGTGTGTGTGTGTGTGTGTGTGTAATCATGTTTCAACAATCAAACCAATTTTGGGGTAAGATGAGGCTCATCCTATTTCTGTAGCATGACTTTAACAAATATTCTATCATAAGATAAAGTCTAAGAAGAGTTATTGCATTTAGCAGCAGGGAAGTCAACGACAGGGTCAGTTTTAGTGGCGAGATGAGGATAGAATCTTGAGTATCAAAGGATGAAGGAAAGAAGAGATAACGAGATGGAGACCTTGAGTACATGAAGCTCTTTCTAGAAGTTTCCTAATGAAAGAGAGAACACAACAGAATGGTAATTCTAGAGGGCAATGGGTGAAGAAAAGGCTATTCTTGTTTGATTTTTTATGCTGGGAGAGGACTGTATAGAATTAAACAGAAGTAGGCAGGTAAGAGGCCAAGAGGGGCTGCAAATGAATGAAAGAAGCAGGGCAATGGATTGAGGTAAATTCTGGAGAATGGAAATGGGATGCAGAACAAATGCAGAATGAACCTTTGTTTGAGGTGAAGATGCACTTGCATGCTTGTGGATCAACAGTGCTCTGTGGTTAAACAGTGAGGTGGCATAATGGGAGGCAAAGAAGAGGAATCCACGTTGGAGGACAGAAGTTTGGAATGGCTTTGGAAAATGGAATCAAGACCTGTACTCAAAACATCAAATGATTCAGGTGCCAGTCAAAGGTCATTTAGTTTTCCTCCTGTCATCTTGGCCAGCTGATCATTCCTTGGTTTGAATATTTAGAAAGACTTACCTAGTTGTCTTTTTTTTTTTACTTTCAACTTGCATGATAGGAATTGCCCTGACAACTCAAAAGTACATGGTTCGAATGTAACAGCTGACTCCATGAAAGGAAGATAAACAATCCCCTCCCATGCAAGTTACTGCCTCTTAAAACCCATTAGAAGGTCAGCTATTGGTTGTTTCTGACCTAATAATTGTTGTTCTTGTGGTTAAGTGCTGTTGAGTCGCAGGTGACTCATAGTGACCCTGTGAACAAAAGTCCTGGACATCTGTATAACTTTCATCCTCTCTCCAGGTTCATAGGGTTTCTAGAGGCAAGCTATTATGGAAGAAGATGCCACTCCTGCTTCTAAACTTGTTTTAATCCGGGAGCTCCACCAAACACTGTCCACCATGTGTAACTATTCTCACATTTAACTCATCAGCATCACCGTGTTCGGCTTCACAGCAACCATGAGTTACTTCTGTACAGCAAGTAGACATACCAGGGTTACATGAACTAGAATAATGTTTTACTAAAAACAATAAAAGGCAGGTCTGAGGGCCACAGAGTAGAGTCACCACTTTTGGCTTGGGAACATGGCTTTCTGTCAGCTAGGCCGACTGCTCTTGCTCTCTCTCTCTTCCTCTCTATCTCTCTGCTAGACTTAACAATACACAACATTTTTATAGTTAATTGCTTATTTTATTATTAACTATTACTTCATTGATCTGATTATAGAAAACTGGACAAAACTCATAAAATATAAATAAGCAGAAAAAGAAATGTTATCTAAAAATCCATTCCTTAGAGATAATGATTAGTAATATGAAAGAGTATTTCTGCCCAGTTGTTGGAAAAAAAAATATATGAATACAGTTTTAATACTGAAAGGAGGGGGTCATATAATTAATAACAATCAGTATTTTGTGATTCCCACCCCCCACTTCTCATTGTAACGTGAATGTTTTCCTATGTTTTAAATGTTCTTCCAAATGTCTGCAGTGATGGCACAACATTTAATCATGTGACAATTTATTATTGTATAATGAGTTTTCTTGATTGTTGTCTCCTCCAATTTCCTCCTTTCTGTTTTCCTTTGGGAAGCACCAGGGGTTTAGGTGGTGCTGAATCTCCCCGTGTCTCCAAGATGGGAGTTCTTGACACAGGTCTAAGCAAGTCTGGACATTGTGCTTCCCTTTTCTCATAGGCTGAGTGCAGAGTGTAGAACCACCCAGTGTCTGAAGAAGGAGGGAACCAAAGAAACCAGGAGAAATAACGCCTGGAGTCCATGCCTCCTTCTAGATTATTCTTTAACTCAACTAATTGTTGCGGAGTCAGAGTTGACTCAGTGGTGACCCTCTAGTAGGTTTTCAGAGGCTGTAAATTGCACAGCAGGAGACTGCCCATCTTTCTCTCATGGAATAACTAGTGGATCCGAACCACCTGCCTTTAGGTTGCTAGTATAACTCCTTAGCTACTAAGTCACCAAAGCCCCTTTGGAGAAAATAAAAATTCCCTGCCCAGCTCTCCTCCAATCCAGCTGCAAGGCCTGTACAGGCCTCTGCCCTGCCTCTTTTCCTGAGGTCGAATGCTCCCCCTATTGTGTACATCCCTAGATTTGAGGGACAGGGGACTGCTATTTGCAGCCACATGCCAAAACTGAGACACACTAACCAAAGTGACCAGAGTCACTTACTCAACAAGTTATGAATGTAGCCATGAGGGTCTCCCACTACACTGTGCACTCCATCGGGATTGAGATTCCTGCATTTTTTTCCCTCAGTTTCTCCTCCTCTGTGCCTGCATGTCCTACAAAGAACTTTATGGGCCCCCATTTCTACAGAACTGGGCTCTCTCTACCATGCAAATAACACTGCTGACATAGTGCCTTGGGTAAACAAGAGCAAGAAATGACAATGATTTAATCCCCATGCGCAAACTTCTGATTACCAGCCCTTGGCCTGCTATGTAAACAGGTGTAGACGAAGATTTAATCCGTTTACACTGTGCAGTAAATAATTTAATCTCTCCACAGCACGGTGCTAGTGAATGTAAATGTTTAAGCCAGAACTGATGCTGACATTGTGATGCAAGCATTCTGTTTCTCAAGACAGAAAAACTGAGTTGACATGTGGCCCTTGAGTGCCCTTGCCCAGAGTGAGGGAGAGGCAAGAGTGAGACAGAAACACCAGCGTTCTGGGCAGAAGTATCACTGTTCCTGGTACACGGCTAAAGCATTGTTACATCTCTCCACCATGAGCACCTTCTGGCTCTAAGTCTTTTCTCTCTCCCTTTCATTAAGGTCACAGTGTCAGTTCATTTTGATGAGGGTCTCCTCTTTATCTGGACCTTTCTGCAGGTATCTGAGGGGGCTGCAGGTGAGTGCAAAGGGAGGCCGAAATGCAGAGGAAAGAAAAGTAAGAAAATAACAGCCTTCAGGCTAGCTGCAGTACCATTTTCACTTGGAGATTACCTCAGCACTCACTGTATCACCTGTCGCTGAATGCCTTTGCAAATTGCTCCTATATTATATTAAAATCATATGCAAATGTGCTCTCAGCTGTCAGAAACTGTTTACTACACCAGATGAAGTCCACTGAAGCAGAGAGCACTGTCCTCTGAATTTTTTAGCAGCAGCACCAGGCTCCAATCAGTCTGATTCTTTCCTTGGACTGAGAAGGTGGGTGAAGGCTCACCCGTTCCCACCCATGGGCGAGCCTGGCTTGATCTGGAGTGGAATGACCTGGATGGGGAAACCCTGGCTCTGTCAGCCCTATCCCAAGATGTGTTGGAATCAGCTACCAGAGGGCCAAGGGGAAGCCAGAAAGCAAACTTTCTGATCATCTGCTTCCTTAGAGACTTCTAGCTGACAAGCAAAGTTGGTAACCCCCAGCAACATTAGTACTCCCATGGTTGGGATTTTGTTAGTGAAAAAAAAAAATAAAAAATTAATGCCTACTTTGGTCAGACTTTGTGTGTCAAGCCTTAACATAAGAAATAAATTTGATTTATTTCTGCCCTTAAGTAGTTTATGGCGGAGAATGAATGTATACAATTTACTCAATCTGAAGAACTTTTTCTTAATTTTTTTTTAAATATTAAGTGACAGAAAAGGATTATCTTTGACGTCTTTGAGTTGTGGTGCTAGAAAAAACACTAAATATCCCATGGACTTGCAGAAAAAGGAACAAATATGGTTTGGAGAGAGTGCAGCCAGGAAGATCCTTACCAGGAAGGAAGGTAAAACTTCGCCTCACATGCTTTGGGCATGTTGTTAGGGAGGCGGCCAGGGCTTGGAGAAAGACATCATGCTCAGAAAAGTGGAGGGTAATGAAGTGGGGATGACCCTCGTACAGATGAGCTGACATAGTGACTGTAACAATGTAATAGTTACACAACACTCTGTTGTAGAGATGGTGAGGCCGGTACAGGAAGGGGGAGGCTTCAGATCTGATGTTTATAGGGTCTGTATGAGTTATACTACACTTGTTGGTGCCTAACAACCACCAGCATGTTAAGCAGGGAACTCTGGTGGCGTGGGCTGTAGGGTGGTGTGCTGCTAACCCAAAGGCCTCACCTCTTTGGAGGCTTGAATCCACCATCAGCTCTGAGGAGGAAAGATGGTCTCAACCTCCTTCTGTGGAATTTAGAATCTTGGAAACCCAACGGATGGTCAGTTATGAGTTGGTTCCTACTCACAGCAATATTGTTTTGTTTGTTTGTTTTTACCATAGTGAAAGTTGGCACGTACTGGACACTGAAACGGATGGGCATTATTTCACTGTGTCTCCAAACCAACTCTGATATGGGCATTTAAATAAATTAAAAAGTGCAGTTTATAAAGGGAAGAGGCAGATGTAAACCCTGGCATATGGGTCTTTAGAACCTTTCTCTAAATTAGGTTGCCATGTTTATGTTCTTTCTGTCTGTCCACCCTGGGCATTCAGAAGATGGTTCTCCTGGCTTATGGGTTGAGGAGAACAGAAACATTATCTTTGTAGAAGCAAAGTTCAGCAAGGAAGAACCAGGAAGTCTGCAGCTATGTCATGCTGAGTATTAGGCTTACCCATGTGAATTCGTCTAGTATTCACATATAGGTATAACTTGGAGAAGGTGCAACCAGAGGGCTACTTAGACTCAAGGAGCTTCATTTCACATGCTTTGGAGATATAGTTAGGAGTGGCTTTCCTTGGAAAGGAACATCAGGCTTGGAAAGGTGAAGAAGGGACCACAAAAGAGACATGATTTGACACAGTGATTGCAGCAATGGGCTCAAGTGGGTCAGAGAAGATGAGGATGGGACAGAATTCCAATTTGTTGTTCACAGGGTCTCAATGAGGAGTACTTAGCTGCAGTTAGCAGAAACAGTACCTACATCTGTCTTCTAGCGTAGATATTCTTATCATCCTCATTTTGTAAATGAGAAAAACCGAGGCAGAAAAAGAACCCCTCCCAACATTACACCTTCCTAATATCATCATATGAGATGGATTGATTCGGTGACTGAGGTAATCGGAATGGGTGTGTCAGAGGCAGTGCGGTTGGCGCAGGACAGAACAGGGTTTAAGGCTGTTGTGCATAGGGTCGCTGTGAGTCGCAAACGACTCAACAGCACATAACCACAACAACAACAACAAATATCATCAAGTCCTCAGATAGTACATGACGGAACTGAGGATAATACCATCCAGTTTATCCCTGAAACTGTCGTCCTGGTGTAAATTTAGTACTGACCTGGATGTAGGTGACATTTCAAGGTTTTGGAAGCTCTTAACACCTTCCTTGCAAGAAAAAACAATTACCAGGAACATTTTATGTGAGATTGAGGAATCTGTCAAGACAGACTACCTTCCACAAAAAGCATAACTGGTTGCCTCCTTGTCATGACTGGGGAATATACATTTTAGATGATGAGAGATTCCAAATAAAACCCAGCAAAACTGACTACAGACAAACCAGAAGATCATATTCCTATCACCTATGATTCTAGAATTTGCCAAGGAGGGAACAGGAGCAAAGTGCGAGAGTAAATAGGAGTCAGTAAGTCACAGATAGATCAACTTACTTCTTGATTTTACTCTCTGCATTTTCTGCCACGTAGTAGCCTGGCTGGCATTCGTATTTGCAGACAGAGCCCACATCATGGTGTCCCTGGAGGCAATGAGGCAGCAGCAAATTTGCGTTGGTGATAACAGGGGGAGCATCACACTCCAACTTGCAGTAGGCTTCTGGGAGGGACCAGAACCCATCTTCAAGGCAGGTGAGCCACGGGTTTGGTCCTAAGTTCAGAAAAGAGAAGCACAACTTCTTATAAGAGAGAGTCCCAAACCCAAAATACAACCACCACATAGAAATATAAGAAACATGAAAACCTACCAACCTACCGCGATTCTCAGAAAGCTACATTATTCTTGGTTGGGCTACTTCTGTAAAATATCAGGTCATAGAACTTTTCACTCACATCCATTGTGCACTTCTAGACAGATTAATCTAGAGCACAAAACTAGCTGCTTTCAGGTAAAGTCCGACACATGTGCATCATAGAACCATAGGCCATGACTTTTAGGGAGCTGAGAGGACTTTTCTTCTGAGGTATCTATCTCGGGTTAGAATTCAATCAGTCAGCCTTTTGGCTAACACATGAGTGAGCACTTATTCTTTGTACCACACAGAGACTCTCCCCTGATTAGAAATTGTATTAACTGTTTCTTGACCTAATTCTTGAGAGGAAGGCTACTAAGAAAGTCATTTCCTTCGTACAGTAATAAAAATGTAGCAGTAACAACATCATAGAACACTTTCCAATAAATGGAAAATGGCACCTTTAGAGCACTTATTAGAGAGTTAGAGAGTGTTTGGAAACATTTTACATGTTTTAAATTGTATAAAGGTCTAACCTCAAATAATCCTATGAAACAGATACTGTTATTATCCTCCATTTTACAGATGACAAAATTGGGGTGAGGGAACTTGCCCAAGTGAGTAAAGAATAGAGTAATAACTGAACCAAAGATATTTGGGATCCTAAGTTTTACCCATAAGCACACCACCATATGCCCCAACACAGCGTAATTAACAGTTTCATGAAGAGTAAACAGTGGGCTGCCCGTAGGAGCAGGCTTACCACATCAGAATTCCTTAAAGGCAACAGAATCTGTTTTTGAAACAAGGTCCCTGGATAACTGTTGGGCATCCCTCAAAGTCTAGGAGCTCTTAGTGAGGTAAAAATGTATGATTTTGTAGGGCAAGTTGTAGCATCTTTGACTAGCAATACAGCCAGGGGCAAACTATACAACTGCGACTCCATTTATCAAATGAACTGTTACTTCACCTACCAAATGAAACTAAGAATACTTCGATCATAAGATATTTTTTTGTAAATATTGTGTACAAAATGTACACAATAACTGGCATTTTGATCATTAGTATGATCAAGACAACCAGCACAGTTATCTTGATTCCAGGGTACATGGTGGTGTTACTATGTGCTGTTGAGTTGAAACTGACTCATAGATGACCCTCCAACAGCTTTTCAGAGGCTGTAAATCACATGGGAGGAGATTGCTTATCTATCGCCCAAGGAACAGCTGATGGATTAGAACTGCCTGCCTTTGGGTTGGTAGTGAAACTCCTTACCCACACCACCACCAGTGCTCCTCCAAGATGCATACAATTACTTAAAACCAGAAGAAAATCTCTGCATCTTTCATTGATAATGTTTTGAACCAGGGCATCATTCCAGATTGTGAGGAATGGTTTTATCCTTTTTCAGTTCTTCACAGTTGTTATCAGAGGACTATAGACTTGAAGGAAGGATATCAAAATAGGAAGCTAAAAGAAGTCATATAAAATCACATATTGGCCACACAATACCTTGAAGTTTGGCTGGTGGGATACAGGAGATTGAGCAGCGTTTGAGAAAGTCCGTTCCCTCTGAGCAGAAAAAGTTTGCGTAGTTCACCAAAGCTTGGTCAGGGATGCCACAGTCAACACGTGTGCAGCTCACAATCTGGTCCCAGTACCCAGAGGAGCATGTGAGCACAATTTCCTTCTAGAAACAGAGAATTGTCCTATGTCAACCTTATAAATGGGCATATCTGGTTAGTTATAGGCTTTAAAAAAATTATTTGTCCACACAGTCAAAACAGATAGTTACTTTGTATTCTGCTGCACTTTACTGCTCTAAATAAAGCCTCATAATAAACAGCTGCCTTAGAGTCAACTGGGACTCGTGATGATCCCATGTGTATATCTTAGAGTGGACTTACACCTTACACATTTTCCAATGAGTTTTCAGAAGTGATCACTAGGCTTTCTTCCAAGGTGTCACCAGGTGAGTTCAAACTTCCAACCTTTTGGTTAGAAACCAAATACTACCAGTCCTACCTGGAGCCTCCCAGCCTATCATTCCAGACGGATAGTGCTGACACAGTATAACTCAATCAAAGCCAAGTCATGGCTGTCATGTCAGAACCAACTCATCACAGACCCTCCAGTGGGTTTTCAGAAGTTGTAAAGTGTACAGAAGGACATTGCTTGTCTTTCTCCCAAGCAGCAGCTAGTGTATCCACCTGCCTTTGGATTAGCAGCACACCTAACTACCTGTCCAGCTGGCCACCAGAGCTCCTATACAAGGGGATTGTTGAATGGAGACACTGCATCTATCCACGTGAGTGTGTGATATCCATTTGCTCCTTTCTATTTGTTTTCTACCCTCTTTCTTCTTGTTTTGGGCTCATAAATGCTAGCCTGTGAGGTGTTTGTGCCGTTGCCTTAGACTTGGGATCAGGACCTGGAACCCACTGGCAGGAGACTGGTGAGGGAGGGAGTAAGAGAAGCTGGTGTGTTCACCTCCCTGGGGAGTTGCTGTAGACTGGCTGAAGCCTTTTCCACATAGACCTAGCTCTCTCCCTCTCCTCCGTTCAGACTGGAAGTGATCACAGGCATTCTTTACCCTGTGATACTGCTCCTTCTCCTTGTAATTTCCCTGTGTACTGACTACACCTATATAAATCATCTCTTTTATTAAATCCTTCTCAAGTTCCTAAACAACATGCCTCTGGAAACTCTATGAACTTTTGATAAATGTAGATAGTTGTAGAGGGGCTTCAGGCCTTTTGTTCATAGGGTCGTTATGAGTCCTGCTCGACTTGAAGGCAAACAACAACAACTCTTACCATTAAGCCAACTGATGATGCAACTAAGAAAAAAACCTAGCACTTCCACAGGGAATCGTTTCTAAAAACCACTGAGAATTAAAGCAGACAAATTCCTTTCCAAGCCTGGAGGGAATACCAAAAAAAAAATTCTACGCATTTCTACAAGCTTATGATTTTCAGTAGGATAGAGTTGTTGTTAGGTACCGTCAAGTAAATTCCTATCTATAGTGACGCTGTGTGGCAGAGTAAAACCACTCCATAGAGTTTTCTAGGCTGTCATTTTTGAGAGACTATCTCACTAGGTATTTCTTCTGTGGAGCCATAGGGCAGATTAAAACCAACAACCTTTTAATTAGCAGTTTAGTGCTTAAAAACTTGCACCACCAGGAGTCTTGGCTCTGGTGAATCACCGTTAAATAATGAGATAAATATTTACTGAGCTCTTTGTGGAAAGAAGATGGGCAGTGTCTTCCTTTAAAGACTTACAGCATCAGAAACCACGTGGAGGGTCTCCAGGAGTTGGAAATGACAAGAAGGCAGTGGTTTGGGTTTTTTGCTTTGGTTACCCCTTTCTATAAAGATTTAAGAGAATACAAGAAAAAAGAATGTAAATAATAGAATCAAAGAACTAGACAACTGAAATCAAGATAATAATAACATGCTGTTGTGTATAAGTAAAACCACATTATGGTAGTAGAAGGAGGCTTTGGGAAAGGTTCAAGGAGTGAGTTAATTGGAACTGGCCTTGGAAAGATGACCAGGACTTCCTTGCAGCCAAAGGAACATACGAGGAAAAGGTGCTGAGAGCAGAAAAGGAAAGGGAAGAACAATGCAGGCCTGGAGACCCGCATGTTCTTAGCTTGTTTGGGGAACAATGACAGTGGTCACCCAGCCACTGAGTTCCCAAAGTCCAGGGACAGGGCAGAGTGGGGCGATCACTCGGCTAAGCCAACTTCCCTACGGGGAGACCACTGTGGCTAGGTGAAATGCCAAAGGTAAAATGCCTGGTGGAAGCACCTGTCACCCCCACACAAGCCCTGGCTAGCTGCTCCTCCAAGCTTCCCAGTGTTCCCCTATTGCTTGCCAGAGGGACCCAAGTGAAGCCAGACACATTTTTCTTTTTAGCTTCGGTTCTTGTGTCAACAACAAGCAATTATCCTCACTGTCCCATGATCATGAGCCGGGAATTGTATCATTTCCTTAGTGAGTGCAGACACAGGTGACAGAGCAATCAGTTGATCCCACCAGATGGTTGGCAAAGGATGAGCCCCTACCTTTTCCCTCCAAATCCAGAGTCCACCCCTTATGCACTGATCAGAACTGGGATGTGGGGCTCAAGCCACTACGATATGGAGTAATGTCTCTCGAATGCTGCATATATCATATATCACTGGATTTTCTCCATGTTTCAATAAGCACTATCTGTTTACTCTTGAGTTTTCTCCTCCCATGTTTAACTCCCTATCTTTCCTGCTCTCCCCATTTTTAACTCTTTACTTGTTAAATATGTGATTTATTACTTACCTACTTTTTATTCTATATTTACCTAAGCTCAATTAAAAACAGATAATAAAGGCTATACCTTTCTGAAGAAGAAAATCAACAGCATCCTTAAACCACAAAACTAGTAGCTCAAGACAGGTTGCTCCTGTTTCTTTGTGGGAATAATTTTGAACCAAAGATCGGGTCTAGTTAGTAAGGGTGATGTGAAGAATTGGAAATGGATAATGGTGGCAGTTACACAACACAATGAACACCATTAATGACGCTAAATGGCACACGTAACAAATATTGAAATGGCAAATATTTTGTTACACACAATTTACCAGAGTGAAAAGAAGGAATAAAAATAATGTGTTTTTTAAATCTTAAATATCTTTTTAAATCTTTAAATCCCTAGGCAAGTGAAATTTTCCTGTCTGTGAAGGATCAATTGGTTCATGACAGAAAAGTGTTCTAGCCTTCCGTGTCACTGATATCTCACTAACTACATGTCACTGCTGTCTCACTAACTAGATACCCTTCAACTTCTTTTCTCATGTAGTCAAAGTTCTCTAATTCTCTCCTCATGCGCCATTATCTATTCCTTACCTCATCCTTTGTCTCGTCACAGGCTGATGTTTTCTAGGGGTTGATTTCAAACTTAAAATTCCTCTACATAGTACTGTAAGTTCCTTAGAATCAACATGGGAAATGAAATTCTTAGTTGGGAATACATTATCATGCTTATAATAATAGTAGCTAAGAGTTTAGAGTACTATGCACCTATTATTTTACTGTAAGCATTAAATTGTTTTCCATTGGTCATTGTAATATCCCATTAAGAGAAATACTTCTATTTTAATTATTTAATAAGAAATTAAATGATCTAAAGGAGATTTATTTTGATTCAAGTTATAATGTTGTATATGATGAGGTCCATATTTAATTCCATATCTGCTTTTAGAGTCCACTTTCTTATTTTTTTTAAGATGTGGAGGTGGCAATTAGTAAAAATTCAGATATGTTATCAGAAGGGGTCAGTTTTTGGAAAAAGACATCATGCTGAGGAAAGGCATAGTGTCAGCAAAAGATAGGAAGACACTTAACAATATAGACTGGGCTTGAATATATCAGAGATTTTTGAGGATGGTGCAACACAGAGCAAGGTTCAGATATGTTATTCACGGGGTGATGGCACCTGAAAACAATAGTAAAAAGTCTGGAAGATGAATCATGTCTAGATAAATGTCCATATTAGTAATAGAGTTAAATTTTTTGAGGAGAGAAGTAAGCCTTCTTTCCAAGTTTTCTTGTAGAAAAGTTAAGAGACTGGGCAGTGAACCACAGACAAGTCTATTATAACCTCTTTTCCCTGACAATCAGGGGCAAATCTATATTTAGGCATTCTCATCTTGAGAAAAAAATGAAGAAGATAATTTCTGATGCAGAAAAAATATTTCAAACCCCAAATTACTGTTGAGTCTGAACCAATTCATAGGTGACCCTCCTGGTGGTTTTCAGAGGCTGTGAATCACACTGGACAAGACTGCCCATCTTTCTCTCAAGAAACCACTGGTCGATTCGAATTACTAGAAGGCTGGTGCCTCTGTGATAGTAGTGCAATTGTATATGGACTAAGTCACCAGAGATTCTGGGGCGGGGGGAACAAACCCAAAAGCAAACACACACACACACACACACACACACACACACACACCAAATAAAAAATACCAAAGAAGAGAGCAAGCCCACCACTTAGAATTGCATACACTCTTACATATCCTGTATTTCTACCAAACTTGCTTGTTAGAATCCCAATTTACCCCTTTCATATAATTTTAAAACATCCAATAGTAAACAAAGTGGAAGCAATCCAAATGTTCATTAACAAACGAATGGATTGCAAAATTGTGGTACATTCACAAAATGGAATATTATGCAGCACCAAGGAGTAACAATTTCACAAAATACTATATACTATGGGAGAGAGTAAAAAGCATTTTGTTGAGTGAACTACCTCAGGACAATAACCTCTAAGGCCAAATAGTGCGTAAGAGCATTATTATAAAAATAAAAGGATAACTAGTATGTTGTGTATAAGGAGAAGGGGCAGGAGACGGAAGGGGTGGAAATCACTAGGATAGCAGCATTTGGTGGATGGGGGGTGAAGGTCTCGGAAAAATTCAATGAGGACTCAAGAAGATCATGTAATGGAACCATGTTAACTAATTGTATGGAATATAATATATGTGAATAATCGTATGAAACACAATGTAAATGAAAGATCGTACAAAGCACTGGCACAAAATATATGAATCATTTGTATGAAAACCAATAAAAAAAGAAGGAAAAAAGAAAACAAAATAAAAAACACCTATCATTCCCCTATCCAGTCAAGGAGAAGGGTAAAAATAACTCTCTTTTTAGGAACTTGGTCCAGATGATGTTGGACTCCAACTCACCTGCATGGACTTGAGGTACTTTCCGCTGCTGGCCTGAAGGGCAAATCCCCGTTCACAGGTGACAGCACACTTTATGTTATCCAGACCATCAGATGTACAATTCACTGCATCTGTGTGATCAAGCAGCAATGGTTCGCAGCGGCCCTCCTCTCCACAGGGTTGGTGGACACAGCTGAGAAGGACAGAAAAAGAAGCATCTTAGAGCTGCCTCCATACCAACAGGCTACAAGAGTGACTTCACAGCTCACTCTGGATGCGCCTCTAAACCAGAGAGAACAATTGTTCAGGCAGCTTGGTAAACAGAAAGGGTGGTGACCAACTTCTGGCCCAGACTTAGGTGATAAAATGAAGTAGGAGAGTGGATCCTGTATGACTGCAAAAGCGAAATGATCAAGGGTGCTAATATTCGACTAGTATAGTACGCATCTCTGACTCCTAAAGAATTAGGCCAGATCTAGAACCATTTTCAAGCTAAACCATGGAGGCCCCTGGCTATATATGGTCCTTATTTATTTTTTAATATTTATATATGGGGTGGTCCCTGGGATGAAAGGTATATCTGCATTAGCAGAGAAGACAGCATATATTTACTGGTGAAGAACTCGGTGGCACAGTGATTAAGCACTCAGCTACTAACCAAAAGGTCTGCAGCCCACCAGCTGCTTCCTGGGAGGGAGACATGGCAGTCTGTTCTCACAAAGGACTATAACTGTGGAAACCCGATGGGGCAGCACTACTCAGTCCACTATGGGCTGGAATTCAACTTGATGGCAATGGGTTTGGCTTCAGATTTGTTGATAGTTAAGAATGTATTTGAACAACTGGCACAGCCACAGAGTGCATGTCACTGTGTCAGCTGATCAGAAAATACGCTTAGGTTGGGCAGAGGAAGCTCATAGATATTTGATACTGTGTTAAGTGTACCCAGAGGACACCATCTCAGCCAAGAAGACATGCTGTCTAGTTTGCTAGATTCAATCAACCAAGAAAAGGAGAGATGTATAAACTCCCACAGAGTTGAGGGAGATACAGCACTGAGCAAGCTGAGATTGAAGCTGCAAACAAGGTTGTGAGGGAACAAGAAGAATGCCATCTTCTTACAAAGACAGAGCCATACGCTCACACTCACTCATTGTCATCAAGTCAGTTCCAGCATAGCCGGTATTCCCTCACGCACTGAGCTCCTGAGGCTATAAACTGCAATGAGGGGAGACGGAGACCATCCATGTGTCTCCCACAGAGCCACTCACATCTATATGCACAGCCTGTAGGTTCACAGCACAACTCACTAGGGCTGGGCCTATGCCCCCAGAGCTCCTTAGAACCATAGGAATTAAAGATCAGAGTACTGGCCCCAGGCTGTCTGCTTTGAATCCTGGCTTCACCATTTATTAGGTGAGTGATTTAGGGTCAACTATCCACTCTCTGCTATGTTAACTTACTCCATGTTAGAGGTGGATAATGATGGTGCCCACCTCCCAGAGTCTCAGTAAAGGTAAAACTATTTAATTCATGTAAGAGATGAAGAACAGTATCAGAAACACAAAAGTGCTCCAGAAGTGTGCTACTGCCGATATAAGAATTGGCCGTAATGAACTAGATTAAGCAGTCTGAAGCAGTTCACAGATTCCAAATAACATTAAAATTATGTTCTCCAGAGAAATGTTGAGGAATAATAATGCAGTCAGTCATTGTTTTCTAATTTTTAAGTTACTATATTATTCTATCTTATGTTTAATTGTGGGAAAGAATAGAATGGTCGCATACTGTAAATACAGACATTAACGTAAAACTGCTATATCACATTCAGGAGGTCTGGTGGCCCAGTGGTAAGGAATTGCACTGCTAAACCAAAGACATGCAGTTCAAATCCACCAACTTGCCTGTGGGAGAAAGCTGGGAAATCCCCTCCCTTGTGATGTACAGCCTCTGAAAACCCACTGAAGGGATAGCAGTGAGGTGATTCCAACTTGTTGACACATAACAATAACAACATATCACTTTAAAGGTCTGTTCAATGAAATCTGTTATCATAATGATGTCACAACCACCATAATTCATTTGAAAATATGTGAACAGTAAAAATATTTGAGCCATTAAAATTGTTTTTTATCTTTTCTCTTTGACTTTGTATGTTTATTCAACTCATACCCCAACATTTTATTTTAATGAAATAGATTTTTATACCTAGAAGTCTATAATTGATCACACTAGCAAGTTTCTTCGTAATAAAATTTTAAAATTATTTCTTTACTTCTAGATTTATTAGCATTGTAATTATTGGTTCAGAGTGACCATAATAGTTAATATGCCATAAATTTTAATAAATAATTACCAGCTATAAAAATACAATTTCCTTGAAGTTCATCTTTTAATTAACTACTTGGATTTTTTTTCTATATTTATACAACAGCCTGCATTATGCAGATGACACAACCCTGCTTGCTGAAACTGAGGAGAACCTGAGGAGCTTGCTGCAGAAGGTCAAGGACTGCAGCCTCCTATATGGAATGTAGCTCAACATCAAGAAAACAAAGATTCTCACCACTGGGCCAATTGGCAACATCAGTATGGATGGTGAAGAGATTGAGATTGTTGACAGTTTTAGTTTACTTGACTCCACAGTCAACACTCTTGGTAACAGCAGCCAGGAAATTAAGGAACTAATTTCATTGGGAAAGTCAGCTGTGAGGGACCTGTCAAGAGTACTGCAGAGCAACGATGTCAGGCTGGAGACTAAGGTGCACCTGATCCAGGCTATAGTCTTCGCAATTACGTGCTATCCATCAGAGAGCTGGACAATGAATAGGGATGATAGAAAGAGAATTGATGCCTTTGAGCTGTGGTGCTAGAGAAGAGTGTTGAACATACCATGGACTGCTAGGAAAACAAACATGTTTGTCCTGGAGAAGGTGAAGCCGGAATGCTCCTTGAAGTCAAGGATTCTGAAGCTTCTGACATAATTTGGGCATGTTGCAAGGAGGGACTGGTCCTTGGAGAGGGACACCATGTTTGGCAGAGTGGAGGATCAGTGCAGGAGAGGAAGACCCTTGTTGAGATAAATCAATTCTGTGAGTGGAGTGGTGGGAATGAGTGTGTTTGAGATGGTGAGGTTGGCACAGGATAGAACAGCATTTAGAGCACTTGTACATAGGGTCGCTATGAGTCACAAATGACTCGATGGCACATAACAACAACAACATACATACATCTATGAATGGACATTCCTTATTGTTAGAATAAAAACAGCAACAACAATCTGTATAGCTATGAAACAGAGAAAAAATGTATTCTCATTAAAAAAAGGAGGAAAATGAAGAAGCTTATGTTTAACAATGTTTCTCAGTTCTTTAATTCTGTCCAAGTTTCTCAAATATCCTATTTACTCCACTCCTAGCTAGTTCTATGAATTGAACAAATAAAATGCCTGGGTGCCTAAAGACTTTTAAACTGATTTGCAGAAAATTCAATTAATGATGTACAACCTAATCACTCTCTTGTAATCTTGCTACTTAAATGAACAAACATTCTTTAAACTCCTTTACAAACACACATAACCCCCAAGGCAGAATCCTTGAACTTCTCTGTCTCTTATTTATCTCCATTGTTGTTGTTGTGTACCACTGAGTCAGAACCGACTCACAGCTTTTGGGTTTTCAGAGGCAGGTAATCACACTGGAGGAGACTGCTCACCCTTCTCCTCCAGAGCAGCTGGTGGACTCAAACCATGTGCCTTCAGGATTGCAGCACAGCTTCTTGCCACTAGGCCACCATACCTCCATTCCTGCCTTTTTAATAGTTTTTTTTTTTCTCAGTCTTGATCTTTTCTTTTTTTTTCTTCTCTCTTACTCTAATTCCTTGTCATCCTCATTGCCTTTGATAAGGAGTCTTTGGTATCAGATGCCCTTATATAACTCTGAACTCTACCACTTGTGGCTGGTGACCATAGAAGTCTTTAAACAAGTCAAGTACTCTTTAGCACCTCTAATAAAATGAATACTATGACAGGCTTGATTTAAAGATGCTATTGTAAGGATTGGGGAGCCGAGCAAACTGAAGTTGTGAACACTCTCAATCTCTTCGTCATCCATCCTGACGCTGCTAATTGGTCCAGTGGTGAGAATCTTTGTCTTCTTGACATTGAGCCTTAGTCCATACTGAAGGCTGCAGTCCTTGACCCTTCGCAGCAAGTGCATGAGGTCCTCCTCAGTTTCAGCAAGCAGGGTTGTGTCATCTGCATAACGGAGATTGTTAATAGATCTTCCACCAATCCTGATGCCACAATTCTCCTCATAGAGCCCAGCCTCTCGGATAATCTGCTCTGCATACATGTTGAAAAGGTATGGAGACAGGATGCATCCCTGGCGTACACCCTTCCCAATTTTGAACCATGCAGTGTTACCCTGCTCTGTTCTGACTACTGCCTCTTGGTCCAAGTATAGGTTTCATATTAGCACAATTAAATGTTCTGGGATTCCCATTCTTCTGAGTCAGCCATTCTTCTGAGTCAGCCACAGTTTGTTATGATCCACACAGTCAAATGCCTTTGCATAATCAATGAAACACAGATAGACATTCTTCTGGTAGTCTCTGCTTTCAGCCAAGATACATCTAACATCAGCAACAATATCCCTAGTACCACGACCCCTTCTAAACCCAGCCTGGACTTCTGGCAGTTCTCTGCTGATGTGCTGTTCTAATCGTTTTTGGATGATCTTCAGTAGAATCTTGCTTGCATGTGAAATCAATGACACTGTTCTGTAGTTTCCACACTCAGTTGTTAGGGACCACACTCTGCTGTTAGGGACCTCTCAAAGGTACTCAGGAGCAACAGTGTCTCTCTGGAGACTAAGGTGCACCTGATACAGGCCATGGTATTTGCAATCGCTTGTTATGCATCAGAGAGTTGGACAATGACTAGGGAGGACAGAAGGAGAGTGGATGCTTTTGAGCTGTGGTGCTGGAGAAGGGTACTGAATGTACCATGGACTGCCAGGAAAACAAACAGATTCATCTTGAAGAGGATTAAACCAAGCTACTCCTTGGAGGCAAGGATTCTGGGGCTTCGTCTGACATAATTTGGACATGTTGCCAGGAGGGACAGGTCCTTGGAGAGGGACATCATGCTTGGGAGGGTGGAGGGACAGCGCAGGAGGGGAAGACCCTCTATGAGATGGATTGATTCGGTGACCGGGGTAATCGGGATGGGTGTGTCAGAGGCGGTGCGGTTGGCGCAGGATAGAGCAGGGTTTAGAGCTGTTGTGCATAGGGTCGCTATGAGTCGGAAACGACTTGACGGCACATAACAACAGCAACAACAATTGTAAGGATTATATAGCAATGCTTAAACAACTGATTATAACTTCAAGTTACAACTCAAGCTTGAACTACAAGTTCAAACTCACAAGTTGGTCCAAGGGGAGGGGAGGGAAAGACCTAACAAATTGCTCCCATAAATTACATCATAAGAAACTCTGTGAAGCTGTTCTACCTTGTCCTATACAGTTGCTATGAATCAGTCAAGTTCATTGCACACAAGTTTTGCATTGCTTCCTAAGTAGACTATCTTCTTATCAATATACTAAGCTCTTAGAGGCTATCTTATTACTGTGAATCCAAAGCCAATAATGATACTGTGACATAACAGGTTCTCTAATTGGTCTGTTTCAGAGAGGGTGAAACCAAGTTTCTTTTTGGAGGCTAGGATTTTTGAAGCTCTGTCTCACGTACTTTGGGCATGTGGCCAGGAGAAGGACAACATGCTTGGAAGGGTGGAGGGGCTACACAGGAGAGGAAGACCCTGGATGAGATGGATTAACACAGTTACCGAAGTAATAAGGGTTGGTGTGTTAGAGTTAGTGAGACTGGCACAAGACAGAGCAGACTTCAGAGCCGTTGTACATAGGGTCGCTATGAGTGTTAGATGACTTGATGGGACATAACAACAACAACATTAGCATTAATTGAATGAATGGATGAATGATTATTCTGAAAAAAAAAAGCGAAAAAACAGTCTTGTCTGCAATCCCGTCATCTATCAAACTTTATCATTCAATAGATCTCCTGCTCTGGTATCTAGTCTCCTTTTAGGATCAGTCATATTACTATTACTGGTACTGGTGTCCATATAGGGCTGGGCAGCCCTCTGTGTGGCAGACTAGAACTGCCTCCACAAGGTGTGCAATGGCTGGTGTTGCAGTAGACGTCCATCAGGTCTCTGAAAAGTTCTAGTCTCAGACTGGAATTGCCAACCCTTTGGCTGGCAGGCAAATGTTCTGGATTCACATCTCAGCCCTGTTACTTTGAGCTGTGTCACTATGGGCAAGGATGTTGTTGCAAACATATATAAGCTGAGATCATACATATATGTATTGTTTGAGAAGAGACTCTGAAACTTGCTCTTGAACATATTGTTGTTAGGTGCTATCAAGTCAACCAGAACTCATTGCTTCCCTATAAACAACAGCTATGAACCTTGCCCTATCCTGTATTATCTGCAAAATCTCTGATATGCTTGTGTCAGTCCGTATTGTTAGGTGTCTAAATATATAAAAGTATATTTGTGTGGTGTGTTAGTATAGAACGTGGCATAAAATAGGTACGAGAAAAATGATAGTTATTATTATTATCACTTTCTTCCACTACTCTACTATGGATGAACTAGGTTCCACCTACAGTGTCCTGTCTGCTGTTTGCTACACATATCTTTTGGTTTCCCCAGTTTGGTATTTTAATTCCATTTACTAAGGTTATTAAAAAGCCTAGCCTCAAGAAGCCCCTCCAGATAACTCACTCCTTCCTTCTTCTAAGCTCTATTTTAAAAATAGATTTAATAGAAATAATCTCATTGATCATTTATCTCAATATACCTTCCACATAGTCAGTCATGCATTTGCTTGTTTATTTATTGGTTCATTCATTCATTTATCCTTTTTTCCACTAGAAAATTGATAGACAAGTGTCTCCTCAGTGCAGAATTCTCAAACTAGATTATGAACATCTTTTTAAAAAATTTATTTTATTATTTTTTGTGTGTACTGTCAAATCTGTTCTGACTGGTATAGGAAGAGATTTTCCCTCCTTTTCCAGCAGAGTATCTAGTGGATTTG
This sequence comes from Elephantulus edwardii, assembly GCF_000299155.1. Taxonomy (NCBI): domain Eukaryota; kingdom Metazoa; phylum Chordata; class Mammalia; order Macroscelidea; family Macroscelididae; genus Elephantulus; species Elephantulus edwardii. The sequence goes on along the minus strand of NW_006399811.1, from coordinate 4,087,261 downwards.
AAACAAGCACCTCTGGAATTGCAGTGCAGCTTCCTGCCACTAGGCAACCAGAGCTCCCTAACTAGGAACCTCTTGAAGACAAACATTTACTCTTATATTTACCATACTCCTTGCTATAGTCAACAAAAATTATTTGTTGAATTATTCATTCATATCACAGAACACAATGTAAGTTAATGGCTATCAAAATGAGAGATGTGGTCAATTTTAAAATGACAGATAAGAAACAGAAATGCAGATATTTCACTATCAAACAAGTACTTAATCATCATGTATTCACTAATAGACATTGACTAAGCACTTATTATTTGTAAAATAGTGGTCTAAATACTGGAGATAAATATAATTAGGACCATGCCATTAAGGAACAAAATCATAGCCTAGCCATTGTCTAGAGAATAAAAAAAAAATTAAACTTATTGTGGCATTATGTTGCTCTTGATGCTATTGCCAGAGCTGTTAAATAATAGCCAAGAAGACTACTGTGAATCTTGTCATCATTCATTTCCTCCCTTTGCTCTTGAATTGTATTAATGATCAATTACTTTTTTCAAAGGGTTGGGCAACCCAAGAAGAAAGTGGAAAACAGAATGTCATTAAAGATTCACACAGTGTCTTGAAAGAATTGTAAGCTGATTGAAAATGCAGGTCAGAAAATGTATGAGTTTCTATCCCTGACCTTGTACACACAGGATTGAAATAATATGCTGGCGACATCTTTGTTCTTCTTTGTATGATTACTAGAGATTGGATGGAGGGATTTGGGCTGGGTGGTACAAAGCAAACTTTTTCACTTTAGTAAGCTCTGGTTATTCCTAACATGAGTTAGTACCCTCTGACTCCTTTCATGGAGTTTGATGGGGTGGGGTTGGGTGGCAAATATATGAGTCGAAGGGCAGTTGTTAATTGATAGTAAGGATTGTGCCAACCTCATGCTGGTAACTTCATAGAAAACATAGGGAATCTTTGTCTCTGATTCCTTATTCAACCTCTCTTAATAAGGAAGTTAACCTCTACCTATCCTCTATGGAATGGAATCAAAACATTTTATTTAAGGATGATGAAGAGCTCCATTCTCCATTCATGCTCCATGCTGTTGAGGTCCACAAAATATCATCTTTTCTTTGGTGTGTTGAGCGGTAAGTACTGGAAAACATGGGATCATTAACAGCTCTGGTTCATGTTCGTTTGTTGCCCAGAAATTAATATGAACTAGCACGTGCTGGTTTTCAATGACTCCATCAAATTAATCTGTGTCATCATTGAGGACAAGGACGTGCTGAGACAGGACACAAAACAAATACTCTGAATGAGCCTCCTTCCATCAATGAGGTGCCATGAACCACTGTTGCTATGACGACAGTGTGCAAGTCCAGCCAGCCTTGGCAGCAAGGGAGGCGCAATGAGACAGGAGAGCACACAAGAGGGGGAAAAGTGGCATGAAATAAGACCAAAAAGAAAGCACCAAACCCAGACCTGTTTATGAAGTGAGAAATGGTTTTAGGGCAGCTGCTACAAATTCTTTCACTAGCTTATATTTCCATTTGCTTCCTTTTTAAGGAATTTGTTTTATGAGGACGGTGTTTGTCAGGTCGTTAGTTTTGGATGGCATCTGGTACCAATTGTAGATTTCTCCCCTTGAACCCCAACCCCAAACCCACTCCTGGGTTTCTCTTCCACCACAAACACTGCTTCTCTGAGCAAAGTTGTTGGGTTGTCCATTCCCCACCCTCGCAGTACATTTTCCTTTATCCCTAATGCTTCATAAAGCTCCACCGTCATAAGGACAATGCTCATAGTAAAAAGAATCACTCTTCAAACTGCTCAACAGCTTTCTTCTGATGGTCTTCAGACAAAGGTTAATGAAAGTGGCAGGAACAAAGCCAGATAATGCTCCAGAGAGGTGGGAAGTTAGGTATTTATCTTGGTTTGACATACAAGAAAACTAAAGCTGTTTGGAGACTGGCTGGAGGCCACACAGAGTGTCAGAGGAAAATCCTCAGGCTGGACCTCAGAGCCTCACTCAGGGGGCCAGCCGAAACCACGAGGCCATCTCCTGAGGGACAGGGCTGCTTTCCTGTTGCTTTCCTTTGAGAAAGCAGCCAAGGAGCCAAGAAACTCCTCAGCCGGACAGGCTGGGGAAAAGTATAGAGTGTTTTCTTTTAAACTATAGCAAATTAAATGGGCAGGATTTTTCTAAACGGGCAGCCTTCACTCTCTGCAAGATGCCAAGAGTGTTTCCTCCACTGGCAGCACCTTCTCACCCTTCCACTCACTTTTTCCAGACCTCCTCTGACACCCCATCACAAAGTGTTCTCAGGTAAGGATGAGAGGAACCCAGTGAGATGTGATTCACAGGTATTTCCATCTTAACAGAGACAATGTTTTAAGCCAAAGGGATGAAATTTTTTTTTCTCAATGTGGAATTTTAAGTCAGTAGGCTGGAAAAAGAAGTAAGCATTTCAGGCCTTTCAAAATCACACTAGGTAGATTGTCACCTCACCATGCTGACTGTCCTTAACTCTAGCTTTACTTTTTGACTTTCTACATTTCTTTTTATTAGCTCCTCTCCTCTCCCTCTCTTCTGATCTTTATGCCCAGTCATTTTTTTATGGCTTTCAGAAATTCTTTGAACATCAACAAAATGTATTTTAACCCTGGGTTCTCTTCACCAAAATGTGTGTAATCTGTTAATAGGCATACCAGCTCTCTAGAACTATCTTGCCCCAAGAGTGTGTCTGTCTTTTCTTCACTGAGTCTGTGACAATCCTATATACGTGAAAACCCTTTTTGGCCCAGTTCCTAATGAGTGGTCCCCATATGCCAAAAGGCAGGCATTCTTAACTATCTCTGCATTAGGCTACTCATTTAGTTGTGAATGTTATGCTTTTGAGGTGACAACAACCCAAAGTAACCCTGTGGACAAGGAGTATGAACCCTACTCTGTGTTGTGCCATCCTCATCAAATCTGATATACTCAAGCCTCCTGTTATAGACACTGATCATATACATTTCCTGGCGAACTTTTCTAAAACTGGTCAGGTTTTTCTTACTAGATATTTTGATTCTGTTGTCCTATGGGGAGATCTTAGTATCTATGATTTTTAGTCTTCACTGCTCCATAAATTGCTTGTCTGTCAGATACTCCTCTAAATCTGAACATTCAGATTAAGACAGACTAGGAAGAAGGATTGGCCATCCACTTCTGAAATAGCAGGTCTCTGAAAACCCTATGTACAGCAGAATACAAGTAGACTGACAGAAAGGGCAACTTAGGTAGAACTTTGAAGTATGGAAATACAAAGGAAGAGGAACAGTTGTAAGCAGACACTAGTGATTGGAACATGGAATGTGAGAACCATAAATGTAGGAAAATTAGAAATTATTAATAAAGAAATGGAATGCATAAATATTGACATGCTAGGCATTAGAGAGATGAGATGGACCGACATGGGGCATTTTGAGTCAGATGATCATATGATATATTACTCCGGAGATGAAAAGGTGAGAAAAATGGGGTTGCTTTCATAGTTAAAAAAGTAATTTCTAGATCCATCTTGAAATACAACATTGTGAGTGATAGGAATATATCCATACACTTACAAGGAAGTCCACTGAATACCACGATCATTCAGATATATGCACCAACAACCAGAGCCAAAGAAGAAGAAATAGATGATTTCTACCAACTTTTATAGTCAGAGATCGATTGAACATGCAATCAAGATTCATTGATAATAATGGGTGACTGGAACACAAAAGTTGGGAACAGAGAAGAAAAATCAGTAATTGGAAAATATGGACTTGGTGACAGAAATGAAGCTGGAGATAGATTGATTAAATTTTGTATAATCAATGACTTATTTATGGCAAATACATTTTATAAGAAACATAAACGTAGGTTATACACATGGATTTAACCTGATGGTATGCATACGAATCAGATCGATTGCATCTATGGAAAAAATTGCTGGAAAAGATCAATATCAGCTGTGAAAACTAGGCCAGGAGCTGATTGTGGAACAGACCACCAACTATTCATATGCAAGTTCAAGCTGAAGCTGAGGAAAATTAAACCGAATCCACAGGAGCCAAAATATGACTTTGAGATCATCCCACCTGAATTTCAGAATCATGTCAGGAACAGATTTGAGGCCTTAAACACTAATGAGTGAATACCAGATGAGTTGTGGGAGGATGTCAAATGTATCATCCAGGAAGAGTGCAAACGGTCATTACAAAGACAGAATAGGAAGAAAAGGCCAACAGGAATGTCAGAAGAAACTCTGAAGATTGCACTGGAGCATAGAGAAGCAAAAGCACAAGGAAGAATTCAAGATACTAAAGAGCTGAATAGAAGATTCCAAAAGGCAGCACGGGATGACAAAGCAAAATATTACAATGAAATGTGCGAGGAGCTAGAGTCTGAAAATCAAAAGGGCCAAACTCCTTAAGCATTTTTAAGCTCAAGGGACTGAAGAACAAATTCAAACCTAGAGTTGCTATAATCAAGGATGGTTTATGCAGAATATTAAATGATCCAGGAAGTATTAAAAGAAGATGGAAGGAATATACTGGGTCATTGTATCAAAAGGAATTGACAGATACAGAAAAATTTAATGAAATAACATATGAGGAAGAGCCTACGGTAATGAAAGAAGAAGTTCAAGCTGCTTTGAAGGAAATAGCAAAAAATAAGGCCCCAGGAATAGATGGTATACCAATTGACATATTTCAGCTAACAGATGCTGCCCTGGATGTGCTCACCAAGTTGTGCCAAGAAATCTGGAGAACAACCAAACCACTTGGCCAACTGATTGGAAAAGATTTATATTTGTTCCCATTCCAAAGAAGGGTGAACCAACTGAGTGTGGAAACTACAGAACAATATCGTTGATTTCACATGCAAGCAAGATTCTACTGAAGATTATCCAAAAACGACTGGAACAGCCCATCAGCAGAGAACTGCCAGAAGTCCAGGCTGGGTTTAGAAGGGGTCGTGGTACTAGGGATATTGTAGCTGATGTTAGATGGATCTTAGCTGAAAGCAGGGAATACCAGAAGAATGTCTATCTGTGTTTCATTGATTATGCAAAGGCATTTGACTGGGTTGATCATAATAAACTGTGGCTGACTCTGAGAAGAATGGGAATCCCAGAACATTTAATCATGCTAATGTAAAAGCTATACTTGGACCAAGAGGCAGTCATCAGAACAGAGCAGGGCAACACTGCATGGTTCAAAATTGGGAAGGTGTATGCCAGGGATGTGTCCTGTCCCCATACCTTTTCAACCTGTATGCAGAGCAGATTATCTGAGAGGCCAGGCTGTATGAGGAGAAGTGTGGTGTCAGGATTGTTGGAAAGATCTATTAACAATCTGCGTTATGCAGATGACACAACCCTGCTTGCTGAAACTGAGGAGGACCTCATGCACTTGCTGCAGAGAGTCAAGGACTGCAGACTTCAGTATGGACTGAAGCTCAATATCAAGAAGACAAAGATTTTCACCACTGGACCAATTGGCAGCATCAGGATGGATGGCAAAGAGATTGAGATTGTTCACAGCTTCAGTTTGCTTGGCTCCACGGTCAATACTCTTGATACCAGCAGCCAGGAAATAAAAAAACGCATTGTGATGGGAAAATCTGCTCGTAGGGACCTCTCTAAAGTACTCAAGGGCAACGGTGTCTCTCTGGAGACTAAGGTGCACCTGATACAGGCCATGGTCTTTGCAATTACTTGTTATGCATCAGAGAGTTGGACAATGACTAGGGAGGATAGAAGGATAATTGATGCCTTTGATCTGTGGTGCTGGAGAAGAGTATTGAATGTACCATGGACTGCCAAGAAAGCAAACAGATTCATCCTGGAGGGGGTTAAACCAGGCTACTCCTTGGAGGCAAGGATTCTGGGGCTTCGTCTGACATACTTTGCACATGTTGTAAGGAGGGACAGGTCCTTGGAGAGTGACATTATGCTTGGTAGGGTGGAGGGGTGGTGCAGGAGGGGAAGACCCTCTATGAGATGGATTGATTCGGTGACTTGGGTAATCGGGATGGGTTTGCCAGAGGCAGTGCGATTGGCACAGGATAGAGCAGGGTTTAGGGCTGTTGTACATAGGGTCACTATGAGTCACAAGCGACTCGACGACACATAACAATAACATTTCTACTGTGGCGAAAATATATATCAGACAATATTTTCAAGTGTAGCATTTGTATCTGGGATGATTTCAAGCTTCTGAAATTTTAATATTCACTGGGAACTAAATCCAGCCCCATAATGTTCTGATTATATAGAATCCAACAGATAGGCCTCTGAATTCTGTGCACCACGATCATGAAACCACAAGGTTAATTCCAGAAGGAAGCTGGTGCCACTGCTTGACTATTATGTTTTAATGAATTAATAGCAAACTGTCACCTGGAAGCCACAGGGTATACAATAAAAGAACAAGACAATTGACACCATCTGCAGAAACCATGAAAACAGCTGAAGAGGGGAAAGAATTAAACCGTGTGCTACTGAGAAGTACATGGCTGTTTCAGAGAAAGTTTCAATGTGGGATTCGATTCACCCTCGGTGACTGAACTTGGGAAAGGAAAGGAGGTTTGGAGGATGCTTCTGAGAAGTCACTTCTGAGACTCACAAGCAGAAAACAAGGTAGAACTCTCAAAACTAGGGTAGAAACACCATTTCCTCCTTGGAACAGAATTAAATAACATTCTGTATATGCCAAACCACAAACCCATTGCTGTCAAATTGATTCTGACTCTAGTGACCCTACAGTGAATATAGAATGGTTCCATAGGGTTCCAAAGGCTATCTTTTTGGAATTAACAGCCACACCCTCTCCCCACAGAGCAGCTGCGAATTTAAAACATTGACCATTACATTAGCAGGTAACGCTTCACAACTTTGCCACTAGGGCTCCTTTCAGCACAGATTGACCTCGTAAATTCTCTCTTACATGGAGTGTGTTATATGCTGGGCCACTAACAAAAAGGTTGACAATATGAATTCACCAGCTACTCCCTGGGTGAAAAAACAAGGCAGTCTCTTCTCATAAAGATTTACAGCCCCACAAACCTGATAGAGGTTTGCCAGTGGTTAGAATCAACTAATAGCTATAGGATATTTAAACTCTACAAACTCTCTAAACTCTCTAAACGTACAGAAATGATGGTAGTTATAGGACAAAGTTCTGTATAGAAATGATGTTAGTTATAGAACAGAGCTGAGGTCTTTTGAACAAAATTTACTCTCAGTTGTATTCAACTTGACAACCACTGCTAAGTAAAACTAGTGCTGTTATATCTGGAGGAACACTATTCTACTTTGTACATCACTCTTTGTCAAAGTAACCTGGGTTGACTGTGATGCTGAACCTTGTACTGTTGGGATATCAAATACCAGAACGACTTCCCAATGTGGACAGTGTTTGGTGGCGCTCCCAGTTGTAAAACAGGTTTGGAAGCAGGAGTGGCATCCACTTCTTAAACCACATGCCTCTGCAAAGTCTATGAATTTGGAGAAATGACGATACTTATGGAAAGGCATTAGGTCTTTTGTTCATAGAGTCACTATGAGTCACACTCGACTCCACGGCAATCAACAACAACAACAACTATCTGAAGACAGACTCAAAGGCAAGTCCACAATATATTCCTAGACTTTTTCATGTTTAGTGATGGACAGAGTAAGAATGATACTAGGAAAGAGGTACGACTTTCTGATGATAGAGTGTCAGAGTCACTAAAAACTTACTTGAGCTGTTCCTCAGATGTCAAATCGGGCACTATTTATGGTGTCTCTTTGGAGATTAAAGTACGTCTGATACAGGCCATGGTCTTTGCTATCACTTGTTATGCATCACAGAGTTGGACAATGACTAAGGAGGATAGAAGGAGAATTGATGCCTTTGAGTTTTGGTGCTGGAGAAGAGTGTGGAGTGTTCCTTGCACTGCTAGGAAAACAAACAGATTCATCCTGGAAAGGGTCAAACCGGGCTACTCCTTGGAGGCAAGGATTCTGAGGCTCCGTCTAACATACTTTGGACATGTTGCAAGGAGGGACCGGTCCTTGGAGAGGGACATCATACTTTGTAGGATGGAGGGACAGCACAGGAGGGGAAGGCCCCCTATGAGGTGGATTGATTCAGTGATTGGCATACTCGGGATGGGTGTGTCAGAGACGGTGCGATTGGCACAGGACAGAGCAGAGTTTAGGGCTGTTGTACATAGGGTTGCTATGAGTTGCAAGCAACTTGATGGCACATAACAACAACAACAACATTATTCCAAGGCTAATAAGAGGAAAGCTGTAATACAGCTTACATTTTAGGACTACCCTTGAGGAGCTAGCCAGTTTCTGAGGAATAAAGTCCTGGCTTCCCCTCCCCCTCCCCCATCCAGAGCCACCTTCTAATCTAAAGCTTTGATCCAATGTTGCTGTAATTATCCATGTCAGGTGATTTTTATAGTCCATAGTTAATCAGAGTCTGTAGGGAAACTTTGACTACTTCCATGTGAGAGTCAATGGAATATTTTGGGCTACCAATGCCATTTCTATAAAGTGACAAGAGGAGGGTGGGGACAGAAGAGAAAGGAAAACCTTTTACAACCATCAGCATATCAAAAAGCAATCACAGCTTGCTGAAAGCTAAATGGGCTTTAAAAGTAATTTAACAGAAATTCCTCATGTTAGAGATGATGTGACTAAGCCCAAAGGAAATGACATGATATTCCAGAAGTTCTGACTTCACTAAAACATCAATGCACAATGAAGCAGAATTTACCCAGGCGATGACACAAAATTAAAAATTAAAGTGTTGATTTTCATAAACTTAAATTCATTGTCACTGAGTCAAATATGACCTACAGTAAGCCTACAGGAAGGGTGGACCAGAACTTCTTTCAAGCTCAAGTAGCATTCATGAGGTTTTCTGAAGTCTGGTCCTACCTTCCACCAGTCACCCAGAAAACAGCAATTACAATTTGATGTCTAGAATCTCTTTAGCATCTGTACCACACTCTTCAAGAAACAGCATAATAAGATGAAGAAAGTAGTAGACCAAGATCCATGTCACTTGAGTCTGGTCTTGACTTACTTAGCTCTATGACCTTGGGCAAGTCTGGCCACTCTGGCTCTCAGGCTGCAATTTTTTCTTTTTAAATGACAGAGTAAAACGAAGTTTTCCCCAAGATCTAACATGGTATTTGAGTTCAAAGATGAGGTGATAGTGGTATTGAGTGGAAGTACAGAAAACCCCAAGTGGGAAGGATGTGGTAGAGAACCCTAGCAAGGAGGGAGTACTTACATGCTTTCCTGTCCAGTATAAGTTTTCACTTGTTCCAAATTTTCTATTGTTAAGTTAAACCAAACATTGCCATTTATCCAAGGGATGTCGCCATTTGACTAAACAGCAATCTCAGTGTTTTCTCTAGAAACCGCTCTTTCTAAGGTTAAATAGTCAAACAGAATCAAATTTCTCTCAATTTCCTCACCAAGTTTTATTGATTATTAGTGAAACAAAAGGTTATGGACTCAGAAGGAATGTATGCTCCAGGTGGCAGCAGATAGGAGTAGAATGTACAGAATATGAAGCCAACTGAATAGAAAGAATCCTAAGTGATCTTTTTAACACCAACTAAAAATCAAATGCAGCAACAATAATAGCACCCATCCTTAAAGAGGTTTGCTATGTCTCACAAGCTATAGCAAAACAAGCACCACCAAAGTGTTTCTATATTGGCTATGCCATTACTTCCTAAGGCAGGAACTAGATCAAATGTTGCTTTTTGTCATAACATAAATGTTGTTGTGTTATGTGCAGCGGAGTTGGAACTGCCTTGAAGCTAACTCTCTAACAGGTCTCCGGATAGTGTAAATTGCCTGGGAGGCGACTCCTCATCTTTCTCCCAAGATCCACCTGGTCAGATTCGAATTGCTTCGGGTTAGCAGCCCAACTCTTTATCCACTAGGCCTCTCTCTCTCTCTCT